>NC_059163.1:16476914-16803436 GCF_019923935.1 Bubalus bubalis
GCACAGTTTCATCTTTCCCCAGGTATCTTTAATGTAATCAGGTTTAAACATCTACATTAACATAACATTATCTGTTTGATTCCATGTATGTAAGCATCTGCTTCTGGGCTCTCTGATCTATTAATCAGGCTTCTCTGATAGCTCAGCTGGTAAAGAATCTGCCTGCAATGCAGGAGACCCGGGTTCGATTCCTGGGTTAGGAAGATCCTCTGGAGAAGGGTTAGGCTTACCCACTCCACTATTCTTGGGCTTCCCTGGTTGGCTCAGCTGACAAAGAATCCGCCCACAATATAGGTGACCCCTGTTTCATTCCTGGTTTTGGGAAGATCCCCTGGAGAAGGGAACAACTACCCACTCCAGTAATCTGGCCTGGAGAATTCCATGGACTGTATAGTCCATGGGATTCCAAAGAGTCGGATAAGACTGAGACTTTCACTTCCACTTTCACTTTCTTTCCCTGCTGACTCAAATGTTAAAGAATCTGCCTGCAGTGCAGGAGGCCCCAGTTTGATCTCTGGGTCGGGTAAATCCCCCGGAGAAGAGAATGGCTACCCACTCCGGTATTCTTGCCTGGAGAACCCCATGGACAGAGGAGCCTGGTGGGCTACAGTCCATGGAGCCACAAAGAGTCAGACATGAATGAGCAACTCTCTCAGCATCAATAATACCATGTAGCTTTACATACTACAGCTTTATATTAAATCTTATTGTCTGGTGGAGCAATTCTCTCCCAACTCCCTCAAATATCCACCTTGTTCTTCAGAAATGTCTTATATATTCTACTCCTGCCATTCTTCTTTGTATTTAAAAAATCTACACACATTCCAATGTAAAAAATATATATGTGTGTATATGTTTGCAATTCTGAACTTCTGGAATTATTTTGCTTGTTCCAGAGTTTTGTTTGAAACTTCTTGTAGTAAATGTTATGCAGGTGTTTCTGGTGTGACTACCCATCACAGATCAGCTCCAAGCTTCGGCTTCTTGCCTGCTGCCCTTTAAAAGCTAAGGTTCTGATCTTCAGACATCAGCAGATGGTCTGCGCACAAGTGATAGGTTCAGCTCATTTACTTCTCCGCATGGATCCTTTCACTTTGTTTTCGGTCTCGCAGAATTCTTCTTACCTTTTTTTCTTTTTGAGCAGCTCAGCTATGCATTTTAAAAATATTTTGTCTCTTTCATCTAACCTTTTTAACAATTTTGCACTGAAAGTGGTTTTCAGGATATCTTGCCATTCATATTGCCTGAAACAGAAGTCTTTGTCAATAGTGGTTTTAAAATTGTTTAATCACAGAATTGTATCTTTTGCATAATAAATATTCAATAAAGTGTGTTTAATTGAACTGAATAAGATTTCAGTTGGATTTTTCTGATGCTGCCTCATCATTTCCAAATAACCAATACCTAATTTGGCACTTCCACCATTAGATTATTATCCTCCCCTTAAAACTTTAGGAGTTTTAAGAAACATACAGAAAATAATATACTTGATATCTTTTCTTACCACCACGATTAAACACATGTTAATATAGTATCTTTTTTACTCTATGGTTATATGGTTAGATAACAAAGCAATTTATATTATTTTATATACTTCAAAATTTTACACTAATAATGATATTGATACTTTTTTGAAAGATACTTTTTCCGCATTCGGCATCATGTTTGAAATGTTTATCTATGCTGATAGCCTAAGCTCTGATTCAATTATTCCAAGTCCTGTCTGTACTTTTATTATAAATTAAATTTTATTTGAGTGTGTGCTCAGTTGCTTCAGTCCCGTCTGACTCTTTGCGACCATATGGACTATCGCCCACTAGGTTCTCCTGTCCATGGGCTTATCTAGGCAAAAAAACTGGAGTGGGTTGTCTTTTCCTTCTCCAGGGGATCTTCCAGACCCAGAAACTGAACCAGAGTCTCCTGCCTCTTCTGCATTGCAGGCGGATGCTCTACTGCTGAACCACTGGGGAAGCCCTTAATTCTACAATAAATATTCTTATATATATCTTCTTGAACATATATTTGATATTTTTAAGAATTAGATGCCTAGAACTGAAAGTGCTCTGTGATAAGATGTACTTAACTTTGACCCCATGGACTATAGCCTACCAGGCTCCTCTGTCCATGGGATTCTCCAGCTGAGAATGCTGGAGCGGGTGGCCATTCATTTCTCCAGGGGAATCTTCCTGACCCAAGGTTCTAACCTGGGTCTCCTGCATTGCAGGCAGATTCTTTACCATCTGAGTCAACAGGAAAGCCCAGAACTGAAAGTGCTCTGTGATAGGATGTAATTAACTTTAACATATGAGGTATATTCAATTTCTTATATCTAGTCTTCATGATTGTGATGACATCCATCAGGATAGATGATAAGACCTTTTTTACCTTATTTCATTTAATATTTGCAATTTGTGAAAAGTACCTAGCACTGGTCTGAAAAGGATTATGCCAAATATATGTTGTGTATGACACCTTGTGTATAATTCAAATTATACTAAAGTTTGTAACTATTAAATAATGAATGATTAGGTGAGTTAGCAATTCATGCCCCCCTTTTTTCCTGTAGGTATTTATGAGCCTCCATTTATTGTACTACTGCAGTGAACCAACCTTGGATGTGAAAATTGCCTTTTGTCAGGTGTGTGTTCCTTACAGGTAAAACAAGGTACAGTATATTCCCTTGTATTTCCATTTTGCCATTTCATCTTGCACGTTTCACACTAAAGTTAGTGTTTATATAGAATTAAAAGTAGCCTAGGGAGTAGAATTGGATGCCTAGATTTTTTTTCCCCCAGTCCATTTATCTTAGAATAGGAATGAAGAAAATTTTTTTTAATATTGCAAATATTGTACTTAATCACAGTATAAAGTGATTTCTTACTATATTTAACAGCATTAATATGTCTTTTTCAAATCCTTAAAATGTGGTTTAAATAATCAAAATAGCTGAAATAGATGATATTATTTTTGATGCAAGGACTGATGAGCCCCAAGCACAGAGTCTCCAGGACTCAGATGTAAGTGTGTAGGTAGTGCTTGGTTTGGCTTCCCTGGTGGCACTAGTGGTAAAGAATCCACCTGCCAGTGCAGACTACGCAGGAGGCGGGGTTTTGGTTCCTGAGTTGGGAAGATCCCCTGGAGAAGGGACTGGCAACCCACTCCAGTATTCTTGCCTGGAGAATTCCATGGAAAGAGGAGCCTCGTGGGCTACAATCCATGAGGCTGCAAAGAGTCAGACACAACTGAGCATGCACACGCAGCCCTTAGTTCGTTTTTCAATGCCCTGTTCTAGCCAGTAGTTGGGAAAAAGTAAGACTAGCAGCAATAGTGACAAATAAAGGTATCTCTAACCTACTAGTGACAATAGCGTACATGGACAACAGAAGGTCTGCACTCTTGTATTCATACAAATGATATTCTTAAGAAAAAGTCTACTTGAGGTACACATACCTACTCTAAGTATGTTTAGGTCATTCTGACTTAAGACTGTGGTCATTGTATCATTAACAGAGCTCAGTTTTACACTAAGAATTGTTATGTGGCTGGTAAATTTTATAGTAGCTCTAATCGTACTCCAAACAGCACTTCCATTTTTTATGTAATGATTTTTGCTGTATTTTCTCATCAAGATGGGTTATATACACAGAATGACATATGTCCCTTGAAATGAGGTTTAAAAAATAACTCAAAATAATATTATTTTAATACAATATTTTCTAATTCTAGAAGTAACATGCTTATTATAGAAAATATAGAAAAGTACAAAGAAAACAAAACACTGGTAAATCTACTCTCTACGCTGAGCGTAGTTAGAATTTCTATGGAAAAATAAAATGTATTATGGTCTATGAATAGGATTTACTGATCTATTTTATCTTCCTGGCCTCTAAATTGTTGTTGTGCCAAAAATTTCCAGGCTTTCAGATGATTTCTCTAATAAGAACTCTGGATCTGGAGTGAAGTAGGTCAGAAAGAGAAAAACCAATACAGTGTATTAACATACATATATATATATATATATACACACATATACATATATATATATATATATATATATGGAATTTAGAGAGACAGTAATGACGATTGTATATGCAAGGCAGCAAAAGAGGTACAGATGTAAAGAACAGACTTTTGGAATATGTGGGAGAAGATGAGGGTGGGATGATTTGAGAGAATAGCATTGAAACATGTATATTACCATATGTAAAATAGATGACCAGTTCAAGTTCGATGCATGAAGCAGAGCACTCAGAGCTAGTGCTCTGGGACAACGATGAGGTGGGGAGGGAGGTGGGAGAGGGGCTCAGGATGGGGGGACACATGTGCACCCATGACTGATTCATGTCAATGTATGGCAAAAACCACCACAATATTGTAAAGTAATTATCCTCTTTTAATTAAAATTAAAAAAAAAGAAAACAAAGCTCTGAATCTGAACAGCCTGGGTTAGAAATTCTAAATCTGCCACTTAGCCATTTACTTGTGAGCTTGGGCAAGTTAGTTAACCTTACTGTGCTTCCGTTAATTAGTAAAAAGGGAAAAGGTAATAGGTTTATAAGAAACAAGTGAGTTCATACTTGCAGAGCACTGAGAATATGTTTTTGTTAAGTAGTTAACTAAATCTTCACTAAATTCATGCTCTCTCTTGTGGGGCTCTCATTTGAACTCTAGTGTTTTAAATATTATCGATACCGTGAATACTCCCCATTTATACCTCTAGCAAGGCTTTCCCTGAAACTTGGCTCATATACCCAATTGCTTGTTCTACATCTCAGCTCAAATGTCTAATAGGTGTAGCAAATGACACATATAGCAAACCAAATCCTTGATCTTTCCTTCAAAATTGCTCTGCTCTAATTCAGTAAATGCTAACCCCTCTTTCCAGTTGCTTAGAACAAAATCTTCAGAATAAGCTTTTGGACAACACTTTGCATCCAATCTGTCAGCAAATTCTGTTGGCTCCCCTTTAAAAGTATATCTAGAATCTTACCAATTTCTCCATTACCACTCTGATCCATTCTGATGGTAAGACTAGAGATGTCTTCAAGAAAATTAGAGATACCAAGGGAACATTTCATGCAAAGATGGGCTCGATAAAGGACAGGAATGGTATGGACCTAACAGAAGCAGAAGATATTAAGAAGACGTGGCAAGAATACACAGAAGAACTGTATAAAAAAGATCTTCACGACCCAGATAATCATGATGGTGTGATCACTGACCTAGAGCCAGACATCCTGGAATGTGAAGTCAAGTGGGCGTTAGGAAGCTTCACTACGAACAAAGCTAGTGGAGGTGATGGAATTCCAGTTGAGCTATTTCAAATCCTGAAAGATGATGCTGTCAAAGTGCTGCACTCAATATGCCAGCAAATTTGGAAAACTCAGCAGTGGCCACAGGGCTGGAAAAGGTCAGTTTTCATTCCAATCCCAAAGAAAGGCAATGCCAAAGAATGCTCAAACGACCGCACAATTGCACTCATCTCACATGCTAGTAAAGTAATGCTTAAAATTCTCCAAGCCAGGCTTCAGCAATATATGAACCGTGAACTTCCTGATGTTCAAGCTGGTTTTAGAAAAGGCAGAAGAACCAGAGATCAAATTGCCAACATCCGCTGGATCATCAAAAAAGAGAATTCCAGAAAAACATCTATTTCTGCTTTATTGACTATGCCAAAGCCTTTGACTGTGTGAATCACAATAAACTGTGGAAAATTCTGAAAGAGATGGGAATACCAGACCACCTGACCTGCCTCTTGAGAAACCTGTATGCAGGTCAGGAAGCAACAGTTAGAACTGGACATGGAACAACAGACTGGTTCCAAAGAGGAAAAGGAAAACATCAAGGCTTTATATTGTCACCCTGCTTATTTAACTTCTATGCAGAATACATCATGAGAAACGCTGGGCTAGACAAAGCACAAGCTGGAATCAAGATTGCCGGGAGAAAGATCAATAACCTCAGATATGCAGATGACACCACCCTTATGGCAGAAAATGAAGAATTAAAGAGCCTCTTGATGAAAGTGAAAGAGGAGAGTGAAAAAGTTGGTTTAAAGCTCAACATTCAGAAAACTAAGATCATGACATCTGGTCCCATCACTTCATGGCAAATAGATGGATAAACAGTGGAAACAGTGGCTGACTTTATTTTGGGGGGCTCCAAAATCACTGCAGATGGTGATTTCAGCCATGAGATTAAAAGATGCCTACTCCTTGGAAGGAAAGTTATGACCAACATAGCCAGCATATTAAAAAGCAGAGACATTACTTTGCCAACAAAGGTCCATCTAGTCAAGGTTATGGTTTTTCCAGTAGTCTTGTATGGGTGTGAGAGTTGGACTATAAAGAAAGCTGAGTGCCAAAGAATTAATGCTTTTGAACTGTTGTGTTGGAGAAGACTCTTGAGAATCTCTTGGACTGCGAGGAGATCCAACAAGTCCATTCTAAAGGAGATCAGTCCTGGGTGTTCATTGGAAGGACTGATGCTGAAGCTGAAACTCCAATACTTTGGTCACCTGTTGCAAAGAGCTGACTCATTTGAAAAGACTCTGATGCTGGGAAAGATTGAAGGTGGAGGGAGAAGGGAACAACGGAGGATGAGATGGTTGGATGGCATCACCAACTCAATGGACATGAGTTTGGGTAAACTCTGGGAGTTGGTGGCGGACAGGGAGGCCTGGCGTGCTGTGATTCATGGGGTCCCTAAGAGTCAGACACTACTGAGCTACTGAACTGAACTGAGCTGATTCTGATCCAAGCCTGGGTTATTGCAAGAGCTTAAGGGGTTTACTCTCAAAACTTCATCAAGAGATATATTTGAAAAATATAAGGGAGATCACGTCACTCCTTGATTAAAAAGAAAACAAATAAAACAGAAAAACCATTCGGTCAGTGAGATGTCTTCCCACCTCACTAATGGTAAAAATTCTTAAAATAAATACCTAAGCCTTTGCCTTGGGTATTGCCACCTAGACACGCTTCCTTAAAATACTCTTCCTTTATTGCCCACTTATCTCACTCATTCACTACCTTCAGAACTTGGCTCAAATATTCATTTGTAGAGGAGTCTTTCCTGCTTACCTATCTAAAATTGCCCCTTCCTACTCCACACTGCCTATCTCACACTTCCTACCCAACCTCTTTGTCTTTCTGTTTTGTCCCCTCCATGACAGCTTTTGATATATGTGACTAGCATGTTGTTTCTCTCTGCTGGAATACCTTTTTCGCTTGGGCATGGAAGTTTTTCCAGTGATGTGCTGTGAGCTCCCACAGGCTGACAAGGCTCACAAGCGTTGAGCGTGCACACCTCTTGCCTGCTCTAAGTTCAGTGATATTGGGTTGGTAGATCTGCCATGATAGGAATATGTACATTATGTAAATAAACAATTCGTGCAGATAAGTCCTCTTCCCTCCCCCAACCCCAGCCAGTTGTTGAATAATTAGCAGCACATAGTTGGGATTTTGTCTCCTCTGCACACAGCTGTGTTGTAGTACTAACAATAATATCTGGCAGAGGGTGGGCTCTCACCAAATATTTGCATAATGAATGAATGAATGATACATGTTTGGTTAATGCAGTCAATTGCAGCTGTGATAGTGCCCTGGTGGAAAACGAGCAGGCCTGAATTTATGGTTAGAATATCTGGACCATTTGCAAGCTTTATGATTGCAAGCCATTTCCTTAGTGTCCATGATCCTAGTCATTTACCATGGGCATTAGCCCTTAAGAACCAAACCAAAAACAAACAAAAAATGTTTATTTTTTACATATTTTGAGATTAATCTGAATTTAAGAAAGTATCCAAAAAATCTTAAAACTTCAGCTATTATTTTTAATCCAAAAAGCTTGTGTGTAGGTTGAATTTATTTTTAAATCATCTCCCCAAATTTGGGTACAGATTCAGAATGTCTGTTTCTAGGAAGAGTTCTTAAAGAGTTTAAAGCAAAGGAATAAAAAGAAGAAATGAAGCAAGAACTTTTTTAATGGCTCTGATTTTTTTTTTTTTGCTTACTGTGAAGTTATAATACCTAGAAAATATACATGTGTATTCTATAACTTAAAACAAACCCTAAAAATATCATAGCAAGCAGGATATTTCTAGTTGTGACTCAGAGTGCTTAATTTACTTTCCATGGAGAATTTTAATTTGATGATGTTCCTGTAGCTGTGTGCCTCATTTACTATTCTAGCAATTTAAAGAAAATGGTGTATTTATTTTCTCTAAATGAATACAGAATTTATTTATTTGAGTTTTATCTATTTATTTGCTTGAGTTGTCTTTCAAACTATGTGCTTTGAAAGCTTCTCATTTTATGAGACATCTCATGGATCCCTGGTATGCAGCGGCATTTAACACCATGTACAGTAGGGTTAGGTTTTTCCCAACTTCTTGCCTCACAGGTGGTATGTGAAGACTTTTAAGTAACTTGTCAACAATTAGGGATTGAGTATATCCAAAATGGAGGGCTTCCGTGGTGGCTCAGTGGTAAAAGAATCTGCCTGCCAATGCAGGAGACATGGACTCCATCCCTAAGTGGGGAAGAGTCCCTGGAGAAGGAAATGACAATGCACTCCAGTATTCTTGCCTGGGAAATCTCATAGATAGAGGAGCCTGGCAGGCTATACAGCTCATGGGGTCACAAAAAGTCGGATGCAGCTTAGTGACTAAACAACAAGAATATCCAGAATCTAGGTCTCTTGAATCTTAATCTCTGGCTTTAAAAAGTTATATCATATTTCCAGGTTTTTCACTGTTATAAGAAAGAAATCACAGAAAATATAGAAAATAAAATTGCCCAGGTAGTTACTTATCAACAGTAAATATGTCAGTTAACTGTAGTAATAACCTTATTTCTTTGTTGAATTATTTGAAGAACATGAGATTCATTGAATTTTTTAGCTACTCCTATTCATTTCATTTTTTTTTCTTTAAAAACATCAAGCCGCTTTTGCAGGCAGGAGGTTTCTTGCTCTATTATGGGGAGGAATTTGTCATAGATGATAAAAAAACAATCTTAAGTTTGCCCTTGTATAAATCATTTACAAAATATAGACCAACAGGGAATTGAAAGTGCCAGAACTCTTGATTCTCCAGAGTTGTAGGTAAGCTTTATTAGCCCTCTTTTCTCAATTGAGTAGAAAAGTGAAGAACTGTTAAATTTCACTCTGTGAATTAAGAAAAAATCTGTGAAAATTGCTGTTTTTGGAACTCTGCTGTACTGAATAGATGAGTCATGGTTTTAACCAAGAAATATATGCACAGAGAGATAATGTATGTTGGAAACCACATGCAAACCACTGGTGTCTACAGCATTTACCACATCCCAGTTTGTGTTACCGTTGGTTGTACAGGTTTATGCTTTCCCAGCTCAATGGTGATGGCCTCTAGGGTAGGGCCAGGGCGTCCTCATCCTTGTCTTCCAACCCCAGAATTCTACCTTAATTCAGGAAATGCTCAATAAGTGCTTTTTGAATAAAAGAGGGTAAATAAAAACTCAGAAAAGCACTAGTAGAAATGTGCTCACCTTTGAAAATCAAGTCAATTTCCCAACATCTTAACATCTTGATAAGTGCACATCAGTTCAGTTCAGTTCAGTCGCTCAGTCATGTCCGACTCTTTGCAACCCATGAACTCCAGCACGCCAGACCTCCCTGTCCATCACCAACTCCTGGAGTCCACCCAAACCCATGTCCATTGAGTCGGTGATGCCATCCAACCATCTCATCCTCTGTCATCCCCTTCTCCTCCTGCCTTCAATCTTTCCCAGGATCAGGGTCTTTTCAAATGAGTCAGCTCTTCGCATCAGGTGGCCAAAGTATTGGAGTTTCAGCTTCAACATCAGTCCTTCCAATGAACACCCAAGACTGATCTCCTTTAGGATGGGCTGGTTGGATCTCCTTGCAGTCCAAGGGACTCTCAAGAGTCTTCTCCAATACCATAGTTCAAAAGCATCAATTCTTCGGTGCTCAGCTTTCTTTATAGTCCAACTCTCACATCCATACATGACTACTGGAAAAACCATAGCCTTGACTAGACAGACCTTTGTTGACAAAGTAATGTCTCTGCTTTTTAATATGCTGTCTAGGTTATTCATAACTTTCCTTCCAAGGAGTAAGCGTCTTTTAATTTCATGGCTGCAGTCACCATCTGCAGTGATTTTGGAGCCCAGAAAAATAAAGTCAGCCACTCTTTCCACTGTTTCCCCATCTATTTGCCATGAAGTGATGGGACCAGAATATATTTAATTTGTATTTTGGTTAATTTGTTAATCACAAGTGTTAATCTAACATTTATCTAAGAATTTATCAACTTATTGCCCTATCCTGTTATTGATGCTCGAGTTGGTTACAAATCATTTAAAATGATTTCTTGATTTTCAGAAAGCCTTAAGAGACAGGAGGTTCATGTCAGTGAGTCAACAATTATGGGTTTATGTAACACTAGAAATAAAGAGACTGAGCTCAGTGATCTGCTTTTTTGCTGTGACACAGAAACTCTTTGGGCCTTCTTTGCTTGGAGACATCTACACATTGAATGATTATTGATTGGCTCCATCATTCATTTATTCAACACATCTTTACTGAGTGGGGTTCCCTGGTGCCTCAGATGGTAAAGAATCTGCCTGCAATGCAGGAGACCCACGTTTGATCACTGGGTCAGGAAGATCCTCTGGAGAAGGGAATAGCTACCCACGCCAGTATTTCTTGCCTGGAGAATTCCACAGACAGAGGAACCTGGAGGGCTACAGCCCATGGGGTTGTAAAGGGTCAAACACAACTAAGCAACTAACACACTTCTTTACTGAGTACCTCTAATATGGACGTGTAACTTGTAGAAATTAGGGGTACAGGGTGGATATGGTGACTCTCCTCAAAGAACACACCATCTAGTCTAAAGCACAGTAGGGAGTAGCTTGGCTTAAAACATAAAGAAAACTTATTCCACTTTGAGTTAAAACCTCAGTGATAACTATGCTAAACGATAACAAGTCAGAAAAGGAAACGCCTCAATACTTAACAGATGCTTACTATCTGTGAGGACTTCACTAAGACTTTATCTCATTTAGTCTTTACAATGCCGTTAACTACCAAGACAGAATTCAATTATGTTTTATTCTGGGGTTGGAAACCTGAACCATTTTACTAGAATGTCTTTATCCAGTCTCATCATGGAATTTTGACATCTTCTATTGGTTATACAGAATTTTAACTGAACTGAGTAGCGACTAAATAGGACTCAGAACCAAAATACTATAATTAAAAGCAAAGAAGCCTAAGATTCTTTTGGTCACCAGTAGGAAAAAAAGAAGACTTTTATATAAATTCCAAAGGACAGTAGTGATGTATAAGGTCTAAAATATTACTGGGTAATGACATAAATAGCAGTCTCTTTGTAGAGTTCTTAATGTCAAAATTGTTCTTCAGTGTCTTCAGAAGTTAGTGTTTTTTGGTATAGCCCCTTGTTAGATATAATGGCCAAGACTGAGCATGCTGAATTTTCTAGTTAAAGCAACACTTTTTTTAATAGATATAAAATATTACTATCTGACCAGGTAACTAAATTTTATTTTGTTACTCTAATGTCTGGATAACAAATTGCTATGTATGTATATATAGTAATAATAATTTTCCTAGCCATAGATGGTGGCCATTCTAAATAAACAAAAACTTAACTTTTACACAGATTTCAAAAGAGTGACTTTAGTGTTACACTTATGTCTTATACCTCGGGCAGGCTTTTTTTAGAGATTTATTAAGTAATTATTCCAGTTAGTAAGTAGATTCTGTTATGCTACTAAATACTATCTAACAAAAATGCATAGCTACTACCTAAGATTTGGTTCTGTAATGATAAACTTCTCTATTGGTTTATGTGAGTATGTGTTTGGTTTGCTTGAAGCATGTAAAAGTTCAGGTTTGACTTCTTGTTGAATGATCTTAACCTGAATGTAAATGTAGCTCAATATTAGGAGAGCAATTATGGTTGAGGTAGTAATAAGATTAAATGAAGTTATTGCTTATATCTGTCAAAATAATTGTGCTGTAAAAGATCCCAGAATTATCTGTGGTTTTCAGTGTTTGGTTAATAATGCTCTGTCAGTTCAGTTCAGTCACTCAGTCGTGTCTGACTCTTTGTGACCCCATGAACCGCAGCACGCCAGGCCTCCCTGTCCATCACCAACTCCCGGAGTTTACCCAAACTCATGTCCGTTTAATCGGTGATGCCATCTAACCATCTCATCCTCTGTCATCCCCTTCTCCTCCTGCCTTCAATTTTTCCCAACATTAGGGTCTTTTCAAATGAGTCAGCTTTTCGTATCAGGTGGCCAAAATATTGGAGCTTCAGCTTCAACATCAGCCCTTCCAATGAACACCAAGGACTCATTTCCTTTAGAATGGACTGGTTGGATCTCCTTGCAGTCCAAGGGACTCTCAAGAGTCTTCTCCAACACCACAGTTCAAAAGCATCAATTCTTCCACACTCACCTTTCTTTATAGTCCAACTCTCACATCCATACATGACCACTGGAAAAACCATAGCCTTGACTAGATGGACATTTGTTGACAAAGTAATGTCTCTGCTTTTTAATATGTTGTTCATAACTTTCCTTCCAAGGAGTAAGTGTCTTTCAATTTCATGGCTGCAGTCACCATCTGCAGTGACTTTGGAGCCCCAAAAAATGAAGTCAGCCACTGTTTCCCCATCTATTTACATGAAGTGATGTGCCCAGATGCCATGATCTTTGTTTTCTGAATGTTGAGTTTTAAGCGAACTTTTTCACTCTCCTCTTTCACTTTCATCAAGAGGCTCTTTAGTTCTTCTTCACTTTCTGCCATAAAGGCGGTGTCGTCTGCATATCTGAAGTTATTGATATTCCTCCTGGCAATCTTGATTCCATCTTGAGCTTTCTCCAGCCCAGCGTTTCTCATGATGTACTCTGCATATAAGTTAAATAAGCAGGGTGATAATATACAGCCTTGACGAACTCCTTTTCCTTTTTGGAACCAGTCTGTTGTTCCATGTCCAGTTCCAACTGCTGCTTCCTGACCTGCATACAGGTTTCTCAAGAGGCAGGTCAGGTGGTCTGGTATTCCCATCTCTTTCAGAATTTTCCACAGTTTATTGTGATCCACACAGTCAAAGGCTTTGACATAGTCAATAAAGCAGAAATAGATGTTTTTCTGGAACTCTCTTGCTTTTTCCATGATCCAGCGGATGTTGGCAATTTGATCTCTGGTTCCTCTGCCTTTTCTAAAACCAGTTTGAACATCTGGAAGTTCACAGTTCATGTACTGCTGAAGCCTGGTGAGCATTACTTTAATGCTCTGTCAGAAAAGCACCAATTTGTGGATTCCACTTTAATCTATATAAGTGTTCCTAAGATATCAACTAATTAGGGGGTAGATATTCTGTTCTCCAGGGATCTTCCCAACCCAGGGATTGAACCTGGGGCTCTTGCATTGCAGGTAGATTCTTTACCATCTGAGTACCAGGGAAACCCAATTCCTTAAATACACTATTTTAATTTCATTACTCTTCTGGTGTAAGATTTCAAAAAATATATATGAAGTGATAATTTTGCTCTTCTGCAAAGCTATTATTGAGGTTGGGGTTCAAAGGCTAAAATTTTAGCAAAGGTGAAATTTTTCAGTAGATTAAGAAGAGTAATGTCCACTTTCATTCTGAGTTCTAAAACCAGTACTAAGCAGAAATATGTTATTCAACTCTTCTTTTGTTTATCTTCTCTAAAGGTAAACATTTATATACTCAATACATCTCTAACTCATTCTGAAAAAGTTCAAGACGCCTACTAAATGCATTAGGTGGCACCTGCCACTTCTGTTTGTAATCCCTTGGCCAGAAATGCCCCAATAGAACTGCAAGGGAGGCTGGGAAATGTAGTAGAGCACATGAGTATCCACAGAGAACTGACTGTCTCCACCACAAATGATAGAAAAATATTTTATTACCTGGCCATTCTGAAACCTGTTGGCCGTACACTGATTTTATAGCAGTGTCTGGAGACACTTTTTAATTAAAAGCTAGAAATGATTAAGCTTGGTGAGGAAGTCATTATAAGCTGAAAGTGAAAGTGAAAATTGCTCAGTCATGTCCAACTCTTTGTGACCCCATGGACTGTATAGTCCATGGAATTCTCCAGGTCAAAATACTGGGATGGGTAGCCTTTTTCTTTTCCAGGGGATCTTTCCAACCTAGGGATCAAACCCAGGTCTCCTGCATTGCAGGCAGATTCTTTACCAGCTGAGCCACAAGGGAAGACCAACAATACTGGACTGGGTAGCCTATCGCTTCTCCAGGGGATCTTCCCAACCCAGGAATCAAGCCAGGGTCTCCTGCATTGCAGGCGGATTCTTTACCATCTGAGCTATGAGGGAAGGCCATTATAAGCTGAGATCAGCCAAAAGTTAGGCCTCTTTTGCCAAAAAGTTAGCCAAGTTGTGAATGCAAAAGAAAAGTTCTTGAAGGAAATTAAAATCACTACTCCAGTGAACACATGAATGATAAGAAAATGAAACATCCTTATTTCTGGTATGGAAGAAGTTTTACTGGTCTGGAAAGAAGATTTAGCCAGCCACAACATTCCCTGAAGCCAAAACCTAATCCAGAGCAAGATCTTAAGTTCCTTCAATTCTACGAAGGCTGAGAAAAATGAGGAAACTGCCAAAGAGTCAGTCAATTCAGTTCAGTTGCTCAGTCATGTCCGACTTTTTGCAACCCCATGGACTGCAGCAGGCCAGGCTTTCCTGTCCATCACCAAGTCCCAAAGCTTGCTCAAACTCATGTCTATCAAGTCGGTGATGCCATCCAACCATCTCATCCTCTGTCATCCCCTTCTCCTCCTGCCTTCAATCTTTCCCAGCATCAGGGTCTTTTCCAAGGAGTCAGTTCTTCACATCAGGGTGGCCAAAGTATTGGAGTTTCAGCTTCAGCATCAGTCCTTCCAATGAATATTCAGGAATGATTTCCTTTTGGATTGACTGGCTTGATCTCCTTGCAGTCCAAGAGACTTTCAAGAGTCTTCTCCAACACTACAGTTCAAAAGCATCAGTTCTTCGGCACTCAGCTTTCTTTATAGTCCAACTCTCACATCCATACATGACTACTCAAAAAAAATCATAGCTTTGACTAGACAGACCTTTGTTGGCAAAGTAATGTCTCTGTTTTTTAATATGCTGTCTAGGTTGGTCATAGCTTTTCTTCCAAGGAGCAAGGGTCTTTTAATTTCATGGCTGCAGTCACCATCTGCAGTGATTTTGGAGCCCCCCAAAATAAAGTCTGCCACTGTTTCTGCTATTTCCCCATCTATTTGCCATGATGTGATGGGACCAGATGCCATGATCTTAGTTTTCTGAACGTTGTGTCTTAAGCCAATTTTCATAGCTATAGAGGAGAAATTAATGCCTGACTTCAAAGCTTCAAAGGACAGCCTAACTGTCTTGTTAGGGGTTAATATACCCAGTGACTTTAAGTTGAAACCAATGCTTGTTTACCGTTCTGGAAATCCTAGGGCCCTTAAGAAGGATGCTAAATCTACTCTGCTTGTGCTCTATATATGAAAAAACAAAGCCTACATGGCAGCACATCTATTCATGATAGGGTTTACTAAATAATTTAAGCCCACTGTTGAGACCTACTGCTCAAAAAAAGATTCCTTTTGACATATTACTGCTCATTAACAAGGCATCTTGGCACCCAAGAGCTCTGATGGATATGTACAGTGAAATTAATGTTTTCATGCCTGCTAGCACGGCATCCATTTTGGAGGTCATGGACCAAGGAATGATTTCCACTTTCAAGTCTTATTATTTAAGGCATTTTGAAAGGACAGAGCTGCCATAAACAGTGATTTTTCTGGTGGATCTGGGAAAAGTAGATTTAAAATCTTCTGGAAAGGATTCATTATTCTAGTTGTCATTGAGAATATCTGTGATTCATGGGACAAGGTCAGAATATCAATTAAACAGGAGTTTAGAGGAAGTTGATTCTAACCCTCCTGGATAACTTTGAACGGTTTCAGACTTCAGTGGAGGGAAGAACTGAAGATTCCTGTAGTGGAAAATCAGGAGAACTAGAATTAGAAGTGAAGCCTGAAGATGTGACTGAATTGCCACCATCTCATGATAAAACTTTAACAGATGAGCAATTGCTTCTTAGGGATGAACAAAAAAAGTAGTTTCTTGAGAAGGCAGCTACTCCTGGTGATTTTCTTTGAAGAGTGTTGAAATGGCAACAAAGGATTTAGAATATAATGTAAAAAATAGTTTACATTCAGTAATCCAAGTGTATGCCCCAACCAGTAATGCTGAAGAAGGTGAAGTTGAATGCTTCTACTAATACCTATAAAACCTTCTAGAACTAAACCCCCAAAAGATGTCCTTTTCATTATAGGGGAATGGAATGTAATGGTGGGAAGTCAAGAAACACCTGGAGTAACAGGCAAATTTGGCTTTGGAATACAAAATGAAGCAAGGCAAAGGCTAATAGAGTTTTGTCAAGAGAATGCACTGGTCATAACAAACACCCTTTTCCAGCAACCGAAGAGAAGACTCTGTACATGGACATCACCAGATGGTCAATAATGAAATCAGATTGATTATATTATTTGCAGCCAAAGATGGAGAAGCTCTATACAGTTAGCAAAAACAAGACTGGGAGCTGACTGTGGCTCAGATCATGAACTCCTTATTGCCAAATTCACACTTAAATTGAAGAAAGTAGGGAAAACCACTAGGCCATTCAGGTATGACCTAAATCAAGTTGCTTACAATTATATAGTAGAAGTGAAAAATAGATTCAATAGACTAGATCTGATACATAGAATGCCCGAAGAACTATGGAATGAGGTTCATGACATTGTACAGGAGGCAGGGATGAAGACCATCCCCAAGGGGAAAAAAAAAATGCAAAAAGGCAAGATGGTTGCCTGAGGAGGCCTTACAAATAGCTGAGAAAAGAAAAGAAATGAAAGGCAAAGGAGAAAAAGAAAGATACACCCATTTGAATGCAGAGTTCCAAAGAATAGCAAGGAGAGATAAGAAAGACTTCCTCAACAATCAATGCAAAGAAATAGAGGAAAACAATAGAATGGGAAAGACTAGATATCTTTTCAAGAAAAACAGTGATACCAAGGGAACATTTCATGCAAAGATGGGCGCAATAAAGGACAGAAATGGCATGGACCTAACAGAAGCAGAAGATATTAAGAAGAGGTGGCAAGAATACACAAAAGAACTATACAAAAAAGATATTCATGACCCAGATAACCACAATGGTGTGATCCCTGGTCTAGAGTCAGACATCCTGGAATACAAAATCAAGTGGGCCTTAGGAAGCATCACTATTAACAAAGCTAGTGGAGGTGTTGGAATTCCAGTTGAGCTATTTCAAATCCTGAAAGATGATGCTGTGAAAGTGCTGCACTCAATATGTCAGCAAATTTGGAAAACTCAGCAGTGGCCTCAGGACTGGAAAAGGTTAGTTTTCATTCTAATCTCAAAGAAAGGCAAAGGCAAAGAATGCTCAAACTACCGCACAATTGCACTCATCTCACAGGCTAACAAAGAAATGCTTAAAAATTCTCCAACACAGACTTCAATAGTACGTGAACCATGAACTTTCAGATGTTCAAGCTGGATTTACAAAGGCAGAGGAACCAGAGATCAAATTGCCAACATCCACTGGATCATGGAGAAAACAAGAGAGTTTTAGAAAAACTTCTATTTCTGCTTTATTGGCTATGCCAAAGTCTTTGTGTGGATCACAGCAAAGTGTGGAAAATTCTTCAAGTGATGGGAATACCAGACCACCTGACCTGCCTCCTGAGAAATCTGTATGTAGGTCACAGAGCAACAGTTAGAACTGGGCATGGAACAACAGACTGGTTCCAAACAGAGAAAGGAGTATGTTGAGGTTGTATATTGTCACTCTGCTTATTTAAATTATATGCAGAATATATCATGCGAAATGGCAGGCTGGATGAAGCACAAGCTATAATCAAGATTGCTGGGAAAAATATTAATAACCTCAGATATGCAGATGACACTACCCTCATGGCAGAAAGCAGAGAACTAAAGAGCCTCTTGATGAAAGTGAAAGAGGAGAGTGAAAAATCTGGCTTAAAACTCAACATTCAGAAAACTAAGATCATGGCATCTGGTTCCATCACTTCATGGGAAATAGATGGGGAAACAGTGGAAACAGTGACAGACTTTATTTTGGGGAGGGGCTCCAAAATCACTGCAGATGGTGACCGCAGCCATGAAATTAAAAGACCCTTGCTCCTTGGAAGAAAAGCTATGACCAACCTAGACAGCATGTTAAAAAGCAGAAACATTACTTTGCCGACAAAGGTTCATCTAGTCAAAGCTATGGTTTTTTGAGTAGTCATGTATGGATGTGAGAGATGGACCAATGATGAATGCCAAAGAATTGATGCTTTTGAACTGTGGTATTGTCCCTTGGACTGCAAGGAGATCCAACCAGTCAATCCAAAAGGAAATCATTTGTGAATATTCATTGAAAGGACTGATCCTGAAGGTGAAAATCCAGCACTTTGGCCACCTAATGTGAAGAACTGACTCATTTGAAAAGACCCTGATGCTGGGAAAGATTGAAGGCAGGAGGAGAAGGGGACGACAGAGGATGAGATGGTTGGATGGCATCACCGACTTGACATGAATTTGAACAAACTTCGGGAGTTGGTGATGGACAGGGAAGCCTGGTGTGCTGCGGCAATGAGGTGGCAAAGAGGCGGACACGACTGAGCAACTGAACTGAAGTGTAAACGTAGTTGATAAGGCAGCAGCAGTGTTTGAGAGGATTGACTCCAATTTTGAAAGAAGTTTTACTGTGGGTTAAATGTTATGAAACTGCTCTGTATGCTACGAATAAATCATTTGTGAAAGGAAGTCCATTGATGTGGCAAACTTTATTGTTGTCTTACTTTGAGAAATTTCCACAGCCCCTCAACCTTCAGCAGCCACCACCCTGATCAGTCAGCAGTCACCAATGACATGACAAGAGCTTCCACCAGCTGAAAGACTATGATTCACTTCATGCTCATTGGAGTTTAGACACAATACTATTGCATACTTAAGAGACTACAGTATAGTGTAAACACAACTTTTATATGCACTGGGAAGCCAGAAAGTCCATGTGACTCTCTCTCTTTTTTTTTTATTATGGTGAACTGGAATGAAACTTACATTATTTCCAAGATATGCATATGTTGCTGGCATTCCATATAAAAGGACTAAGGCTAAGATTGTTAAAAGCTTGCCCAAGGCCTCACAGTAATGATTCATAGATAAAAGTTGTACTGTTACCCTTTGCTGAAGTACCCAGTCTAGGATTTCTCAAGTGCAAAATGAAAATACTTAAGTCTTTGTGTGTTTTTGGCTCAGATGGTAAAATGTCTGTCGACAATGTGAGAGACCTGGGTTCGATCCCTGGGTTGGGAAGATTCCCTGGAGAAGGAAATGGCAACCCACTCCAGTACTCTTGCCTTGAAAATCCCATGGACGGAGGAGCTTGGTGCAGGCTACTATCCATGGGGTCGCAAAGAGTCGGGCACGACTGAGCGACTTCACTAACACAGCATCTGGTGCTAATATAAGCATGGTACTTAGTAAGTATTCAAGCAGTATTAGTTATCTTCCGTTATATACAAAGAACAGGCAGGCAGAAGCCATGCCTGTCCTGTTATTGATTACTGTTATATACTTTTTCACGTAAGTGAAAATAGTGATTAAACAAAAGTCTTAAGAGTTTTTACTGCATTACTGATTTGTAACAAGCCATTGATTCCACAGAGTAAGAGTCTCTGGGCCAACCAGCATAAAAGTGATATAGATTCCATACTGCAGTCTTCCTCTTAAAGTGGAAACACTTCAAGAAGTTGAATGGGGAAAATATGCTCAGGACAGAACAAAATCTATTTAGGTTGATGCAAAAATAATTCTGTTTTTACATTGTTAAACTTTGCTGTTAGATACTGGAATGCATTCTTAAATAAATGTTATTCTGTACATCATTTTAATGTGCATTTTTCACTTTTTTTTTTTTTTGCTAATGACTTATTACTTGCTGTTTATTTTATATTTATTTTTAACTAGGGGAATGATGTTAGGCCAAAAGCAAATTCAAGTGATTTTCTTATTCGGATTCAAAATGGGTCATACAGCAGCAAAGACAACTCGCAACATCCATAAGGCATTTGGCCCAGAACTGCTAATGAAAGTACAGTTCAGTGGTACTTTAAGAACTTTTGCAAAAGAGATGAAAGCCTTGAAGATGAGGAGTGCATTGGCTGGCCATCGGAAGGTGACAGCAACCAACTGAGAGGATCATTGAATCTGATCCCCTTACAACTACACAAGAAGTTGCCGAAGAACTCACTGTTGACTGTTCTATGGTTGCTCAGCATTTAAAACAAATTGAAAAGGTGAAAAACCTCAATACGTGGGTGCCTCGTGTTGTTGCTCAGTCGCTAAGTTATGTCTGATTTTTTTGTGACCCCATGGACTGCAGCACTCCAGGCTTCCCTGTCCTTCACCACCTCCTGGAGAGTTTGCTCAAACTCATATCCAGTGAGTCATCCAACCCTCTCATTATCTGTCATCCCCTTCTCCTCCTGTCTTCAATCTTTGCTGACTGAAAATCAAAAAATTTGTTCTTTTGAAGTGTTATCTTTTCTTATCCTATGCAAAAGCAATGAACCATTTCTTGATCAGATTGTAACATGCCACTAAAAGTGGATTTTATATGACAACTGGCAATGGCCAGTTCAGTGGTTGGACCAAGAAGAAGCTCGAAAGCACTTCCCAAAGCCAAACTTGCACCTCCCCAAAAAGGTCATGGTCACTGTTTGGTGGTCTGCTGCCCATCCGATCCACTACAGCTTTCTGAATCTTGGTGAAGCCACTACATCTGAGAAGGATGCTCAGCAAATCGATGAGATGCACCAAAAACTGCAATGCCTGCAGCTGGCAGTGGTCAACAGAAAGGGCCTGATTGTTCTCCACAATGACACCCGACCACATGTCACACAACCAATGCTTCAAAAGTTGAATGAATTGGGCTTTGAAGTTTTGCCTCGTCCACCATATTCACCTGACCTCTTGCCAACTGACTACCACTTCTTCAAGCATCTTGAGAACTTTTTGCAGGAAAAATGCTTCCATAACCAGCAGGATGCAGAAAATGCTTTCTAAGAGTTCATTGAATCCCAAAGCAAGGATTTTTATGCTGCAGGAATAAACAAACATATTTCTTGTTGGCAGAAATATGTTGATTATAATGGTTCCTATTTTGACTAATAAAGGTGTTTTTGAGCCTAGTTTTAATGATTTAAAATTCACTGTCCAAAACCACAATTCCTTTTTCAGAAACCTTAATCATCCTTAATGTCATTAAATATTGTCTCAAATCTACCCTTTAAAACTCATATGTAGATTATGTGATTCAGATTTTAAATGGATTCAACACATTCCTTTCTGGCATAACAAACAGAGTAGCAGGCATTGTTCCTGCTGACTTTATATTTCAATCATGGAGGGACATTATGAGCAATTCAATATATTGGTCATAACTACAAGACTAAAGAGCTCATTATCACTTGTGTCAAAAGCAGAATCATCACTTTTGGCAGATAGTTTTCAGTATCCAAATATCAATGCTAAAGTACTATCTAACAGATTGACCAGTTCATTTTCTGGAGATGTGTTTTGTAGTGGACTCATCTTGGCTATCCTGTTGAGCTAGCTCGACATCACATCCAGAGCATCTTCAATAGTGCCTGGCACAAAGCATCTAACACCCACTCCAGTATTCTTGGGCTTCCCTTGTGGCTCAGCAGGTAAAGAATCCACATGAAATGCAGGGGATCTGGGTTTGATCTCTGGGTTGGGAAGATCCCCTGGAGAAGGGAAAGGCTGCCCACACCAGTATTCTGGCCTGGAGAATTCCATGGACTGTACAGTCCATGGGGTCACAAAGAGTCGGACATGACTGAGTGACTTTCACTTTCACTTCAAGTGTTTAACAAATACATTTTCTGGGCAGCTCTGAAAATCCAGATTTCCATCACCAACACAAGACTGTCTACTTCAATCCTGAACTGTTCAATGAACTTCAAACTCCAGACTGAGACAATTGATCAATGAAAGAGTAGGATGTGTTACTCATTCATCTCTCTTAAGCTCTGTTCATACAGCTCAGTTTTTCCTAAGAAAATGACATCACCGTTCTAAGTTATTTTAGCTGAACAAATGAATAGTTTAGTAAAAGAAAACTGCATGTTTTGGATTTGGACAAACTTAAATTCATACTAATTGGTACAACTATTAGTAATTAATAGTATCAAGACTTTGAGCCAATTAACAACTCTATATGCCACTTCCCCCACCTGTTGTTAGTGTTGAATATAGTGTCTAACAGAATATGAAGTTTACCTTTACTTGGTAAGTGATTAATGCTGGTTCATCTTTCTCCCCCTGCCTTATTGAGGACTGATATCATATGACTTGTATGGAGCAGAGTTCTATGTCTTTGATGAAAAAATGCTGTATCTACTGCCTATTTGTTGATTCCAGGGTTATATAAAGAACTGTTGAATATTTTTTCCCTTAGGGTTGAGTGCTGGAGAACTTTTGCTTTTCCTATGAACTATTGATGCTTTTGAACTGTGGTGTTGGAGAAGACTCTTGAGAGTCCCTTGGACTGCAAGGAGATCCAACCAGTCCATTCTGAAGGAGATCAGCCCTGGGATTTCTTTGGAAGGAATGATGCTAAAGCTGAAACTCCAGTACTTTGGCCACCTCATGCGAAGAGTTGGCTCATTGGAAAAGACTCTGATGCTGGGAGGGATTGGGGGCAGGAGGAGAAGGGGACGACAGAGGATGAGATGGCGGGATGGCATCACCGACTCGATGGACATGAGTTTGAGTGAACTCCGGGAGTTGGTGATGGACAGGGAGGCCTGGCGTGCTGCGATTCATGGGGTCGCAAAGAGTCGGACACGACTGAGCGACTGATCTGATCTGATCTGATTGTATGATATACTTCATGAAATTAGCAAATCAGAACTTGCCACTCACTGTGGTTTTGTTGTTGTCATGCTTTTCTTTGGCTTGCTGTAAGCAGGACACTAACTTTTGTGTTCCAGACAGTAGGCATTCGTAACTTAAGTCTTCTGGTAAATCTATCATCTCTCAGCCTGCTTTATTTGACATTTGCTCTTAAAAGTGGATTTAATGGTTTTATTGTTTCTATATCTTTTATGGTGAACTGCACAAATCCTTTTTGAAACCACACAGAATATAAATAATAAATGAATGAAACAATAAAATTGCTTGGTTTTACAGATATTAAGTGCAGAATTAACCCAGGCCTGATGATCTTTTCAGTTATGTCATTCAAGAGAAACTAAAGAAACTTAACATCTAAAAATTCTTAAACCTTAATGCTTCCTGCTCAGGAACTGACTGGCAGTAACATTGGCCAGCCATGCACAAGTGAAAATGGGGAGGGGATGGCATACAGGTTATTAAATTTGAGAAAAATGCAACCAAGGCTTTGGACATTTGCAAGATAGGATCAGTAACGTGGGACATTTTTCTTTGCAAACTCCAAAGCAATGTGCTAGCCACTGAACCGATGATGGGCAATCATGAAACAAGGCCCCCCCCCCTTTTTTTATAGTTCTCTGTAATATGCAGTCTTTTCACAGAAGAGGTTCTATTCAGATTTCCTTTCTGCCTACCAAACTGCTAGTAACAAAAAAGTCTTCTTTTAATTTAGCTTAAACATTTTTTTTTTGGCAGGTGGGGGACAGGGAGGAAATGAATTTGTTTTGAATTTTTTCAAAGAAAATTCTATTATGTCTGTATCAAGTAAATTGTCAAGTCATTTAAATATAAGATTAGTATTTGGTGAAAGAATGAGTTAAATACTTTAAAAAATAATTTGAGTCAATAATAGAATCAGATCAGATCAGTTGCTCAGTCATGTCCGACTCTTTGCGACCCCTTGAATCGCAGCACGCCAGGCCTCCCTGTCCATCACCAACTCCTGGAGTTCACTCAGACTCATGTCCATCGAGTCAGTGATGCCATCCCGCCATCTCATCCTCTGTCGTCCCCTTCTCCTCTTGCCCCCAATCCCTCCCAGCATCAGAGTCTTTTCCAATGAGTCAACTCTTCGCATGAGGTGGCCCAAGTACTGGAGTTTCAGCTTTAGCATCATTCCTTCCAAAGAAATCCCAGGGCTGATCTCCTTCAGAATGGACTGGTTGGATCTCCTTGCCGTCCAAGGGACTCTCAAGAGTTTTCTCCAACACCACAGTTCAAAAGCATCAATTCTTCAGCACTCAGCCTTCTTCACAGTCCAACTCTCACATCCATCCACCCTAACCCAATAATAGAATAGACTATTCTAAACCTGTAGTTATTTTGAGCTGTATTGACCTCCAAATGTTACCACTGTGATATATATCATTTTTAACGTAATATTTCTTATTTATAATTAATTTCATCAACATTTTAGCTTCTTCTCTGGAAAGAGACTTTTCATTTTGATGAGCATGTATGAATACTTGTGAATTTCATACATTCCTCCCATGTTTTATATAAATTTAATATAAATAGGTCATGGAATGTTTATTTCCATGAGATAAATGAGGTAAAGTTGACTGGGCACTATATTGCACCTGTGAGGTAGCAGAACATATCCTAGGGAATATGACATCCAGGCCTGTTATAGGGGTGCTGGTACCAAGGAAAGTCATCTTGGCATTATTTTTAACTTCCACATCCTTTGTTTACTTGGTTTAACCTGCATTTCTCTGAGTTTTGGCCTCTCCAACTAGCCCTTTTTGAGTGGTGAGATCTCTTACATCTACTGTTCT
This sequence comes from Bubalus bubalis, assembly GCF_019923935.1. Taxonomy (NCBI): domain Eukaryota; kingdom Metazoa; phylum Chordata; class Mammalia; order Artiodactyla; family Bovidae; genus Bubalus; species Bubalus bubalis. The sequence continues at coordinate 16,501,844 of NC_059163.1, forward strand.
TCAAAGTAGTGGTTCTTGAAGTTTGTGAAGCTTGTTAGGAAAACAAACTCTTGGTCTTGTCTTAGTTCCACTGAATCAGAAACTTTTTGGTGGAGCTCAGCAATCTGTTTTATAAGCTTCTCAGGAAGTTCTGATCTATATTAAAACATCAGAATCTCTGCCTTAATCTATTGGCCTTAACCGACTTTCCAGTGGGCTTTCTGGGTGGTGCAGTGCTAAAGAATCTGCCTGCCAATGCAGGAGACTCAGGGGATGTGGGTTCTATCCCTAGCTCAGGAAGATCCCCTGGAGTAGTAAATGGCAATACACTCCAGTATTCTTGCCTGAGAAATCCCATGGACCAAGGAGCCCTGTGGGCTACAGTCCATGGGGTCACAAAGAGTCAAATATGACTGAACATACACTCATGCCTTTCTAATATGAATTTTTGGTTCTTCCCTTCTTGGGTTCAAATCATTAGTTCTGGGATATGAACCAAGAATATATTAAAATATACAACTGGTGAAAAAGCTCTTCATCACTGATCATAGTTTCTATAGTGTGCTTAATAGCATATTTTCATAGGCACATTTTTAGAGAAGAGTTTGTATTTGACCTTTATAATCATGACAAGAGAGACTGCATGGAAATTAAGGAAGGAGTGTGTGTGTGTGTGTGTGAATTCACAAACTTCACAATGATGATTTTCAATCTTATTGTAAGAAATTATATTCTCTGAAATGGATAAAGAAGATCACGGAGTAATTTTTATTTTAGAAAATGTGTCAGGGCATTAGGTATTTCGTTTGAGTTGCTTTTATTTTTTTCTTTTTGACAAGGAATACTTTTGTAGCTAAAATTTTGCTCTTACAAGCTCTGTGATTGTTTTAAACATTTTACCAAACTACCACCAAGTCCATTTATAACTTCCCCTTCATGTGAAAAGTCCTGCTCCAGGCACTCACTGGGAAAAATTACAGGGTACTTCTCAGGTGGGTCCATTGCTGGGATGAAATGCTATACTCCATTACATAGTACTTGGCCAGCTGGTGACCTGTCTGAGTACCAAGATTTTGTTAGTCCTTGAGTCTGGAGCAGAGGGTCTCTTTCAAATACTTGACTCTAAGATATAGGATAAATCCTTGTCCTAACTAGGCATTCTGGTTGCCATGGACAATGGAATTTGGCAATATGTAAAGACATAGAGTGTGTTCCCTGATGTAGATGCAGAAATATTATTTCTGCTGTGTAGTAAGTGTTTCACTTTGCCAATATCTCAGGCAGAGCTGTATGATCTGTTTCACAGGCTTCGAGCAGTCCTTCACTCCAGGGTGTGATTCTAAATATCCATCATAACACTTACAGGGCTTATTAAAGTAAAATGTTGGACCTCAAAGTTTCTGATTCAATAGGATTGGGGTGGGAGTGAGGCTGTCGCATTTCTAAACAAGTCTGCAGGTGATGCCAATATGGATGCTCCAAGGAGCACACTGTGAGAATGATGTTCTAATGCTGCCTTTCTCAAAGTCAGATCCTCAAATCAGAACCACCTGGACTGCCTGCTAATCTCCCGACCCTCAGGACATATCCTGATGGCCTGAATTCACATCTCTGAGGTGTTATGTCAGTGATTTGTATTTGATCAAGCTCCCTAGGTAGTCCAGACGTACATTCACATCTGAGAACCAGTTAGAGGGGGAGGACTGGGAATAAGGTTAGCCAGAGAAAACACAAATCAAGTCTTCTTTTCAACATAACCAATTTTAAACCATGGCTTGGCATCTGTGGTTGTTTTATACGTAGTAGTTGAATGAATTAATGGTAATGAATGTAGGCAGGCAATTAGTCGCTACTCTGTTTGCTCCCAGCATCTTTTCTTTATTCTGCTCTAAGCTACATCATCCATATTTTAACTCCCTGCTTCTTTGACTGTCTTCATCTAGACAGGGACTTATCTTTTTGTTCTGTCTCCAGTGTCAGAGGTCTGGAACAAAAGGATCATTACAGAGGATCACTACACACATGGAGTGCAGTTGGAATAAGTGACATTCCAGAGGTGAAGAGAATACATGGGGGAAGAAGAAAATAGATTACTTAGGTTTGATGAGACTCGTGTGTGCTAAGAATTTTGTGGGTGGTCAGAAATAGAATAGTAAAAAATGTAAAGAAGAGTCAGAACATGCCAAATGGCAAGTCAGGCATTTCTTCCCAAATTAATCTTGATGGGGGGCGCTTCCCCTGTGGCTCAGTGATAAAGAATCCACGTGCTAATGCAGGAGACATAAGAGAGGCAGGTTTGATCCCTAGGAAGATCCCCTGGAGGAGGGCATGGAAATCCGCTCCAGTATTCTTGCCTGGAGAATCCCATGGACAGAGAAGCCTGGTGGGCTATGGTGCATAGTGTCACAAAGAGTGGGACATGACTCAAGTAACATAGCATGCATGTACAACCTTGATAGATGAAATTCATTTGTTAGTCTAACTACAATTTATTTAACCTTTCCTAGTTGAGAGGAAAATGACTTTATTAGGGTTACTTTCCCAATATGTAAAAAAAAAAAAAAAAAATCTAGAGTAGAAATGGATTATAGATGTGGAGAACAGTTCCTGATACTGTGGTTGAAATAAAGGATTGTTATAATGTCCTTGTTTCTGTTATTGTCCACACCCACTGTCTAAATTATAAACTGTTTAGTCTTCCGTGAATGGGCTTACAATGCTCTGATTCTTTTTTTTTTTTACTTTATTTTATTTTTTTTTAATTTAATTTTATTTTTAAACTTTACAATATTTTATTGGTTTTGCCATATATCGAAATGAATCTGCCACAGGTATACATGTATTCCCCATCCTGAACCCTCCTCCTTTCTCCCTCCCCATACCATCCCTCTGGGTCGTCCCAGTGCACCAGCCCCAAGCATCCAGTATCGTGCATTGAACCTGGACTGGTGACTCGTTTCATATATGATATTATACGTATTTCAATGCCATTCTCCCAAATCATCCCACCCTTTCCCTCTCCCACAGAGCCAAAAGATTGTTCTATACATCAGTGCCTCTTGCTGTCTCGTATACAGGGTTATTGTTACCATCTTTCTAAATTCCATATATATGTGTTAGTATACTGTATTGGTGTTTTTCTTTCTGGCTTACTTCACTCTGTATAATAGGCTCCAGTTTCATCCACCTCATTAGAACTGATTCAAATGTATTCTTTTTAATGGCTGAGTAATACTCCATTGTGTATATGTACCACTGCTTTCTTATCCATTCATCTGCTGATGGACATCTAGGTTGCTTCCATGTCCTGGCTATTATAAACAGTGCTGCGATGAACATTGGGGTACACGTGTCTCTTTCCCTTCTGGTTTCCTCAGTGTGTATGCCCAGCAGTGGGATTGCTGGATCATAAGGCAGTTCTATTTCCAGTTTTTTAAGGAATCTCCACACTGTTCTCCATAGTGGCTGTACTAGTTTGCATTCCCACCAACAGTGTAAGAGGGTTCCCTTTTCTCCACACCCTCTCCAGCATTTATTGCTTGTAGACTTTTGGATCGCAGCCATTCTGACTGGTGTGAAATGGTACCTCATAGTGGTTTTGATTTGCATTTCTCTGATAATGAGTGATGTTGAGCATCTTTTCATGTGTTTGTTAGCCATCTGTATGTCTTCTTTGGAGAAATGTCTATTTAGTTCTTTGGCCCATTTTTTGATTGGGTCATTTGTTTTTCTGGAATTGAGCTGTAGGAGTTGCTTGTATATTTTTGAGATTAGTTGTTTGTCAGTTGCTTCATTTGCTATTATTTTCTCCCATTCTGAAGGCTGTCTTTTCACCTTGCTTATAGTTTCCTTTGTTGTGCAGAAGCTTTTAATTTTAATTAGGTCCCATTTGTTTATTTTTGCTTTTATTTCCAATATTCTGGGAGGTGGGTCACAGAGGATCCTGCTGTGATGTGTGTCGGAGAGTGTTTTGCCTATGTTCTCCTCTAGGAGTTTTATAGTTTCTGGTCTTACGTTTAGATCTTTAATCCATTTTGAGTTTATTTTTGTGTATGGTGTTAGAAAGTGCTCTAGATTCATTCTTTTACAAGTGGTTGACCAGTTTTTCCAGCACCACTTGTTAAAGAGATTGTCTTTTCCCCATTGTATATTCTTGCTTCCTTTGTCAAAGATAAGGTGTCCATATGTGCATGGATTTATCAATGATTATAATAAAGTTGCAGGATATAAAATCAACACACAGAAATCCCTTGCATTCCTATACACTAATAATGAGAAAACAGAAAGAGAAATTAAGGAAACAATTCCATTTACCATTGCAACAGAAAGAATAAAATACTTAGGAATATATCTACCTAAAGAAACTAAAGACCTATATATAGAAAACTATAAACACTGGTGAAAGAAATCAAAGAGGACACTAATAGATGGAGAAATATGCCATGTTCATGGATTGGAAGAATCAATATAGTGAAAATGAGTATAATACCCAAAGCAATTTATAGATTCAATGCAATCCCTATCAAGCTACCAACGGTATTCTTCACACAGCTAGAACAAATAATTTCACAATTTGTATGGAAATACAAAAAACCTTGAATAGCCAAAGCTATCTTGAGAAAGAAGAATGGAACTAGAGGAATCAACCTACCTGACTTCAGGCTCTACTACAAAGCCACAGTCATCAAGACAGTATGGTACTGGCACAAAGACAGAAAGATAGATCAATGGAACAAAATAGAAAGCCCAGAGATAAATGCTCTGATTCTTAATAGTCTTGTTTAATTTTCTGTTCTGTGCTTCATAGACTGCCTCCTGAATTTCAAACCTTTCATCACTGTATTTGTAAATGACTTGAATTTTCAGTCTGTCCAAACAACCTAGATTCCTAATATAGTCCACTCTGTTCTTTGAGGTCTGTGTGCATTGGTGCTGGATTGTTTCTGGCATATGCATCCCAGTCATAGACTGCTTCTGTCACGAGTATTCTGGTCTCAAGTCTGTCTGAGGTCTTAAGATTCTTGCACTAGATTCGTAGATTTTGCCACCATGTCTGCACAGTTCCCTATTGTATTCTCTTCATTTGCATCATTGATGCTGCTTGCCCCTTTTCTGAGAGCATACTAGGTAAATTAGTTTGTACTTCCATTTCAATTTTTAATTAGAAATGAAATGCCAAAATGTCTAAGGATATATGCAATGGAATATTACTCAGCCACAAAAAGGAATGCATTTGAGTCAGTTCTAGTGAGATGGCTGAACCTAGAGCCTGTTAAACAGAGTGAAGAAAGTCAGAAGGAGAAAAACAAATTTGGTGTATTAAGCTATGTATATGGAGTCTAGAAAAATGATACAGATGAAACTATTTAAAAGGCAGGAATAGAGACACAGACATAGAGAACAGATTTTAGACCCAGCGGGGGAAGGAGAGGGCAGGACAAATTGAGAGAGTAGCATTGACATATATACACGACCATATGGAAAATAGGTAACTAGTGGGAAGTTTTGTACAGGAACAGGGAGCTCCAGCCAGTGCTCTGTGACAATTTAGAGGAGTGGGATGGGGTGGGAGGGGACATATATATACTTATGGCTGATTCATGTTGATGTATGGTGGAAGTCAACACAATATTGTAAAGCAATTATTCTCCAATTTAAAAATATTTTTTTAAATGTCTAGGGAAATGGTTTTATTATCAGCTAGAATTTCAGAGCCCGAGAAGGTTTAATTTTTCTTTCATATTATGTGAGAATTAGATTTTCTGAGGTCAGTGTATGTTAAAACCATACAAAGACCTTTAGTTTAGATTCTGGGCTCAGAGCAGTAAAACCAGTTTTGTTTTATTTTTTACTAGTTAAAACTTTGGCATGCTCAAAAATTGTAAGGTACGTAGAAAATTATTCACTGTGCGGGAATGTCCCGTTCACTGTGAGTGGGGAGTGTCCCACTCGTAGACCAGTAGCACTGGCTGGTAAGCCACATCTCCTGTTATTGTGGACACCAAAACATGCCCACAGGTCTCCCAAATGCCTGCTAAGGGTTGGCACCACCTCTAAAGAGAACCACTGGTTTAGACTGTTCAGTTGTCAAGTGCTGCAACTTGGAAGGAACCCATGGAGCATGTGTGTGCTCAAAACCTGAACAACACCTGCAAGAAGGAAACTAATGACTTTTTGGGTAGGCATCCACCAATGTGTGCCACAAGGAAGAAGCTGGATAATATTCTGTAACGTCCCTTCTCACTACAGAATCCAAACTACTTAATGTCATAGAAAGCAATGTAAGATTGTTTATGCATAAACAATGATCATGGATAATGGATATTTACATTATATATATTCGTAAATCATGATTCAAAATAGCAATTTCTTCAATTGCTAAATATAATGAATAAAATTTCTCTTAATGATAAATGAAAGATATAGCAATTGAGATACTTAAAATCTAAGCTTGAAATAAATAAAAAAGCTGTCATGTGGTATTTTAGAACAGTGTTAGCGACTAAAATCTTTCAATGCAGGATAGTAGCACTTTTGGTATTATTGAGAGCAAAAGAAGTCAACAGTATTTAAATCAAAGTTTCCAAATTAAAGCTATGCATTATTTTGTATCTCATTTCTTTCTGAGAAAAGGATGTAGATACAACCTTTTTTTTTTTTTTTAAGGCAAATTAGCCCTCATTGCTCTTTTTCTAAAAATTTTTTTTTTTTTAAGGCAAATTAGCCCTCATTGCTCTTTTTCTAAAAATTTAGTTTATTTATTTGGCTGTGCCAGGTCTTAGTTGTGACATGTGAGACCTTTACTTGTGGCATGCCAACTCTTTGTTGTGGCATCTGAGAGCAGTTCCCTGACCAGGGATTGAACCTGGGCCCCCTGCACTGAGAGCACAGAGTCTTAGCCACTGGACCACTAGGGAAGACCTGAATACATTCTTTTATTCTTCTTCATATGGCTGTTACAACAGATGATCAGGGATCATCCTTGACCTATTAATATCTAACATAGTCTCTGGGGCCAGTATATGCTTGGTAGGTGTTTGCTGCATAAATAAATGGTTTCAGTGAAACATTTCAGAAAAGATGAGGCAGATCTAAGAATATTTTATCATAAATAGTTTTAACATTGAAAACAAATTTTTCTTTGCCCATGTCTAAGCTCTTTTACTCCAGATTATCATGTGTGGGCTAATAGATATTTTTTCCTGTGTGAAATGCAGGTTTATAGAATGACCACAGATGACACAGTATTAGTAATCATCGAAAGAACAGGCTTCTCTGCAGCTCATTGCCATTCTGGATGTTCACTTGTCTCATGTTTTTGTTGTTCTTTTCCACAGGGATTCGATAAACAAGTGGATGTGTCATATATTGCCAAACATTACAACATGAGCAAAAGCAAAGTTGACAACCAGTTCTATAGCGTGGAAGTGGGAGACTCAACGTTCACGGTTCTCAAACGCTACCAGAATCTAAAGCCTATTGGCTCTGGGGCTCAGGGAATAGTCTGGTAAGTAGGATGGATTTAACTTCTATTTTTAGAGGGAAACAGCTGTATATGTTGACTAGCCACAAACACATGTATACAAATAAACAGTATGACTTGAGATGGGAAATATCCATTCTACCAAAGAAAAATAAATTTATGAACATTATTAGAAATTTATCAACCCATTGGTTAACAATATGTACATCTTTGCTTGTGACTAGCTTTTTCCTAGTCAAAAAAAAAAAAAAATCCATTACACAACAGCCATAGAGGAACCAAGAAAACCAGAGGTTTTGCTAAAGCATTTCAAAAATCTTATTTGGATGTTTTCACAGCAAGAAATGAGGAAATATGTGTTCAGATAACCAGAAAATAAAATTCTCTACTCTGTAGAAGTAGAATTCTATATTCTGAAGAAGTATAAATGAGATCTCAAATGTTTCAGTGACTTTTAAAGTTTAATGTTTAAAATTCAGTTGCCTATTAGAAAAGAGGTATTAAAAAAATGTTTGTTGAGTATTTCCAAAATGGAAAGATTTGGGCTCCTTGGTAACCATTCTTTTTGTGACATTTTGAGTGGCAAATTGAAATGATGACAACTCAGGATCTAACTTACTGGTTATAAAACTCTTGCAAAAGTGATGATACCAGATTGGTAAGCATTTATTTTGTAGTTTTAACTTGTAATTTAGCAACCAAATATATTTAGTGTGAAATTCTTAGTGTAATTTTCAATTTTGTGGCTCACAGCTATAAGTAAAAATTTAGGACATGCATTATAAGTATACATGCATATTGATATTTATTTATAAGGGATATTTACTTATAACAATATATTTATTTGTTGTATAAATTAAAGCTATAGTAGAGATATCTGTTTAAAAATACAAATATCCCTTTTAAGAGATGAATGAGATGAAGATGAAATAAACATTATTTTAAAAGTTTTTTTAAAAATAATTTTATTTATTTTGTTATTTATTTTTGGCTGTGCTGGGTCTTTGTTGCTACAGAGGCTTTCCCCTCATTGCAGCGAGTAGGGGCTGCTCTGTAGTAGTGGCGTGCGGGCTTCTCACTGTGTGGCTCGTCTTGTTGTGGAGCACGTGCTCTAGAGCATAGGCTCCATAGTTGTGGCACACAGGCTTAGCTGCTCCACAGCATGTGGGATCTTCCTTAATCAGGGATTGAAACTGTGTCTTCTGAATCGACAGGAGGATTCTTTACCATAGAGCCACCAGGGAAGCTCTCGATTTTGTTTTAAAAATACTTTTTCCCCTCTCATTTGATATATATATGTTTTTCATATTTCATAAGATGATCCTAAAATCTGGTTCACTTCACTTTTTAAAAAATTTATTTTTAAGACTATTTTTTAAGAGTACTTTTAGGTTCACAGCAGAATCAAGAGGATGATTCAGATATTTCCCATAAATCCCTAGCTCATACACAAGCATAGTATCCCCCGTATCAACATCCTTCACAAGAGTGGTACATTTATTACACCTGATGAACCTACACCTCACACATCATAATCACCAAAGCCCATAGTTTGCAGCAGGGTTCACTCTTGGTGTCATACATGCTATGGCTTTGGATAAATGTAAAATGATATGTATCCATTTTTATGGTATCATATAGAGTATTTCCACTGCCCTGCCAATCCAATATACTCCACCTGTTTATTTCTCTCTATATCCTCAACCACTGGCAACAGTTGATCTTTTTACTGTTTTCATAGTTTGCCTTTTTCAGAATGTATAGTTGGAATCCAACAGAATATTGGATTGGCTATTCATTGTCTTTCACTTAGTAATATACACTTAAGTTTCTGCCATGTCTTTTTATGGATTGAAAGCTCATTTATTTTTAGCAGTGAATAATATTGCATTGTCTGGGTGTACCATAGTTTATTTATTCATTCACCTACTCTTAAGACATCTTGGTTGCTTTTGTTTTGGCAATTATAAATAAAGCTGCTTTAAACATTTGTGTGCAGTTTTCATGTGGATATAAGTTTTAATAGTTCACTTCATGTTGACAACTCATTTTAAGCTCACTCTCAATGCTTGCTGCTGCTGTTGCTGCTAAGTCGCTTCAGTCGTGTCTGACTCTGTGCGACCCCATAGATGGCAGCCCACCAGGCTTCCCCGTCCCTGGGATTCTCCATGCAAGAACACTGGTTAGTCAATGCAAATGGCAGAAGTGCCTGGCTGGTATACAACTAAGTCATTTACTAGCGCTTAAACCTCATTTATCAAATATACCAAAGTTTTTATTGAAATTCACCCAGGGAATTTCAGTCTTTGCCAATGTCAATCATTCGCTGTTTTTGCAGTTTGAAGATGGAATATTTTAACATTTTAAAATAATGGGCCAAAACTTCATTGTGTAGATATTTTAAAAGCTAGGTCAATTTTCATTTTTAATGTTTATTTATTGTGGTGCAAGGTTGCAGGTCAACATCTTTGTGACACAAAATATCACAGGTGGCACAGTGGTAAAGAATCACCCACCAAGGCAGGAGATGTAAGAGGTGTGGGTTCGACCCCTGAATCAGGAAGACTCCCTGGAAAAGCAAACAGCTCAGTATTCTTGCCTGGAAAGTCCCATGGGCAGAGGAGCCTGGCAGGCTATTGTCCATGAGGTTACAAAGAGCTGGACACAACTGAGTGACTGAGCACACACACACACACACACACACACACACACAAAGTTGCAGGTGAACTTCTGTGTTGCACAAAACAATTTCAAAGTGTGGTAGACAGAATAATGGTCCTTCAAATCATCCCCAGAATTCTTGGTATGTTATCTTATTTGGCAAAAGGAACTTTTGCCATATAACTTTAAGATGAAGGGGACATTAAAATGGGGGGATTGATTATCCTAGAATATCAAGGTGGGACCATTGTAATCACATGAATTCTTAAAAATGGAAATGGAAGACAGAAGAATGGATAAGAGAGATGCAAGGAGAGAGAAGGGAATAGGGATTCAAAACATGAGAGGGGCTTGCCTTGTTGTTGCTGGTTTTGAAGACAGAGAAAACGTGTCATGAAACAAAGAGTAGGGCAGCTTCTAGAAGCTGGGAATAGCCCTCAGTTGCCAATTAGCAAGACAATGGAGATCACAGTCACACAACCATGAGGAGCTGAAATTTGCCAGCAATACCCAAATGAGCAAGGAAACAGATTGTTCTACCGTACCTCCAGAAAGGAACTCAGCCTGCTGACGTCTTGACTGTCCCTGTGAGACTCATGTAGGACCTCTGACCTGAAGAACTGTTAAGATAATAAATTTATGCTGTTTGAGCAGCTAAGTTTCTGGTGATTTGTTGTGGCATTAACACTAATAGATACATTATAATATTCTACTATTAAGACGATTGCTATAAATCTCCTAAAAAGCAGACACACCGAACTATATTTTCAAAGGAGTTCAGAGTGCCTTTGTCAACTGTCCCCAAACTGTGAAATTCCCTTTTTCCTTCCAAGTTGCATCTTTTACCCTAGATTATATATGACCAATGTGAGGAGGATGAAATGTGCTTGGGAGAGACCAATATTAATTATTCAGTTCAGTTGCTTAGTCATGTCCGACTCTTTGTGACTGCATGAACTGCAGCACTCCAGGCCTCCCTGTCATCACCAATTCCCAGAGTTTACCCAAACTCATGTCCACTGAGTCAGTGATGCCATCCAACCATCTCATCCTCTGTCATCCCCTTTTCCTCCTGCCTTCAATCTTTCCCAGTATCAGGGTCTTTTCAAATGAGTCAGCTCTTTGTATCACGTGGCCAAAATATTGGAGCGTCAGCTTCAACATCAGTCCTTCCAATGAACATCCAGGACTGATCTCCTTGATGGACTGGTTGGATCTTCTTGCAGTCCAAGGGACTCTCAAGAGTCTTCTCCAACACCACAGTTCAAAAGCATCAGTTCTTCAGTGCTCAGCTTTCTTTATAGTCCAACTCACATCCGTACATGACTACTGGAAAAATCATAGCTTTGACTAGATGGACCTTTGTTGACAAAGTAATGTCTCTGCTTTTTTAATATGCTGTCTATGTTGGTCATAACTTTCCTTCCAAGGAGTAAGCGTCTTTTAATTTCATGGCTGCAGTCACCATCTGCAGTGATTTTGGAGCCCCCAAAAATAAAGTCTGACACTGTTTCCACTGTTTCCCCATCTATTTCCCATGAAGTGATGGGACCGGATGCCATGATCTTAGTTTTTTGAATGTTGAGCTTTAAGCCAACTTTTTTACTCTCCTCTTTCACTTTCATCAAGAGGCTCTTTAGTTCTTCTTCACTTTCTGCCTTATATAAGGGTGGTGTCATCTGCATATCTGAGGTTATTGATATTCCTCCCAGCAATCTTGATTCCAGCTTGTGCTTCCTCCAGCCCAGTGTTTCTCATGATGTACTCCGCATATAAGCTAAATAAGCAGGGTGACAATATACAGCCTTTACATACTCCTTTTCCTTTTTGGAACCAGTCTGTTGTTCAATGTCCAGTTGTAACTGTTGTTTCCTGACCTGCATATAGGTTTCACCACAACAAATCACAGACCAGGTCAGGTGGTCTGGTATTCCCATCTCTTTCAGAATTTTCCACAGTTTATTAATTATTAGTAAGGCTTAATTTGGGCTTCCCTGTGGTTCAGCAGTAAAAAATCCACTTGGAATGTAGGAACCACAGGAGATGTGGGTTCGATCCCTAGGTCAGGAAGATCCTCTGGAGCAGGGCGTGGCAACCCGCTGCAGTGTTCTTGCCTGGACAATACCATGGACAGGGCATCCTGGTGAGTTATGGTCCATAGGATTGCAGAGAGTCGGACACGACTAACGCAATGTAGCAGCACAAGGTTTAATTTATTTTCTAGATTACATGTTTATGTTTTCTTCTGCATTCTACTCTGTGGTTTGGATGCCACTTTGGAGAGTAGGAACCCCATTTAAGAGGTCACTGCATCCATGAAGAATTTTCAAAGTAAAATAGAAAATAAAACAGAAACAAAAATTCCTGTGAAGTAGGAGAAATAGCAGATGGAGAAAGTAGAATGATTCATGGATACCTTTTTAAAATGTAAAGTTGTAGAACATGAGAAAATTTCCCCAAGACCCTCAGTTTGGATGCTACAATCTTCATTGGAATCATTTCACTTTCTTTCAAATAAAACTACCACAAAAATCAGGAGTAGTATTAAGAGGAAGTTAATAGATTTTTAAAGATTAAAAAATAGACCCAAAGCACCATTTTGCTCAAGAAGTTAACAGATTGTCCCAGAAACATTTGAAAATCTACTAGAACTAATAGTTTGGTAGTATTTTTTATAGGGCATTAGCTAGTTGCTAGTGTTAGTCACTCAGTCATGTCCAAGGTTTTGCAACCCCATGGACTGTAGTCTACCAGGCTCCTCTGTCCATGGAATTCTCCAGGCAAGACTACTGGAGTGGGTAGGCATACCCTTCTCCAGAAGATCTTCCCTACCCAGGGATTGAACCTGGGTCTCATACATTGCAGGCAGGTTCTTTATCACCTGAACCACCCGGGAAGCCCTTTATAGGATACATTGGGCCTCTGTTTCTCCTTGTACAGAAATGAAATCATACAAGGTCTTAAGTATAGTAATTGAAACAAATTTCAGGAAATAAAATGTCCTTGAGTACAATTTTTACTCCAGTAAAATCAGTAAAATTAACGATAGCTTTATCAGCAAACTTGTCAATAAAAGGACACCTGAATTCCAAAATATTAGCCTTGGAATTTCCTGAGATTAGAGGAAAATAAAAGTAGCAAAGATAAACATGAAGGGGCAGAAATGGGATAATGTATTCCTGTCCATCATCTTCCAATACCATTCTACCACATGCACAGACACAATTCCAGCACATTCCCTTCTGTGGATATAGTTGGCTCTTCCTTGTCCCTCTTCCTCAACCTAACTTTGAGTTATCTCTGTTTACTTATTATAATTTGGGTTTGTGATGTGCTGTTTTTCTGGAAGATCTACTTTTGTAGATTTGTCCTATCTACCTTTCTTATATTTAATTTTTTTTTCTGTTACCTTTTGTCAATGGTGAGTTCATCCACTTCTCTACACCAAAAACACATTTATTCCCAACATGATTGCAAAATCCACACCTTTCCTCTGTTCATGAAAACTCAGATTTGCATATTTTGAATGTCCCACGTAGGGTTGCAAAGAGTTGGGAATGACTGAAGAGACTTAGCACACACACATGCATGATCCTGAGTAGAGTAACTGGGAGAAATCAGAAACTGGGAGTGTCTGAGGTCCCCAGAAGGAGGTGGAGGGCAGACAGTGTGAAGCAGATGATTTATTTTATTTTATTTAGAACAGGAATAAGACATGGAGGAACCAATTCCTCCTCCTCCAAATGGGAAATTCATCATCAATTTTTTTTTCATTTTGGCATACATCACTATAAAATTCTGTGTATATGTATAAGAAGGATTTTGCTTTTCAAGTGAACTGTTGATATATTAGTACTTATGTCACAGAATCTCCATTCTCCTAACTTGTTTAAAATGGATTATCCTTTCTCCTGTTCCCATTACCTTAAACTTTTTATTGGTTTTTATATGTTGTTTCCTCTCTTTGAATGGCTTCATTGCTTACTTACTATCAGGAAAATAAATAGGCAGTACTAAAGCATTTTCAAAAGGAATTCGCCATTACCATGCTATTTTTCATTCACCATAGATAATAGACCAAATATGTCATTATTTAGAATCATTAAATAAAAGCTAATATAAAATCTTTAGAATAAATGAAAAATTTCTTTCTACCACTGAGGAAAATATATTACGTATTGAAACAAAAAGAAACTGATGACTTTCCTTCTCCATGGGAACAAAGAAGTCCTCTGTGGCTTCCTAGGTGGGGAATCATAAAGTGATGTATAAAATGTATTTTTAACAACAATAGTCAGGAGCCAGATGAACAAATCATTTCAGAACATCTTTTCAATCATCAGAAGAGGATCTCATTAGCATTGTGTCTACTACCAGCTCCAGAACAAAAACTGAATGTAGGAAGAAATCAACAGCAGGGAGTCCATTATCTTCTCTTACTTCAGTTCTGCTGTTGCTTGTCAAACCCAGAAAACATGTCTATTTTCTCAGTTCTTTCTGCAAAGATGATTTAAAGTGACAGTGAAATGGTGGCAAAATTCAGGTCAGTCAAGTTCAGCACAGAAGACTTGCCAAGTTTGATCTGCCCCTTAATCGAAAAGAATGGATTGCACAGTTTTAAATGACATTTTCTTTCCTTCTTGAGGTTGTTTTATCATCTGTGCATGTGTGCTAAGTCACTTCAGTTGTGTCTGACTCTGTGACCCCATGGACTGTAACCCACCAGGCTCTTCTGTCCATGGAATTCTTAAGGCAAGAATACTGGAGTGGGTTGCCATTCCCTTCTCCAGGGGATCTTCCCAACTCAGACTGAACCCACACCTCCTACATTGGCAGGTGGGTTCTTTACAGCTAGTGCCACCTGGGAAACCCCTCTTTATTATCTACCTGTAATCAACTTGTAAGCAGTCCCAATGCAATTTTGTAAGATGATCTTTTACAGGATATTTGTGTCAAAGATGTACACTGAATGCTGAAAAAATATAGACTTACAGTGGCTTATTATAAAAATGTATACTTAGAAAATTAAATATTTATTATACACTGTGTATTAACTAAACTTTCCTGAAAGTCCAATTAGAACAGGAGAACATAGAAATAGAAGTAATTGTAGTCATAAGATGCCCTGGTAATAATGCAGTGGGTTAATCAATTTTAAATTAGATACATATCCATATGTGTATATATGAAATGAATATATAACAAATATATAATTTATAATATATTGCATACATATATGTTAATGTAATTTACATAATTTACAAAAATGTAAAAAATCATTTCTGGTGATTGTCCTTCAATCAGTGGTCTATAGCAATAAGCTACCATGCAGATAAACCATCTAAGATTTAAGTTGCCAAACGTGTTCAGCAGAACATCATGTGTTCATGTATTCTTATTTCGTTACCTTCCTTTGATAAGTGGATACTGGTGAGTGCAGCGAGCCTGCCTAGCAATGTCCTATCACCCTGGTCAGGTTACGGATCCGGGAGACGGTGAAGTACAGGGAAGCCTGGCGTGCTGCTGTCCACGGGATCACAAAGAGTCGGACACGACTGAGTGACTGAACTGCACGGAGACTGAAAAATTGTCTAGAGTTCCTGTACTTGTGGCCTTTTAAAATCTATTTAATATGGGTGTGATCTACATGGAAGGAGGACAGGGATAGAAAACATTCTGCAAGAAACACTGTGATGTGGAAAACGAAGTCAGTTACAGCATTTTATCTCGTGGGCCCATTCTTGGCTCAGCATCTGAAACTGTAGTTGTATTATTTTGGTAGCCGTATACAGATACCTATGTGTTGGAACCTAGTTTACCCTCAAATAGGATTTAAAGTGATGAGACCATACCATAGCACAGGAAGCTCTACTTAATGCAACATGGTGATCTGAGTGGGAAGGAAATCCAAAAAGTAGGAATTATGTGTATATGTTGGCTGATTCATTTTGCTATACTGTAAAATTAACAGCATTGTGAAGCAAGTATACTCCAATAAAAATTAATTCAAGAAGAAAAAAAAGTGATGGAAAAGATAGATGAGACTTAGTATCCATCTAATTCTTAGGGAAGATGGTTATCATATGCCTCAAAGTAGAATCTCCTTAAGGGTGATGATATAATAAGGCATACAACCTAAGTTGATTGAAGATCTCCCCTGTGCTTTAGTAGAGATAAAAGGAAAAGGAGTTTTCTTCATGATTTGTTTTTTTAATTGTGGAACATAATTTGCTGGTTTTCTTCATGGCTTTTTTAAATTGTGGAACACAGTTTGAATCTTTGCCTTCCAATTTCCACATAGTACTTATAATAATAATAATAATGATGAGTTGTATCCTCATTGCTCAGCATGTCTAACTCTTTGCGACTGGATGGACTGTAGCCCACCAGGCTCTTCTGTCCATGGAATTCTCCATGCAAGAATACTGAAGTGGGCTGTCATTTCCTCCTCCAGGAAGTCTTCCCAACCCAGGGATTGAATCTGTGCCTCCTGCATTCACAGGGGCTACCTGGGAAACCCCTAGTAAGTAGAATTACTGTGGGTAGGCCAGAGCTCTCATCAAAAACCAAACCAAGACAACCAAGAACCAGCCCCCCAAGAAGTTCTGAATTTGTTCAAATGCTCAAAATAATTACTGATAATCATCAAATCACATTATTGGAGCATCAAAATCCTTGGAATTTTCTTCAAATTATAGTAGCTTCTATGTGCTTTAAAAAGTGAGTTATGGAAAGTCTCCCCCTTTTAATGTTCTTTTTTATTAAAAAAAGATGTTATTGACTCACTGATGCTTTTAGCAGCTTTTATCATCTTTGTGATGAATTGGAGCTCTTTTATCTAGACTCTGATTTAATCACCCTTGAAATAATGGCACACATTTACAAAATGACTGGCAAAGGTTAAGTAATATCTGTAGATATACACCAAAACAAAGGAGTTGCAACCTTGGCAATGTTAGGTTGTGTGATAGAAAGATATTCAATATATGTTTATTGCTGATTGAGATTGGGATGGAAGTTAAGTAAATTATCTGAATTCTGTAAAATATTTGCACATTTAAATACTATTGATTCAATTAAAGATTTTTTTGTTGTTGTTGTGTGTGTGTGTGTGTGCTCAGCCATGTCTGACTCCAACTCTTTGCAACCCCAGGGACTGTAGCCAACTAGGCTTCTTTGTCCATGGAATTTTCCAGGCAAGGATATTGGAGTGGGTTGCTATTTTCTCCTCCAGGGGATCTTCCCAACCCAGGGATCGACCCTCATTTCCTGCATCTCCTGCATTGCAGGTGGACTGTGTACTGCTGAGCCACCCAGGAAGCCCTACACATATTTTAAGATACCTCATATTATCATGCTCAGTCATTATAATTATCAATACACTTACACGTCAGAATAATTGAATTTCCCATTGTGCTTTATCAGTGATAGTATTTATCATTCAGTCTTTCAGAACTCATCTGTACTCAGCTGTGAAATGGAGATATTGGTATCTCAGAGGACTCAAATAGCATAAAACAAATTAGATGTATGAGATTGCCTTATAAATCTGATGTTGTCATGAATTTTAGTAGATTTCAAGGAAGGTGGACAATGTTACTCTTCTATCAATGGAAAATTGCAGAAGGTCAACACATATAACCCAAGATGGCTGATTGTAACAGTTGCTTAGACTGTGCATATTGTTTGCATATTGTAGTTGAGAATATGGGATGCAAAAAATGACTTATGTCATGCTCCATAATGGAGTCAGGAAAAGCCTCTGAACCTTTTCATTCCTGTCTTTCAATCTGAGTTTCAGTTAACCAAGGATATTTACAATATTTACACAAATTTTAAATATTAGTTTTTAAATTTGCAACATGGTGACACAGAGTCTGCCAACCTTCTTGAAGCACAGAATTTGGATAGAAATGTTTTATGGTAATTAGGTTGATGGTATGAAGTGAGACCATCCAGAGGGTGATCAGGCTTCCTGAAAAACACAAAAGAGGCCTGATCAGTGGGTCCCAGATGATGGTTTTATTTTGCTTCTGGAAACATCACTTTTGATCCTGTAGTGCATTTTTCTTCTTAGAGTTCCTAATGAGCCATTATACTAAACAATGCAGCGTTACTCACACATTTCCATTTAGCCTCTGACTAGGGGACATGATTGCCTTCTGATCCACATCTGGAATATCAGCACACTTTTGTGTCCCTGTTATTTTCCATTATTTTTACAACGTAGACCCTTAATTGCAAACTTCTTTTTTATTTTTTAATTAAAAATTTCCATTATAGTTTATTACAGGATACTGAATATAGTCTCCTGTGTATAGTGGTTTTTTTTTTTTTTTTTTTTTTTTTAATCACAACCTTCTTGGTATAAGGCGCATCGAGCTTCAAATATTGCCTTTTGTATTGGCAAGACAGTTGAGGTTGTGATGGTGTAATAGGACAGAATTAGACACTGTATTCTCCTTCTATATTTCACTGTTTTTCTTGGCCTTGTTGCCTAGCATAAGCCCCAAATATTTACTTGCTCTATTACTCGACTAGTGATTAAGACTTATACACATTACCTTTTTTCCCTCACTGAGAAAAGGTGGACTTTGAGAAACCATGGGTAGAGGAGTTTCGTAGCAGCATGCTTTTAGGGAAAACATTATACAAGTTCCATATTTCTGTGTGTTAACCATAAAGTACATATGTCCATACTTATATAATTGCCAGTGCAATAAATGATGGCATAGCTTGTATATAATCTTAAAACTATGTTTAATTTTGCAATGTATTATGGACATTTATTCTGAATCCTGTCTTTCTTTAATAAACTTGCAATTAATTTATATCCCTGTTGTTAAAATGGACAGTGAGAGTTTGTAGCTGAGAAACATTTTTGTTGGCAGAAGGGATAAGTAGTCATTTAAATTCCATAGATATTTATTCACTTATGCATGACTGAGTCATCTCTGTAAATCAGTTATTGATATAAATGCTAATGTCCTATCAGGAAAACTATTAATAATAAACAAATGAACTATTTTTTTTTTCAGTTTCTACTTCAATTCCAAAGATTAAGAGTTTAAGTGACACTAATTCTTATTTCTTTTAGGATGTGTCTTCTAGGTTATCAATAGGTATTTTCATTGCAAAGCTAAAATTAGTTTATGCTTCATGTACTTTTTTGCTAGATACATTCTGATTGTTTGGATTAGAGGGCATTCATGGTTATATACATATATAAACTATAACCTAAATGTAAGTGAAAAAGTGAAGGGGCTCAGTCATGTCAGACTTTTTGTGACCCCATGGACTATTGCCTGCCAGGCTCCTCCAGGAAGGATTTTCCAGGTAAGAATACTGGAATGGGTTGCCATTTCCTTCTCCAGCAGATCTTCCCAACCCAGGGATCAAACCCCTGCATTGCACGCAGACTCTTTACTGTCTGAGCTACCAGGGAATCCCTAAAAGATTAATCTTGTACTATCCTGCATGTTCGGAAAAAAACATCATTCTTCACAGAAAGGAGACAATGTCTTTGGTTAGATTAAATTATGCTCAATATAGATGGGCTTCCCAGGTGGCTCAATGGTGAAGAATCTGCCTGCTACCAGGAGACACAGGTTTGATCCCTGGGTCAGGAGAATCAGCCGGGGAAGGAAAGACAATCCACTCCCATATTCTTGCCTGAAACAGCTCATGGCCAGAGAAGCTTGATGGGCTGCAGTCCATGGGTTGCAAGGAGTCGAACACAATTTAGAGACTGAACAACAACAAATAACAGATGGCAATTGCTATTCCTCCGATTTCATTGATTATGCTGAGCTACTGGTCTTAGAGATCTTTCCATTCTATCTGTAGATTAATATGACTTAAAAAAAATGGAGAGCAGGTAGGTGTAATAAATTTGGTAACTAAAAATACTAAGGCTTCAAGGAGCTTTTTATAAAGCTCCGAGGGAAGGTACTTGGCCCCCTGTCTTCTGCAGAGTCATGCTTCTGGCCCATTCCAGCATCCTATTCTGTTTATAGAGTTTGAGCTGTCTTGCTAATCACGGATTTGAATGTGGAAGCTGAGGACAAAGGAAGACATCTTTTAGAAGTTTGAGAGACAGCCCTGTCATTCCCTCATTCCGCTCTCTATTCCTGGACTCGTTAAATGTATTTGAAATACTTGACCTTGTCAAGCGACTTGCACTTTGCATGTCCAACATTTTGAATCCAGCACTGAACCATTGAATTTTTTTTTTTTTTGAACCATTGAATTTTAAGCTTCTCGATATGATGGGGTCGTCAGTCACCATCAGAGAGGGAATTTAGCCACTTCATATGACATGGGGCTTCTTTCGTTTAAAGACATGGACTTTAGAGACCTCTTAGCTGTGCTCTTCTTTGTCTATGTTCATCATTAAAAATGTTTCCATAGAAGATTTTCATACATCCGTCCATAAAATCAAGATTGTACTCCCAATCCAGAGAGCTACAATGCTGAATATATTTTGAACATTTTTTCACTGGGCTCACTTGGGACTGGAAAATATAGCCGGGGAAGGATGCCCTGCACAAGCGCATATAGATGAGGGAAGTGTAGGGGCTGAAACCCAGGCTGCCCTTTAGCCTCCCAGCAGTGTGCCCTGTGGAGGTCCCCTGTACCCCAAGGAGTTGCCTGCTCCTAATTCACACACCACACCTGAGCTGCTATTGAATGAATGAACTTTGGATCCATGAGAGAAACTTTGAAAGACTGAGGGCAAGAGGGAAAAGAGGGAAAGATTGAGGGCAAGAGGAGAAGGAGGCGACAGAGGATGAGACAGTTGGATGGCATCATTGACTCAGTGGACATGAGTTTGAGCAAACTCTGGGAGATAGTGAAGGACAAGGAAGCCTGGGGTGCTGCAGTGCATGGGGTCACAAAGCGTTGGACATGACTCAGTGACTGAACAGCAACAAATGAGAGAGGCTCAATTTACCTAGCAAAAATAGAAGTTGAAGAGTATCTAGTATGCAGTGGAAATCTAGTAAATTTAGGAGGTTAAATAATTCCCTGGTGGGGAAATATAAGAAAATGGAGAGGAATAGGGAGCAGAGAGAAATTAAAAGTCAAATTGTTGTCACACACTGATGCTGTTCCTTCTTGTACCTTCTTTCTCTCCCTGTATGTCCTTACAGATGTCAGTCTTTCAAGGTTTCCCTGTTCTCTGTCATCCTCCTGCTAGATTAACATTTTTCCTATTAAGTCTGGAGCCATGAAAATAATTTCAAAGACTGTATAAGAGGCTGTCTATTTTCTTCCCTCTCTGTCTCCTGCAGCTCTCTGTTTTCCAAACCCTCATCCTGGGCAGCTCCACGAGCTGTTTCCTCCTGCCAAAGCCTGAGCCCAGCTGGAGAAAACACATAATCACGCTGATTTCCTCCATTAGAAGTTTATGAGCTTCATCCTCAGCTGGGCCCTTGATGCTGCTTAGCAATCCTTTTACTTACGTGTCTCATCAGCCCCCTATCCCATTTCCCATGGTGGCCCTTACAATCCTTTTATGACCGTTATTGCAAGCTCCTGGTTCCACTTCACCCACGCTATTCTTGGTGGAAGGCTTGCCTCCTACTTCCTGGAGAAAACAGATGGCCTCAGTCAGGCCTGTGAGCTCTCAATTTCCCCTTCCACCTCCTAACTCTGTCTGCAGTCTTCTCTCCCAATTAGCTCCTCCGTGAGGAACTCTGGAGGTGGGCGCCCACCAGGGTTCTTAATTTCATTCCTTGCCTCTGGGGTCTGCCAGTAGTTCCCTGTCTCGCTTCAACTCTCTCTTCTCCAGTAGCTTCTTCTGCCCAGACCCTTGAAGGCCTCCCACTTAATTCTTGTGTAAAAAACATTATTTAGAATGTGCCTGATTTCTGCCTCTTGACTCTCTTTTCTTCATCATCAAACTTCTGGATAAAATAGTCTACATTTAGGGCCTCACATATTGTTTAAATTCTCATGCCACAGACAGCCCCATTTCTAGTACCATCACCCCCTTGGATGGAGTAGGATGCTATAGAGAAGGCTAGCATTGACCCCTAAATGGTTAATAAGCCACCAACTTCTTTTTCAGCCCTTGTTTCTTTACTTCTTTTTAATGTTTGGAAATAGTAAGTATTCATTTAATTCTTCTTGAATGTTGTCTTACTTTGATTGTCAAGCTGGGAATTTTCAAAATCTGCCCTTTGGAATTGGATGAACTGAGTAGCACGTGAAGTGCAGCATGGTGGTTAAGAAAGCAGATTCTGGAGTCAGACCGCCTGATTGGGATCTAGGCTCAGTCTTACCAATGTGTGACCTCAGTTACTTCATCTGAAGATGGGGATAGTAGAAATATGCATGTACAGGGTTGTTGTTAAAACAAATTAAATTAGTTAACATAGTGTTTGACTTTAGTAAGTAGCCGATACATGTTGGTTTTCATTAGTGTTGGCTGGTCTGGGTCATGGCCAGTTGCTAAGGGACTGGCTGGATGGAGAACTGTATTTGATAGCGTAATGCTCAGAAAGATGGAGAAGGCAATGGCAACCCACTCCAGTACTCTTGCCTGGAAAATCCCACGGACAGAGGAGCCTGGTAGGCTGCAGTCCATGGGGTTGCAAAGAGTCGGACACGACTGAGCAACTTCACTTTCACTTTTCACTTTCACGCATTGGAGAAGGAAATGGCAACCCACTCCAGTGTTCTTGCCTGGAGAATCCCAGGGACAGGGGAGCCTGGTGGGCTGCCGTCTATGGGGTCGCACAGAGTTGGACGCAACTTAGCAGCAGCAGCAGCAGCAGAAAGATGGTAAAAGAAAAATCAATCCAAAGTTCCCGAAGGCAGATTGGAATCAGGAGCCAGAGCAAAATGAGCAAAAAGGCAGGTACTAATTCTAAATCCTATGGAGAGGGAGATTCTAAAGGGGGAATGGAGTCAAATGCCAAAAACCGGTATGAAGTGGGTCAAAATGGGAGAAATTTGGGAACAATGGAATGACTCTAGGACAAGTGTCATGAATATTATTGGCTGGTGGGTGAGTGGTTGTGATATTAAACTGGGTTGAAGCCAACTGTTTCCTGGTCCCTTCCGGCTTCTCTAACAAAGAATTATCTATCTCTTTTATGAGTAATTTTTCTCTACTTTTCAAATATTTGTATGCTTTAAATGTTTGTCCAATTTTGGCTTTTCATTTCCTTTCACAGTTCAGTCCCTAATGTTTTCCACATTTATATTGTTCTGGCTACACCTTGTTTCTTTTTTTATTGATATAATGTATATTTAATCATCTACTTCAAATATACATTTCTATTGAGGTATAATTGCCATGAGTTTCAGATATATAGCATAGTGATTCTATATTTGTGTATATTTAGCAATGATCATCACAGTAAGTCTAGTTAATATCTGTCACCATTCATTGTTACAAAAATTTTTTTCTTGTGATGAGAACTTATGAGATCTACTCTCTTAGCAACTTGTCCCTTGGACTGAAAGGAGATCCAACCAGTCCATTCTAAAGGAGATCAGTCCTGGGTGTTCTTTGGAAGGAATGATGCTAAAGCTGATACTCCAATACTTTAGCTACCTCATGCCAAGAGGTGACTCGTTGGAAAAGACTCTGACGCTGGGAGGGATTGGGGGCAGGAGGAGAAGGGGACGGCAGAGGATGAGATGGCTGGATGGTATCACTGACTCGATGGACATGAGTTTGAATGAAGTCCGGGAGTTGGTGATGGACAGGGAGGCCTGGCATGCTGTGGTTCATGGGGTTGCAAAGAGTTGGACACGACTGAGCGACTGAACTGAATTGAATTATTAACTATAGTTAAAAGGGTGAGTCATCTATTCAGTGATCAGAGGAGCCATGCTGATGAAGGCTCTGTCATATTCATCTTGTGGCATCTAAGGTCTCCAGACAACAGCAGGAGATAAAGCATGGAGTTACTCTTATTGCACAGGCCCAGAAGTGGTGTGCTTTCCTCTGTTTACAGTCCAGTGACCAGAGCTCAGTTTCAAGGCTGTTTAGGAGGCTGAAAATATCATCTAGCCATGTGCCCAAGAAGAGGAGGGGGACTAGGATTTGGAGTCTTTGCCCTATTTTATTTATTTTTATTATTATTTTTAAAAAATATAAATATAGCTTAAACAATAAGGTATATTATTGCTGGGTATATCATTTCCAAGATTGTTTAATTCAGAGGCCCAACAAATGTCATCAAGCACCCAGCCTAGGTGCTTTCTGCCTTTTCCCTTTACCATCCACAGCATGTAGGTTTTCAGTCTCAGAGTTGTCCCTCATGGTCACAAGATGGCTGCCATAGCTCCATAATTGTATCTGCAGAGAATTTCATCTAAAGACAAAAAAAGGAACATTTCTCATCGTGCCCCCTGCCTCCCACCCTAAATGTCTATCACCCACCTGAATCCAATGTCAGTGCCTCTCTGATATGCTTCCACACCACTCCATGTTTCTTTTATCAAATCATCATCATGCCCTATTTATGTTGTTTCTTTGTGGTGTTTCATTTCCCACTTGACTATAGAAGCTCTTACAGGCAGAGACTGTCAAACTTGATCCCAATTGTATTTCTAAGGCCTAGCACAGTCCTGGCTTAGAGTAAACACTTGAAAAGTATTTATTGCTGTTTTTTCTTCTTCATCTCCTGTTTACTCCCCAGCTCACTGGAATCCACTTCTGTGCACACTGCTCTGTGGGAACTGCTTTTGCTAAGTTCCCAGTAACCAAATGACAAAGACGGCAAGTTCTCGTGGGTCTCTTCCTCTTTGGTTTGGCACTTGCGACTTCATTTAGGCACTCTCTTATTAAAGGTTTATCTTTGAGTTTTTCAGCTTTACCTTCTCAATTCTTTTGTGGATTCCTTGCCCCTAAAATTTGCTTGCAAAGGAGCAGTCTTGAGTGTTCAGTGCTTGCTTTACACAGATCAAGGGAAGAGTGTATTTTTAAAAACAGGAAAATCTGTGTACCCCATCTGATGGGAAATGCTGGATGCTGGAGATTGAGTGTGTGGCGAGGAAGGTGGGTAGCAGAGAGACAAGTCTAGAGAAGTAAGAGAAGATAGAGACAGATGTAGAAACAGAAATAGTGAGAGAGAAACCAGCGACAGATGCACAAAAGGAAGAGTGAAGATGGAGAGATGTGGGGGCACAAAGAGGTGGCTGAGAGACGCCCAGAGAACAGAGAGAGGCAGAGAGCCCGAAGATACCAGCAAGTGAAAACATATCTGTTAGAGAACAATTTCTGAGGAAACAAGACGATGCTTATGGGATTAGCTTTAAACAGAGATAATAATTCTTCATTAAAGAGCAAAATTGAGAAAAATGCTTTTTTCTTTCATTTATAGAGAAGCATCTTCGATATATTGTGTAATATTTCTTCACTAACGTTGCTTTACTCTCAAATAGAGGTAGAGATCTGAATGGACAAAGAAGTCTTTTGACCATGCAGCTACATATGAAAAGGCAATTGAAAGAAAAAGTGGGACAAAAGAGAATAGCATTAGTCACAGAGCAGTGCTTATAAAATTGCCACGGACTCAATGGACATGAATCTGAGCAAACTCCAGGGGAGATAGTGAAGGACAGGGAAGCCTAGCGTGCTGCAGTCCATGGAGTTGCAAAGAGTAGGACACAACTTAGGGACTGAACAACTGTTTCTTTGCCCTTTGAGGAGGATGAAGCTTATTAGTTGAAATGCTTTATAATTAATAGCTTTTCTTTTGGTAAATAGGATGATAATAGGCAGGGAATGGAAACAGACTCTGCTACCATGTCCATAGCAGATGACTTGTCTAATGATGTTCATAGATCTCTGCTTCTTTTACATCTCATTCTAAGTTTTTAATATCTATAATAATTTATTTTGTCCTGAAAGCAAACAAGAAGTTTCTAGATCTGATGCAGAATATTGTTACTTATAGCAACAACTGCATCAGTTACCAATGTCCCCTTTCAGGGTTAAGCTATAAAAGCCAAATATTATCCTGTATAAGCAGATGGGTTTTTGAAAACAAGAAGAAATTATGAATCTTAGAGTTCGCATAGGAAATGCGACACAGCTGCAACCTCCTCCTTCTAAGACAGAGTGTGGGAAGTGGGGAAGGCAGGAGAAAGAGAGTGAGAGATCTAATGTCCGTAATATGAAGAATCTTCTCCAGGAAGAGAAAGGAAAGGTCTCTATTTAACAGTCCTTTGGAATGTAAAAGGATGGTTCCGATTTTCACTTGCTTTGAAATAAAAACACATTTTTCTTGGGAAGTCTCTATTTGCTTTTTAATTTTCAAGGTCTGTGCTTGAAAAAATTATTCCCTCCAAGTTCACATATTTCTTTAGCCTCACGATTTGAGTTCCTTTGATCACCCACCTGAAGTTCCCTTCTGTTTGAATGACAGTTTTTAGATAAAAAGTAAACACCAAAGGAATCTGGGTTTAAAATCTGCCTGAACTGGCACAACATCATCCCCATATATATTAGCTGAGTGACTGCATGTAGATTACTTAAAATCTCTGATCCTTGTTTTCAGTGTCAGTAGAGGAGCATAAAAAGTGCCCAGCACAATCTTTGGGTGCATAGTAGATAGTTAATTCCTGAAATTCCATCCTTAACTATGGCAAAAAATTATGAGAAAGAAAATGAACTTCCTCTAAAAACTAAAGGAACTAGCCATATTTTTCTTTTTTCTCTCGGGAAAAGAAAAATCCTACAGCTGAATTTGAGAAAACAATTATATTCAATGAAGTAACTAACAATAGCAAATATGTCATTTATTATATTAATTGATTTTTTTTGGTTGGAATCTTTAACATTTTTGATAACTGAAACAGATGGAGAAACAACATTTCCAGCAGTATATTTCAGACTTGACCTATCCTTGGGCTTCAAAAGGGCAGGATTGGTAAGAGAGTCTTTGGAAGCAACTGATCTGCCAAATCTGGGCAGTTTATATTTATATTTGGGTCTGCCTATTGATGCTTCAAAATATTGACCTAATTAGGAGTCCTAAAACAAAAAATAATCTAGCTATATTATCTGGGTCATCAGAAGGATGAAGTTTGTGTTATTTTCTTGATAGCTTGCTTGCAACCCTTTCATAATTGAGTTTTGTTTTTTCCCATGGGACAATTAAATCCCAGCTGGCTAGCTTCCCTTTGTCCTTGTTCTGTGTCAGAAACTGCAACTGATTAAGAATGGAGTGAAAACTTGTTGATGAGCAAGAAGATCTGGATGACTAAATTCACTGCTACAGCGTTCTGATTTGAGGTCCGTCTTGGTCATCTCAGGCTGCTATTACAAAATACCGTAAACTGGCTGGCTTACAAACACCAGGCATTTATTTCCCACAGTTCTGGAGACTGGAAGTCCAAAGTCAGGTTGTCTACATTGGTGAGGGTTCAGTGTCTTATGAGACCCTGTTTCCTAGTTCACAGATGGCTCTCTCCTCAGTGTTATCACCTGATGAAAGAGGAAGCAGGGTCCCTCCGGACTCTTGGAAGGACACTAATCCCATTTATGAGGTCATCCCTCATGGTTTCATTGAATTGTCCTTACCTCCCAAAAATCTCACTTCTTAACATGATCACTTTAGGGCGTAGGGTTTCAATGCATGGACTTGGGTGATACCAAACATTCAGTCATAGCAAGTCCATGGTGGATACACACTGATGTAACCCCCAGTGAGTCAAACCCTTGTATAACCTTCTCCTCTTGGGAGCAGATGGAACCTGTGTCTTACGTCTAGTCACTTAAGTATGACAATGGTGATAGATAGGATCATCGCTTCCTTGATTAGGTTGTAAGACTCTCTTAGGAGACTGAGATGTTTTCCTGCTGGCTTCGAAGGAGTGAGCCATTATGTGGTAAGTGGGTAATAAGCCTCTGCCTTGGAGGTGGCATCTAGAAGCTGATAGGAGCCTCTGGCTGACAGCTAGCAAGAAAGTAAGGACCTCCGTCTTACAGCCACAGAAGAGTGATTTCTTCCAAAAACTATGTGAGCTCAGAAGAGAACCTTGAGATCTAGAAAGTTCCTTCAGCTGTCCGACACCTTGATTTCAGCTTTGTGAGATCCTGAGCAAAGGGTCCAGCTAGGCTATGCATGCCTGGAATCCTGACCCATGAAACCCCTGAGATGATAAATTTTTGTTATTTTAAACCATTAAGTTTGGGGTAATTATTATGCAGAATAGAAAGCTAATTCAAAGTCATCTCATTTGCCCTCAGAGGATTATTCAGTTAATCCTCATAAGTGGATGAGATTGTTGGAAGGATGATATCTTAGAAATGCGTCAAACATACCTACATTCCCGCGTGTGGAGGATTTTACACAAATTTACATCTAATGGCTACTGAGCCATTCATTTTCTAGTGCTGGAAGTAGGTTTTACACTGTTAAACTTTGCTGCAATCAGGAATTCTACAGCTATTTTACTTAAATATGCACCTTATAGGTTACTGTGGAGGAAAGTGAAAGTGTTAGTCACTCAGTCATGTCCAACCCCATGGACTGTAGCCTGCCAGACTTCTCTGTCCATGGATTTCTCCAGGCAAGAATACTGGAGTGGGTTGCGATTTCCTTCTCCAGGGGATCTTCCTGACCTAGAGATAAACCTGCGACTCCTGTATTACAGCCGGACTCTTTACAGTCTGAACCACCAGCAGTCACTACTTACAAAAAGCGTGTTTAAAGAGAAATAAGCCTTGTCTGACAGAGTTTTCCAAAGAATACTGAGTCCTTGGTTTTGACCTTCCTCTAACTACTAGGCGTTCTTCTCAGTGAAGATATGTAGATGCAACAGAATTGTTAGTTTGTTATGGGGTGGCCTGATGGTTGTATATACCTAAATGAGAATGACCAAGTCCACACTGTGAAAAAAATAAAAAAAGATAAGTACCTTAGTATGTAATTAATATAACATCAATTGAATGGTTATAGATTTTAATATTCAGCATACATAGATTTCAGCCTAGCTGCTGCCACTTCTTAGCAATATGACCTGAAGCTCCAGAGCTTCTTTCCTTTTTTGCAAAATGAGATAGTAATACCTATATCACAGGATTATGTGAGGGTATGTAAAGATTAAAATTTATAATATAAGTAAAATGCAACACGCAGTATGTGACACAGATGCTCAACAAATTCTGGTTCTGTCCCTTCCTAGGCCCAAACTGACACACACACACATACACACACGCACACACACTCAAACTCACAAACATGTGCATACCCATACCACAGATACATAAAAGAACTCTTTGATCTGGATTGAAGATTATTTTCTCTTTTTTTATGTTACTTTATTTTTTTAATTATTTTTTTTTACTTTACAATATTGTATTGGTTTTGCCATACATCAACATGCATCCGCCATGGGTGTACACGTGTTCTATTCTGGCCCGATCTTGATACTTCTTTTTGTCTTACTAAATGTGAATTGTGCTTATCTGTTATTACATTAATATTATAGTAAAAGATGCTTTTCTTTAGCATTGCCCTATTAGATTGTTCAAAGTGGATTTTAAAAAGTCTGATCTATATCAGTAAATTCTATAGAGCTTTGTTTTGTTTATATTGAACACAGAATTCTCCCTGCCCCTTACTCCCAATGAAGAGATGGACCTTATGACAGTTTCCTCACATTTAGGGATCGATTATCTTCTGTCACAACATCTGTGGTGTGTACTATACCTCTTAGCATCTTGTTCAGCGGTCAAGTATCTCATGTTCATTGTGGACTTAACTTCCTGTAAGATACTAGCAAGGCTTCCTAGGTGGCGCTAGTGGTAAAGAATCCGCCTGTCAATGCAGGAGACACAAGAGACACAGGTTCAATCCCTCGGTCATCCCCTGGAGTAGGAGGTAACCCACTGCAGTATTCTTGCCTGGCAAATTTCATGGACAGAGGAGCCTGGTGGTCTACAGTCCATGGGGTTGCAAGGAGTTGGGTACTAACATCATTTTTTGTCAACGGTATCTTTTTTATAAGGTGGTTTCATGTTCCTTAACTCAGTCTTGGTCATTAACCATGCTGAGCTTGACTTGTATGTTTTAGTACAGCTGAATCTTTAGAACATAAGACAGAATCTTGTAGAACTGATGTTGCAAATAAGCCATGTATCTTTGGGTAAGTCGGTTGTCTTCCTTAGGCCTCAATTTCCTCTTTATAAACAAAATGGATTCAGTGATTAGAAGTCTTCCTAGCTAAAAATTAAGTCTTGCTATGTAGCCCGTTTGCTATTTATGGAAATGTACAATATGCTTTTTCATTCCTTTTGAAAACTGCTGCTGACAAGCACAGTGCTTTTAGCACTTAGCAAAGTATTTGTTGTGCATCTGTTAGGAACCTTGGCTTGGGAGCATGGGAAGTAATTGCCAATTCTCAAGCCTCTGCAGCCAATAGTCTGTGTCTATGTATGTATATGTGAGTGTGTATCTGTCTGCACACACTCATGCCCACATGTGTGTGTACATTGCAGCCAGTAGGAATCTGAATGTGTACATAAATTTCCTATCCTTTAAATGATGAGTAGAATATATAGTTCTTATTGCCAAAGGTAAAATTTCTTTCATTTTCATGGCTTCTTATTCTTTGGAAAATCTGAAACACCTGAATGTTATCATCAGCTTGCAGATCAAATACAAGTAATAGACCAAAAAAGTGTGTGTGTTTGTATGTGTGCGTGTGTGTGTGATGGCAGTGGGATAGAGGGGATGGGGTAGAGACTGATGTTGTTTTGCAACATTTGATTACTAATTGCTATTAAGAGATTTGGACTGTGAAGAAAGCTGAGTGCTGAAGCATTGATGCTTTTGAAATGTGGTGTTGGAGAAGACTCTTGAGAGTCCCTTGGACTGCAAGGAGATCCAACCAGTCCATTCTAAAGGAGATCAGTCCTGGGTGTTCTTTGGAAGGACTAATGCTAAAGCTGAAACTTTGGCCACCTCATGAGAAGAGTTGACTCATTGGAAAAGACCCTGATGCTGGGAGGGATTGGGTGCAGGAGGAGAAGGGGACAACAGAGGATGAGATGGCTGGATGGTATCACCGACTCGATGGACGTGAGTCTGGGTAAACTCTGGGAGTTGGTGATGGACAGGGAGGCCTGGTGTGCTGCGATTCATGGGGTCGCAAAGAGTCGGACACGACTGAGCGACTGAACTGAACTGAACTGAAGGGGCATCCCTGGTGGCTCAGACAGTAAAGAATCCACCTGCAATGCAGGAGACAAGGGTGCGATCCTTGGTTGGGAAGATCCTCTGGAGAAGGGAAAGGCTGCCCACTCCAGTATTCTTTCCTGGAGATTTCCACGGACTGTATAGTCTATGTGATCACAAAGAGTCGGATATGACTGAATGACTTTCACTTTCTTTCTCTCTTACACATAGGAAGGGTATGGTTGTTGAATCTAGAGCTAGAGACCCTTAATTTAGCGAGAGGTTGACTTTTGAGGGAGATAGAAAATATCTTCAAATATTTGAAGATACCTGTGTCAATAAATCAGTAATGTACTCCATTTGACTCCAGAGGACATATATAGGGATTAATAGGACATGAATTTGGTTTTAAGAAAGAACTTTATCAGAGTCAGAACCATTCATCAATGGGCTGTCTTCTTTGTGAAGATGTAAGCAATTGGTTACTGATAGTTTTTAAGCAAAAGCTGGGAGGATGAATCTCTCTCTTTTTATTGAAGTATAATTGATTTACAATATGTTAGTTTCAAGTGTGCAATATAGTGATTCAATATTTTATAGATTATACTTCATTTAAAGTTATTATAAAATAATGGCTATTTTTTCTGTGCTATGTATCATATCCTTATAACTTATTTATTTTATACATAGTAGTTTGTGTCTCTTAATCCCATATCACTGTCTCACTCTGCCTCTGTCCCCTCTCCCTACTGGTAATCACTGGTTTGTTCTCCCTATCTGTGAGTCTGCTTCTTTTTTGTTATATTCACTACTTTATTGTATTTTTTAGATTCCATATATAAGTAATATCATACAATATTTATCTTTATCTGACATTTCACTAAGCATAATACTCTGTAGGTCCATTCACATTATTGCAAATGGTAGAATTTTATTTTTTATGGCTAAGTAATATTCATACATATATGAATATTATATATATGAATATTGAATATTTATATATATGAATATATACATGTACCCCATCTTATTTATGCATTCATTTGTTGATGGGCATTTGGGTTGCTTCCATATCCTGACTATTGTAAATAATGCTGTTATGAATGTTAGAATGCATATTTCTTTTCAAGTTAGTGTTTTCATTTTTTTTTCAGATATATACCCAGCAATGGAGCTGTTGGATCATATGGTAGTTCTGTTTTTAGCTTTTTTGGAAAACCTCCATTCTGTTTTTCATAGTGAGTGAACCAATTTACAATTCCACCTCTCTTGGTGTGTGGGTTGGAAAATCATTTCCAGACATGAGGCATAATCAGAGCAGAGGAGAGTTTATTAGAATGAGAGATGCTGTTAGAACAGTGGACAGGCTCAAGGGAGAGTTGACTGTTAGAACAGTGGGCTGGCTGAAGGGAGAGCTGACTCTTTCATGGGTCAGTAGCCAATTTTTATAATCTCAAGACTAAGAAAATTCCTGCTGAAAGAGTGGCATTAGGTGATTGGTTAGGGTGGGTGTTTTTACCTAACATGGGCTTCTGGATCTGGCCAGTTTAGATCGGGGTGCTCATAGCGATGGTTGCTATGGTGCTCGGTCAGTCCCATAGATGACATGGTGCAGGGCTCTGCACCTGTGCCCTTGGTATAGGGCTCCACACCACCAACGATGTACCACGGTGCCTTTTTCTCCCTATCCTCACCAACACAACTATTTCTTTTTTTATAATAGCCATTCTGACAGGTGTGAGGTGATACTCATTTTGACTTTGACTTGCATTCTCTGATGATTAATGATTTTGAGCATTTTTTCCTTGTGCTTGTTGGTCACCTGTATATCTTCTTTGGAAAAATGTCTATTCAGTTCTTCTGCTCTCATATTTAGTTGGGTTGATTTTTTTCTTTCCTATTGCATTGTATGAGATATTTGTATATTTTGGATATTAACATCTTATAGATCATATTATTTACAAATATTTTATCCCATTCAGTAGGTTGTCTTTTTGTTCTGGATTTGTTTATTTTTGCCTTTATTTCCTTTGCCTTAGGAGATAGATTTTTTTTAAATTTCTACAGTTTATGTCAGAATGTTCTACTTATGTTCTCTTCTAGGTTTAATGGTTAATTTTTTCTGGTTTTCAGCTTGCAGTTGGTCCTTAATCCATTTTGAGCTTATTTTTGTATGTGGTGTGAGGAAATGTCCTAATCTCACTTTTCACATGTACCAAGAGCTGTCCACTTTTCCCAGCACCAGTTATAGAAGAGATTATCTTTTCTCCATTGTATATTCTTCTCTCCTTTGTTGTAGACTAATTGACTGTAAGGGCATGGTTTTATTTCTGGGCTCCCCATTCTGTTTTTGATCTATAACTCTACTTTTGCACCAATACCATGCTATTTGGAAGAGAAAATGGCAACCCACTCCAGTATTCTTGCTTGGAAAATTCCATGGAGGGGAGCCTGGCAGTCTATAGTCCATAAGGTTTCAAAGAGTTGGACACGGACATGACTGAGCACACATTCACACACCATGCTATTTGGATGACTATCTCTTAAGAATATTGTATTCTACATAAAATTTCTTCTTTTGGTGGACTGTTGGGTTAAGTGGGTTAGTTTTCTTCCCATTCTAAGTTTGTGTAGATTTTTGTTACCTTAGGGACATTATTTGTAAGTTATCAGTGTTTTTAAGTAGAGAATCTGCTGCTAGAAGGTGGTCAAGGTAGTGCTATGTTTAGCTTTGGGGCAGGGTATCTCCTCACTTCATGCACCGCATTGTTGGTAATGGCTGAATATTGGATTGAGTCGCAGTGAAGATGTCTTGACTCTACACCCAAAGTCTGAACCTAAAATTCCATCCAGAATTAGATTCATATGTTAGATTCATATGTTTAACACCCACAGAAAGAATTACTTATTCAGATTTTCTCAAATACAAAACTGTAGACACATGTTTCGGTTTTTTTCCAGCTGGTGTAACAAAATACCATAAACTGTGTGGCTTACACACAACAGAAATTTATTTCTCACAGTTATGGGAAGTTCAACTTGCCCGATGGCTCAGTGGTAAAGAATCTGCCTGCAAGGCAGGCTAGGGGAGATCCCCTGGAGAAGGAAAAGGCAACCCACTCCAGTACTGTTGACTGAAAAATCCAATCAACAGAGGATCCTGGGGGGTCTACTTGTCCATCAGGTTGCAAAGAGCATACATGACTGAGCATGCATGCAAACTCATGGAAATTTCAAAATTAAGATGCCAGAGGATTTTGTGTCTGGTTAAAGTTTGTCTTCTGGTTCATAGTTGGTGTCTTTTAGCGACAACTTTACATGGCAGATGGCAGAGGGAATCTCTCTGGGTCCTCTTTTATAAAAGCATTAATCCAGTGTATGAGGGCGCTGCTTTCAGGACACAATTACCCCCCAATGGCCCCACCTCCAATCAGCATCACACTAGGCATTAGGATCTCAACATATGAATTTGGGGGAAAGTGAAAGTGAAGTGTTAGTTGCTCAGTTGTGTCCTACTCTTTGCGATGCCATGGACGGTAGCCCACCATCTGCATTGGCAGGTGGATTCTTTACTGCTGAGCCACCGGGGAAGCCTGATACATTTGACACAGCACCCTATTTCCAATTTTACAAGGACCTACAACCTATTATCTGTCCTCATTTCTCTGTTCCTGATAACCTTCATGCACTCATTTTCCTCCTTCCATAGCTTAGATATTGTGGCTGATATTATAATCTATCCCATACATAAAGTCTCAACTATCTCCTCTATTCCTTCCTGGCAAAACTCAAATGCTGGTTTAATCTAACTCCTCCCCACCAAACATGGCTGGAGAAAAACATTTAGTCATGTTGACTGTTTGCTCCTAAATTCAAGACCAAAAGATGAAGTGGGGCTTTATTCTGCCCACCCAGAATCTATTACTGCCCAGATTTCCCCAGTGGCCCATTGGTTGAGGCTCTGTGTTCCCAGTGCAGGGGGCATGGGTTCAATCCCTGGTTGGGAAAGATCTGCATGTTATGCAGCCAAAAAACAAAACAAAAATTATATAAACTTTCCACATTTGGGCTTCCCTGGTGACTCAGACAGTAAAGAACCTGCCTGTAATGCGGGAGACCCGGGTTCGATCCCTGGGTTGGGAAGATGCCCTGGAGAAGGGAATGGCAACCCACTCCAGTATTCTTGCCTGGAGAATCCCATAGACAGAGGAGCCTGTGAGCTACAATCCATGGGGTCGCAATGAGTTGGACACGACTGAGCGACTAACACACACACATGCAGTGACTCGAGCTCTCTCAGTTTTACTTATTGGGGCTTCTCAGGTGGCACTAGTGGTAAAGAACCTGCCAGCCAATGCAAGAGACTCAGGAGATGTGAGTTCCATCCTTGAGTTGGGAAGATCCCCTGGAAGAGGGCATGGCAACCCATTCCAGTATTCTTGCCTGGAGAATCCCATGGACAGAGGAGACTGACAGGCTACAGTCTATAGGGTCACACAGAGTTGGACATGACTGAGCGACTTAGCACTCAGCACTCAGAAACTCTAGCCCATTACATTTCTACCCCTATCAGTGACAATTTTATTCCTTTTTCTGCCCTCAAAACTCGAACACCGCTTTGCCCATTCTTTCTTTTAGCAGATGATCTTGCTTCCTGTTTCACTTCAAAATTAAAAGCCAGTAGAAATGATCATTGACAAGTTCTTCACCACCACTATCCCTACATATGTACTGTCATCTAAACCTATTCAGGCTACTTTTCTGGGTGATGCTGTACAGCATTTTCCTGTATAAATTAATCCCTACACTTGTATAAACTAGTCCTGTGTAAACTAGATCCCACATCATTTTATCATCTTTAGCAATCGTCCTTTTTGCCATCCTCCTTAAAACTAGACTTTTCCATCTGTGTATTGTATTTTCTTCTCTCATTTTTTAGCTAATATTTTCAGTTTGTATTTTATTCCTGTATTAGGTCATCCCTAATATGTCACAGTGCTTTGAGTATAAGAAACTGAACTTGTATATATTTTTTTGTATATATCACAATAAATAATTGCAAGATTTTGCTTAATTTTCTACCTGGCAGAATTTAACCTTCTTCTATAAAGTTTTTATTTTATCCAAATAAAAATATCTAATAAAGAAAAACAGACACTTGACAGATCAGTAAATTTTTGTTGAGTGAATAAAGAGATAGTCATGCAACAATTTTAAATTAACTTGATTTTAAAAACCGAGTATTAGTTCAAATTAAAAAGAAACGTTACAATGGAATTCCATTTCCTTATCGTGTGTAGCCAAAGGACAAAGAGGTATTGTTTTTAATAATCCTAGAGGACATAGAATTTGTGTTCACATAGTTTCATCTATATTAAGGTGTCCCAGAATAGACGATTAATACAAATGCACATGCATGTGTTTGTGCTTGTGTACACAGGCATACACACAGGCATATACACATACACAATGCTTTAATCTTTACCAGTGACACAGAAAGAACCTTTGCAAGAAGGGAATTTTTGTTATTGTTAAAGTGACTCTTGTACATTCTGAACTCAGACTGCATCACAAAAAGAATACATAAATAAATCTCTTTTCCATTTTGGTGCTTATGAGTGTTGGGTGCCTTGGGTTCCTAAATTGAGCACACATAAAACCATAAAAGCAGGATGCAGTGGGAGTGCTGTTAACACCAGCTCATCAGGAAACCCATTTGGGGTCAGTAAGCAGGTTGCTAATGATACCAACCAACAGGAAGAAGGTGGAGATGGCAAGAGGCAGGCAATCATTTAGAAGTAAAATCAATACTTGTACTTGATAGGTGTGGTCCTTTTTGGGTAGTTCTGCAAAGAAATTCTGATGTAGAGTCTTAAAGTGCCAATTCTCTATCACTGTTTAACATTTTTAGGAAGATAGGTTTTGTGAAAAGAATACTTTATAGACCAGACCTATGCTGAACAATGTTCTTGTTTGTTTAAAGCAAACAGAAACAACTAACCCCAGCAGAATTTGCCAGACATTTATCTGATTTTACCATGTTTCTCAAAGGAATTGATCACATCAAAAATTTGTTATTTAAAAATATGCTTTTGGTATTTCCTGGAAGCTCGTTTCTTTTATAAATATAAGCAGTAAAGCTTTAATGGGAGAGCAGTTTATCCCCAGATCACTCATGTGCTAATTATTTCATGAGCAAGTTATTTAACCATTCTGAGTCTCAGTTTCCTTAGCTCCACTAGTTTGCCAATTTTCTGTAAAAATACAGCAAGTTCGCTAACATCTGTCCAGATGAGAAATGTAAATTTTAGTTATTATCATGAAGTGATTTTTTGAAGTTCTTTCAATTATCTAAATAAATATTAACTATCTGTTGATTGAATGTATACATGAATGAAGAATGAACTAATCGTGAAGAATCAGAAAGGCTGACATCTTA
Organism: Bubalus bubalis; assembly: GCF_019923935.1. Lineage (NCBI taxonomy): Eukaryota > Metazoa > Chordata > Mammalia > Artiodactyla > Bovidae > Bubalus > Bubalus bubalis. The sequence continues at coordinate 16,539,555 of NC_059163.1, forward strand.
GTGTAATGGCTTGCGAATATTTGTAGTTTTGACTTTAACAATAGAGATAGTAAAGGAAACATAGAAAATTCTAATAATAAGAACTGGAGGAAAATTAAGAGATCTCACAATGTTGCAGTCATATAACATCAGTTACATTTTTATTTTTCAAATGTGTGCTGTATTTCTATATATTTATAATAATGATGTCAAATTTTTATTTTGAAATGATTTTAAAGTTGTAGGAATAGCAAAAATAACCATGATAAGATCATAATAATACTTATTTCATAAAATTTTGGTGAGGATCAAATGCGCTAGTAAATAGAAAGTTTAACAACTTTAGAAGAAAATAAACTTGGAGGAAGACTGCTTAAAGCTGATAAATACTGGTTGCTATCATTAAGTTTCAGTTTTGTCACATTAATGATGGTGGTAATAAGAGTGCCTATCTTATAAGATTATTACATGCATAATACTTAGCAACCTGGGGTTTTTCCTGCCTAAGTTAATGGCAACCTGTGCTTTATAGATAATAAAACTTACTGTAAGAAACGCCATTTGAGTTTCTATGATTACTTAAATAACATCCCCCTAAAATCAAATTGCCTAGGCATAGTTTTTTTTTTTTTTTGACCTAGAGTTAACACTTACATCAAGGCTTCCCATTTCAGGTTTACCTAGGCTTCCCATCAGTGTCTGTCAATGTGAGGATGAACCTAGTTGATCTTTCCTAAAGTGCATCTGGTAAATTATTTGATATTAGGAAAAGGTTTGCCAGTGGAAGAAACTTCAGTCACCTTATTGTTGTCTAGAAATGCTAATCAAATTTTGGAGGAAAGAAAACAGCCTAGATGTTACTCTCCCATTTTTCAAACTGGAGTCTTTGTGGTTGAGGGTAAGGGGCTGCTTAGGGAGGGATACTGATGCAGCTTGGCGGGATGCTCAGAGCCCCGTGATAAATATGGCAGGCCTGCCTGGAGCTCAGATTTAAGGTTAAGATTGAAGTATTAATGAAGAAGTAAAATTTTATATTAAATATGGATACATATGGTATTAAAATACAAATTTTATATGAATTTTAAAGATGAAACATATGACTTCAAGAATATTTATAAGTTAGTTGACTCTTGTTTTTATAAATCTGAGATCAATAATTCATTTTGCTCTACTATTAGGAGTATTTCAATCAGCAGTTAGGTTACTTGTTTAAAAATACATGCCAGACACTGCTATGCTCTCAATGCAAACAAAGGTGAGCAAGTCTCATTGCAGCATTATTTACCAAATACCTAAGTGCCCATTTGGCTCAGTTGATAAAGAATACACCTGCAATGCGGGAGAGCTGGGTTCGATCCCTAAGCTGGGATGATTCCCCTGGAGGAGGGCATGACAACCCTCTCCAGTATTCTTGCCTGGAGAATCCCATGGACAAAGGAGACTGGTGGGCTATAGTCCATGGGGTCGCAAAGACTGACTGACATGGACACGACTGAGTGACTAAGCACACAGCACCTAATTGCCCGTTGATGGATGAATCGATAAAGAAAATGTGGTACCTATACACACACACACACACACACACACACACACAATGGAATATTATCCATCCATAAAAAGAAGGGAATTCTGCCATTTGTGTCAAGGTAGATGGACCTTGTTAACAAGGTCAGAGAAAAACAAATACTATATGATCACACTTATATGTGGAATCTAAAAAAAAATTGAACTCATAGATACAGAAACAGATTGATGGTTTCCAGGGATGGGAATAAGGGTGGGAAGAGGGATTGTTGAAGGTCGTCAAAAGGTATAAACTTCTAGTTATAAAATAAGTCATGGAGAGGTAACACATAGCATGTTATCTATAGTTAACAATACTGTATTATTATTTTGCAAGTTGCTGAGAGTAAGTCTCACCATAAGAAAAATTTGTAACTAAGTCAGGTGATGAGATGAAGAGAGATCTCTAGTCTTTCCATTCTATTGTTTTCCTCTATTTCTTTGCATTGATCACTGAGGAAGGCTTTCTATCTCTCCTTGCTATTCTTTGGAACTCTGCATTCAATGGGTATATCTTTCCTTTTTTCCTTTGCTTTTCACTTCCCTTCTTTTCACAGCTTTTTGTAAGGCCTCCTCAGACAGCCATTTTTCCCCCACCTTGGGGATGGTCTTGATTTCTGTCTCCTGTACAATGTACTGACCTCCGTCCATAGTTCATCAGGCACTCTATCTATAAGATCTAGTCCCTTAAATCTATTTCTCACTTCCACTGTATCATCATAAGGGATTTGATTTAGGTCATGCCTGAATGGTCTAGTGGTTTTCTCCACTTTCTTCAATTTCAGTCTGAATTTGGCAATAAGGAGTTCCTGATCTGAGCCACAGTCAGCTCCTGGTCTTGTTTTTGCTGCCTGTATAGAGCTTCTCCATCTTTGGCTGCAAAGAATATAATCAATCTGACTTTGGTGTCGACCATCTGGTGATGTCCATGTGTAGAGTCTTCTCTTGTGTTCTTGGAAGAGGGTGTTTGCTATGACCAGTGCATTCTCTTGGCAGAACTCTATTAGCCTTTGCCCTGCTTCATTCTGTACTCCAAGGCCAAATTTGCCTGTTACTCCAGATGTTTCTAGACTTCCTACTTTTGCATTCCAGTCCCCTATAATGAAAAGGACATCTTTTTTGGGTGTTAGTTACAGAAGGTCTTGTAGGTCTTCATAGAACTGTTCAACTTCAGCTTTTCAGCATTACTGGTTGCGGCATAGACTTGAATTACTGTGATATTGAATGGTTTGCCTTGGAAATGAACAGAGATCATTCTGTCGTTTTTGAGATTGCATCCAAGTACTGCATTTCAGACTCTATTGTTGACCATGATGGCTACTCCATTTCTTCTAAGGGATTCCTGCCCACAGTAGTAGATATAATGGTTATCTGAGTTAAATTCACCCATTCCAGTCCATCTTAGTTTGCTGATTCTTAGAATGTCGATGTTCATTCTTGTCATCTCGTTTGACTACTTCTAATTTGCCTTGATTCATGGACCTAATATTCCAGATTCCTATGCAATATTGCTCTTTACAGCATCGATCCTAGCTTCTACCACCAGTCCCATCCACAACTGGATGTTGTGTTTGCTTTGGCTCCATCCCTTCATTCTTTCTGGAATTATTTCTCCACTGGTCTCCAGTAGCATATTGGGCACCTACCGACCTGGGGAGTTCATCTTTCAGTGTCCTATCTTTTTGCCTTTTCGTACTGTTCATGGGGTTCTCAAGTCAAAAATACTGAAGTGGTTTGCCATTCCCTTCTCCAGTGGACCACATTCCGTCAGACCTCTCCACCATGACCCGTCCATCTTGGATGGCCTCACACGGCAAGACTAGAGATCCCTTCAAGAAAATTAGAGACACCAAGAGAACGTTTCATACAAAGATGGGCTCAATAAAGGACAGAAATGGTAGGGACCTAACAGAAGCAGAAGATATTAAGAAGAGGTGGTGAGAATACACAGAAGAACTGTACAAAAAAGATCTTCATGACCCAGATAATCACAGTGGTGTGATGACTCACCTAGAGCCAGACATCCTGGAATGTGAAATCAAGTGGGCCTTAGGAAGCATCACTATGAACAAAGCTAGTGAAGGTGATGGAATTCCAGTTGAGCTATTTCAAATCCTGAAAGATGATGCTGTGAAAGTGCTGCACTCAATATGCCAGCAAATTTGGAAAACAGCAATGGCCACAGGACTGGAAAAGGTCAGTTTTCATTCCAATCCCAAAGAAAGGCAATGCCAAAGAATGCTCAAACTACTGCATAATTGCACTCATCTCACACACTAGTAAAGTAACGCTTAAAATTCTCCAAGCCAGGCTTCAGCAATACGTGAACCGTGAACTTCCAGATGTTCAAACTGGTTTTCAGAAAGGCAGAGGAACCAGAGATCAAATTGCCAACATCCACTGGATCATGGAAAAAGCAAGAGAGTTCCAAAAAACATCTATTTCTGCTTTATTGACTATTCCAAAGCCTTTGACTGTGTGGATCACAATAAACTGTGGAAAATTCTGAAAGAGATGGGAATACCAGACCACCTGACCTGCCTCTTGAGAAACCTGTATGCAGGTCAGGAAGCAACAGTTAGAACTGGACATGGAACAACAGACTGGTTCCAAATAGGAAAAGGAATACGACAAGGCTGTATATTGTCACCCTGCTTATTTAACTTCTATGCAGAGTACATCATGAGTAATGCTGGGCTGGAGGAAGCAAAAGCTGGAATCAAGATTGCCAGAAGAAATAGCAATAACCTCAGATATGCAGACAACACCACCTTTATGGCAGAAAGAGAAGAAGAACTAAAGAGCCTCTTGATGAAAGTGAAAGAGGAGAGTGAAAACGTTGGCTTAAATTTCAACATTCAAAAAACTAAGATCATGGCATCTGGTCCCATCTCTTCACAGGAAATAGAAGGGGAAACCGTGGAAACAGTGGCTGACTTTATTTTTCTGGGCTCCAAAATCACTGCAGATGGTGATTGCAGCCATGAAATTAAAAAGACGCTTACTCCTTGGAAGGACAGTTATGACCAACCTAGACAGCATCTTGAAAAGGAGAAGGAGATCAGTCCTGGGTGTTCATTGGAAGGACTGATGTTGAAGCTGAAACTTCAATACTCTGGCCACCTGATGCAAAGAGCTGACTCGTTGGAAAAGACCCTGATGCTGGGAAAGATTGAGGGCAGGAGGAGAAGGGGATGACAGAGGATGAGATGGTTGGATGGCCTCACCGACTCGATGGACATTGGTTTGGGTGTACTCTGGGAGTTGGTGATGGACAGGGAGGCCTGGTGTGCTGCGGTTCATGGGGTTACAATGAGTTGGACACAACTGAGCGACTGAACTGAACTGATGAGATGAATGTCAGCCAAACTTATTGTGGTGATGATTTTGCGATATAAACATGTATCAAGTCATTTTGCTGTACACTTTGGACTAATACAATGTTATCTGTCAATTATATCCAGTAAAACTGGAGTAAAAAGGTGATCAAAATTCAGATGGCTCCTGCCCTCAGTGGACTTAAAAGCAAGCAATGTGGCAGATTTTTTTTAAGTCAAGCTAACAATTTTTGTAAAAATTTATGAGGTTCTATCAGTTATTTTATTAATGCTGTGTTACTTCAAGTCATATTCTTGATAAGTACTAAAAATGAGCAGGATTCTTAGAAACAAAGTAGTGTGGCAGGGACAGCCCCATTTAGATAAAATGAGACTATGAGGGTGGGGAGTTGCAGGTTGTTGAGAAGCAAGAGTTAATCTAAGGAGACCATTTAAGGGGAGTCTGCAGTACATGTAGCACATTATAGTGGAAATGGAGTTAGAATTAAGTGGATTAATTTGAAAGCTTATATTGGAATTAAATAGACCTTCATGAATTGGGTATGGGGAGGAGATGAGAAGAGAAAAATCAAGATGACTTCTATTTTGAATAAATGGTGTTTAAAAGGCAATGGCAGCCCACTCCAGCACTCTTGCCTGGAAAATCCCATGGACGGAGGAGCCTGGTAGGCTGCATTCCAGGGGGTCGCAAAGAGTCAGACACGACCAAGCAACTTCACTTTCACTTTTCCCTTTCATGCATTGGAGAAGGAAATGGCAACCCACTCCAGTGTTCTCGCCTGGAGAATCCCAGGGATGGGGGAGCCTGGTGGGCTGCCGTCTATGGGGGTCACACAGAGTCGGACATGACTGAAGCGACTTAGCAAAAGAGAAACAGATGAAGAGAGAAATCAGGGGTTTCTTCAGTTTATGGGCATATTAATTTTCAGATAATCTTAGACATTTAATTAGGGGTGTACAGTAGGTAGTTGTATATGTGAGTCTGGAGCTTTGAGACAGATATCTTAGCTAGAGATAATATCTTGGCATCTTAAGTAACCCAGCATTAAATTAAAATATGCTGCTTGGTTTATTTGAACTTTTGTTCTTAACTTATACAGTGCTATCTTGCTAACATCTTTAAACCTCTAGACATAAAAAATTAGCAACAGCAAATATAATTCCATGCAACAAACCTGTAGGGTATACAGAGCTAAATCCCTCAGGATTTTGAAGAAGCACAATGACTCTGAGGATAGGAAGAACTGTAGCAGAAGGTAATGTATGATCATTATACCATAACGATCATAGAAATAAACTGTTGCAGATATAGAAGTCAGTTTCATAAAGATCAGCCAAATATCAGAGTCAGGGAAGTGAATTAAAAAAGATAAATCATAGACAAAGAGGAACAGGACAATAACAAAGGAAAGAAGTCCAGGGGCCGTAAACAATAGCTAATACACATTTTCAGAGTCAAGAGATGCCAAGGGTCATCCATAGTTGACAATGCTGCACCAGTCATCAGGCTATGGAGGGCAGTCGTAAAGCCGGACACGCTGTGCTGGGCCAGGCTCAGAGGAAGAGAGAGTAGGCCCATGGGCTGGGCAATGAAGCTTATTCCTGACATAATTATATGTCCTGTGTGCAAGAACCATTTGCAATTCCTGTGGGTCACTTAATGGATCTCATTAAGCTGGCAGGTGTCAAGAAATAGTACCAACCTCTGAGCCACAGGAACATCCTCCTGTCTTTAGTTACATTAATTTTAGACATAGCACATTTTTTATTATAAGGCCAATTTGAGAGGTGCCATTTCAGAGTAGAGTTACTTGCACAAATAAAAATGATGTGCTCATCGAATGCTCAGTCCTTAGCTAACTCTGCCATCATCCAGGTTCTGACACTCACCTAACCTATATGCACTTAAAACTATTAAATAGAAATCAGACTTCGAATTTTATTGCCAGGAAACAGCCAAAGATAAGAATGTAGCAATAATCCTGGAAGAGCAGTTCCTTGCTTCTGTCTCTTCCATCTTGTGGAAGCAACCTGCAAAAGCCTCTTCAACAAGAAGCACAGTGGCCGTCAGTAGCAGGGGATCATATCATTTATCTCTAAACTGGGAAATTTTTGGCAGTGAAAGGGCCACTACAATACATTGGTGGATGTCAAAGAATTGTGGTTGCTGGAGAAGACTCTTGAGAGTCCCTTGGATAGCAAGGAGATCAAAGCAGTCAGTCCTAAAGGAAATCAGTCCTGAATATTCACTGGAAGGACTGATGCTGAAACTGAAGCTCCAGTACTTTGGCCACCTGATGCAAAGAATTGACTCATTGAAATAGACCCTGATGCTGAGAAAGAGTGAAGGCAAAAGAAGAATGGGGTGGCAGAGGATGAGATGGTTGGATGGCAGCACCGACTCCATGGACATGAGTTTGAGCAAACTCTGGGAGATGTTGAAGGACAGGGAAGCCTGGCATGCTGCAGTCTATGAGGTCGCAAAGAGTTGGACACAACTTAGTGGCTAAATAACAACTTTAAAATTAGAGCTGTTTGTTCCAAATTACTTAAAATAATACAAATAAAATTTAAGATGTGTTTATGTTGATAACCTAAATATTAAAAATATAACATGCGAAGAATAATTATTCTTCATTTATTCTCATGTACTTTTATCAACTGAAAATTCATTGCCCTCTCTGTCTCTTATACAATTTCACTGGTATTTTTCTGAAGGAAACTTTTTTCAAACATGATTTTAGTATTTGATTTGTTCAATTTCTTTCTTGCATCAGTTCCTTTCACCACATTTCAGGGTGCTTCTATTTGCAAGTATTCTTTGTTTATATCAATAGCTGTTTCCTAAAATTTCAAGAGGTGAAGTATAGGGATGCTCCATTTACTGAATACTATTGTTAAAGATTTCTAAGTGATTATGAAAAACAATCTGAAATTTAAGAATTATTTACTAAAAGTTGTTCTTCAACCAGAATCATAAGGGGTGCTAAGAAAATGCTGACTGCCTTCCAGAAGCATCTGTATTTTTTGATTCAACATCAGCTTTTTCTCCAAAATTTTGTAATAAAGTTATTTTAACCATGTATACATTCTATTTTCAAATCTTGGCACATATGCAAATTTTATTTTGATTCATAGAATATTTCAATTTGCTTGAACTCAAATGTGAATTGTTTTTGCATCACAACCACTGTACTATAGAAAATCAAGCTAAACTGTAGTATAGTTTCTAATATATTATATAAAATCCAACTATTATTGAAAAGTTCTGATTTTATATTTGAAGTATTTGGCATAAAGCAGATAAAATGATGTAAAGCAGACATAATTTAAATGCCTTAAGAATTATTTTTCTGTGGCAACACATTGATAAACTTTTGCTTAACTTTTTGTACATATCCAAAAATACACCTTGATATAGAAAATAAGCAAGATTTATTTAAAATTGTCATTTGACCTAAATGAAAAGTCATAGTTCAAATGCATTTTAGGTGCATGTGTTAAATCATTGTCTTTGGGCATGGCCTTAAAATAATTACTAATTTTTGAAATAGGTACTGATGTTTCTTTAGGAAAATTATTTTCTAGTTTTCATTTAGTTATGCCCAAGAAAACATGAGAAATGAAAATTCAGCATATGGTATTTTAATTAAATATGCAGTCTCAGTTTTATTTATTTTTGTCAAAAGGGTTTTATTGCAAAGTTAAAAAAGCTTTTACTAAACACTAAAAGATAAATAATTATAAACTGATGCCACACACATGGCAAAATCAGTGTCGCACAGTTATTCTGACTAATCTCTATAACCTCGTTATAGGCTGATCAGCCTCTTTACCCCCAGATATTTCTTATCAAGCTAAACTGTAATTTTAAACTAAACACTTTCCTACTGAGTTTATCAAAAAGCAGCATGGTAGCTCTGTGAATTTTGCAGGTTAAATCATGGACCGGATCATACAGGGTGGTGCACTTAGTGGTCACTAAGGGCAGCATAGTGGGCCTGAGACAACTTGTCACAAAGACAAAAGAAAAGCAAGAGAAGCAGCACCTATCATTCCATCTCACTGAGATGAAGCAGCTTCTGATTGGCAGCCTTCCGTTCTTCTCCAATGCCATCATCCTGATTTCCAAGAATATTGTTGCCTTGAGCTTAAGACAGTCATCCTCCTCACTTTCATCTATTTTTGGTGGTGATGAGTTTGTTTAGCTAGTCCCCCATTCTTCATCCATGTGGTAAGTCTTTATGTGATCTCCCACAACACTCGTTTGCTGGAGGGCTGTAAAGTTCTAGTTCAGTATCTAGTGTTTGGAAGAGCTGCTGCTTTTGGTCCTATCTTTGAGGGTTCAGCTTCTGAGTCCCTTGCTGTTCATGCTTCAACTCTGCTGTCCATCAAGTGCAAAGTGTATTTTTTACATTAGTTTTTATTGGTGCATACTTGCCTGCAAGGAGATCCAACCTGTCAATCCTAAAGGAAATCAGTCCTGAATATTCATTGGAAGGACTGAAGCTGAAGCTGAAACTCCAATACTTTGACCACGTGATGCAAAGAGCTGAGTCATTGGAAAAGACCCTGAAGCTGAGAAAGATTGAGGGCAAGAGGAGAAGGGGATGACAGAGGATGAGATGGTTGAATGGCATCACCTACTCAATGGACATGAGTTTGAGTAAGCTCCAGGAGTTGGTGACGGACAGGGAAGCCTGGCGTGCTGCAGTCCATGGGGCTGCAAAGAGTTGGACACAACTGAGTGACTGAACTGAGCTGAACTGCCTTACAATGTTGTCTCAGTTTCTGCTGTACAGCAAAATGAATCAGCCATTGTTGTTCAGTTGCTCAGTTGTGTCAGACTCTTTGCAACCCCATGGACTGCAGCACTCCAAGCTTCCCTGTCCTTCACTGTTTCCTGGAGTTTCCTCAAATTCATGTCCATTGAGTCGGTGATGCTACCTAACCATCTCATCCTCTGCTGTACAGCAAAATGAATCAGCCATACATATACATGTATTTTTTCCTTTTTGAGCTTCCATCCCATACAGGTTATCACAGTGCATTAAGGAGAGTTCCCTGTGCTATACACTGAGTTCTCATTATCTATTTTATGAATTTAAAAAAAGTGAAAGTGAAAGTCACTCAGTCTTGTCCAACTCTTTGCGACCCCATGGACTATACAGTCCATGGAATTCTCCAGGCCAGAATACTGGAGTGGGTAGCCTTTCCCTTCTCCAGGGGATCTTCCCAACCCAGGGATCAAACCCAGATCTCCCACATTGCAAGCGGATCCTTTACCAGCTGAACCATAAGGGAAGCCCAAGAATACTGGAGTGGGTAGCCTATCCCTTCTCCAGTGGATCTTCCCAACCCAGGAATCAAACTGGGGTCTCCTGCATTGCAGGTGGATTCTTTACCAACTGAGGTATCAGGGAAGTTTTATACATAGTATCAAAATTGTGTGGGTGTCAATCCCAGTCTCCCAATTCCTCCCACCCCTTGTTCACCCCTTGGTATCCATATACTTGTTCTCTATGTCTGTGTCTATTTCTGCTTTGCAGATAAGATCATCTATACCATTTTCTAGGTTCATGTATGCATTAATATGTTTTTCTCTTTCTGACTTCACTCCGTATGACACTCTTGAGAGGGTAACAGCAGGAAGGCCAGGGGTCTCCAAATGGAGGACATAGCCTGCAAGTGTCAGACATTTTTATCTCTCTTAAGCGGCAGGAGGAAACAAACTAGCAATATTTTTTTCCTTCTCTATACAAATTTAAAGAGAGGTTTCTCTTAAAATACTGTGTTGCCATAATGACACCTGGTTTCGCCTGAAGTTAGCTATTCTTGAGCCTAGAGATAACCAATGCCTTTTTCTTATGGAAATGTTTGTCTTAAGCTATGCTAATGTACTACGCCTTTACCCCAAACTCTGTCTCCAAGTCAGTTCCGCCTCTTGGCCCAAAACCTACTTGACAAACCAGTATGTTATACTCAGATATTGTTCCCCTAATCTATGTAAATGAAACTATTTGTATGGTGGTCTGCCCTTCTTTAAGATTCAAGTTAATTATTTTATGGCCCAAGATTATCCCAAAATGCATCTTATGGGTGAGGGGCCTGGTGCTATTCTGAATTATAAGACATTCCTTTCTTTCATTAACAGACTGCTAGTGACTATATAACATCCAGCTAAAGACTAGCAAGGGGGTACTCTTTCTGCCCCCTTCTGATGCCTATGTCAGAAGCTTTCTCTATCTCCTTTATACTTTAATAAAACTTTATTACACAAAAGCTCTGAGCAATCAAGCCTTGTCTCTGGCCCCGGATTGAATTCTTCTCCTCCGGGAGCCAAAAATCCTGGTGTATTCGCGTGATTCAACAACAACCTTTCACTCTCTAGGTCCATCCACATCTCTGCAAACAAGCCATCTAGATAATAAGGCTTGGTCATCTAGGTTAGTTTGTTACATATGAAGTGGCTTTCTTGATGTTGAGCTCTGAGCCCAGCCACCTTCACCTACAATTGGGACACTTCCTTTTGCTTAGAAAAAGATCCTGGCAAATGCCACAGCTTATTGCTCTATTTGACCATGAGTTACTGCTTGTCAAATGTTATGTTCCCCAGAAAACAAAAAAGAGGGAATATATATATATATATATATATATATATATATATAGCTAATTCACTTTACTGTACAGTAGAAACTAGCACAGCATTGTAAAGCAACTATATGCCAATAAAATGTTTTAAAAAATACTTCTATGAGTTTAAAACTTTTTAAAATTTCATTTTATTTATATGTCTGTGTATCTGTCTGCATTAAGATATGAATGAAAATAAACCAAAATGACCATGAGCAGAAAAAAGTGTCTCTAACAAAATATAATAAAAGTGTTATAGCCAAGCAATTCAATGACAAATTAATCAATCAAAAAATATCAACTGCTAACTCTTGATAAGAGGGTTAGGGAAAGCCTTTACTGAGGAGATGATGTTTAGGCTGAAACCTGAATCATATGATGGAGTCAGCCCAGTGGGGATGTGGGAAGAGCATTTCTGGCAGAAGGAACAAAAGTCCTGATGCAGAGGTGATTTTGTAGGCTGGCCTATGCATTTTTTCTGTGGTGGAATCAGTGTCTTGATAGCATGGCTAGGAACTCTAAAGTTTGGGCATAAAAGATATTTGAGGGTACTGGGTAGAGACTTTTTGATAATTTTCAATTAAACCAGGCCTTTGGTAAATGCCAAAGTGAGAACATAATAGTAACATGGGGACAGAGCAGTGGAGGGTGCAGTGTGTATTCTGGGACAGAATTTGGCTTCCCAGCTGTGGCTTGAGAATCTTAAGGTGCTCCAATGATAAGGTTTTTTTTTTTTAATTTTTATTTTATTAAGACATAAAGCTCTTTTCATCCTGCCTAGGGATTTTTGGTTTATTCTTTTTTAATTTTCTGTGCACTAACATGTTAATATTGATCAAGAATATTTTAAATGTGATAGAGAAGGGGAACAAGAGAAATTATCAAATAAATAATGATGACTAAGGAAGAAGAAAATTTTGCAAAAGGTTGTCTACAGTTGCTAGAAGGAAAACTGATTTTATGTTGAGAACAGACTTGCCTACAAGGATGTGTGTGTGTGTGTGTGTGTGTGTGTATGTCTATGTGTGTTTGTATAATATATTCAAGGAGGTAAACATAACTTTATTGCATCATAAAACTGGATTAAATAACAGGAGCATAACAACAGAAGGCTATATCTTTCTTTTATGAATAAACCTGGTAGAAGTGGAGGTGAGTTAGTACTGTATGTCAAGAAATTTCTCAAAAATTTTCAGTAAAGTTGCTAGAAGTTGTTGGAAAACCTTTATAAAGATTTTTCTCTTTTTCACCTACATGTAGAAAAAAGAAAAACTACTGAAAGAAATAAAGTAATATTTTATAGACCAAGATTCAAAAAAAGAAGGACTTAAGAAACATGTAAAATATCATGTATGAAACGAGTTGCCAGTCCAGGTTCGATGCACGATACTGGATGCTTGGGGCTGGTGCACTGGGACGACCCAGAGGGATGGAATGGGGACGGAGGAGGGAGGACGGTTCAGGATGGGGAACACATGTATACCTGTGGTGGATTCATTTTGATATTTGGCAAAACTAATACAATTATGTAAAGTTTAAAAATAAAATAAAATTAAAAAAAAAAGAGTAATGGAAAACTTTCAGACATTAATTTGTGACTATGCAGCATCAGTGATGCCAACTAGCAGATGTATTTGCTAAACTGCTGCCAGTAATCACTGAGAAATTACAGAAAATGGGAAAGATAGTAGTGTCAGCCAGGGTTCATAGCGGGAGACAGAAATACAGTAAATAAGCAAAGATTTAATTCGGTAAATTGGGTGCATGGGAAAGCCTGGAGAAGTGGACTCTAGTCTGGGCTTCCTGGAATGGCTCCCAGACACAAGAGAGCTGAATCACCAGGGGAGCTCCAATCTCTGAGATTATCCTAGAAAACCTGAACTTCCAGAGTACATGATGTAACCAAGATTTGAAAATCACAGAGCTGGAACTGTGTGCTTGTTATTACCATCATTGCTACTCCATCAGGCTGGTGACTGGAAACCGTTGACCTGGTGGCTTGGCCCTGGAGACCAGTAATGCTTCTGCTTCAAATGCTCCCCTCCCCCAGGAATCTGGTGCATGGCATGAATTTTCACTGCTTCAGAAGAAAATTTCAGGTCTTCTTGAGACCAGGCCTGCCAACTGAGAGGTGATAGAAGATTACCACCCTTGCTTTTGCCTTACAAAATCTCCCATGATTGCATCTGCATGGCAGGACATATTGGAATCCAGAATACCAGCTGCAAAAGCTTCTGGGAATAGTATGTGTGTCTTTCAAGTCTCTTCAGTATCAGTTCAGTTCAGTTCAGTCACTCAATCGTGTCTGACTCTTTGCGACCCCATGAATCGCAGCACACCAGGCCTCCCTGTCCATCACCAACTCCCGGAGTTCACTCAGACTCACATCCATCGAGTCGGTGATGCCATCCAGCCATCTCATCTTCTGTTGTCCCCTTCTCCTCCTGCCCCCAATCCCTCCCAGCATCAGAGTCTTTTCCAATGAGTCAACTCTTTGCATGAGGTGGCCAAAGTACTGGAGTTTCAGCTTTAGCATCATTCCTTCCAAAGAAATCCCAGGGCTGATCTCCTTTAGAATGGATCCTTTAGAATTGGATCTCCTTGCAGTCCAACGGACTCTCAAGAGTCTTCTCCAACACCACAGTTCAAAAGCATCAATTCTTTGGCTCTCAGCCTTCTTCACAGTCCAACTCTTACATCCATACATGACCATAGGAAAAACCATAGCATTGACTAGATAGACCTTTGTTGGCAAAGTAATGTCTGCTTTTGAATATGCTATCTAGGTTGGTCATAACTTTCCTTCCAAGGAGTAAGCGTCTTTTAATTTCATGGCTGCAGTCACCATCTGCAGTGATTTTGGAGCCCCCCAAAATAAAGTCTGACACTGTTTCCACTGTTCCCCCATCTATTTCCCATGAAGTGATGGGACCAGATGCCATGATCTTCATTTTCTGTTCAGTATAGGAAGGCATGATTCATGGGGTTAAGTGGAAGCTCAGTGAGCCAAACTACCATGTTCCATACAACTGTAGATAGGCAAACATTCTTATTTCTCTAGAAGGAAGAAAAAACGCATAAGAGATATCCGCTGAACTTGACATTGGCCCTAGCATTAGTTAGAAAAGAAAACCTGTGAGCCATTGAGAAAGGATGTAGTGATCATTGAGAATAGGGGTTTCATTAAAAATAAATCACAGCAAATAGCTTATTAAAGTGGTAGGTAATGGAACTATATGGCTATGATGTATCTGGATTTTAACAAAGCTTTTGTCCCAGACTTTTATATCATGGGACAAAATTGTGATATGAGGTCAAGATGGTAGTATAACTGATTTGTAATTAATAGAAAGATTAAAAATTGCTAATTAGTAGATATTATACCTATCCAATTATAACACATAAATATAAAAAAGAATGATATATCTCTATATATTTTATCCTACCCTGCATCACACAATGACTCTAGCAGGGATATTACCAAGTCCAAGCTCACTTTGCTCACTGCATGACAGGCTAATAAAATTGGGAGATGAGGTGTTGAGGCAAGGAATAGCGATTTTGTTCAGAAAGCCAGCAGACCGAGAAGATGGCAGACTAGTGTCTCAAAATAAATAACTCTTGTCAGGGGTCTAGATGCCAGTTTCTTAAATAGAACGGAAAGGTGGAGGAGGTTAGGAAGTAAAGTAAAAAGGCCCAAAGTCTTTTAAATATCTCCTGGAATGGCCTGCCTTGGGGAAGGGATGTGTTAATTTCTTCTTTCCATTCACAGGTCAGGAATGGGTCAGCTATTCCTAGACACTTTGGTTTAACCTTCAGGCAGAGGGGCAGGGTTCCCTGAGGCAGGCCATTATGTATAGACAGTATCTTTTTAGTAAATAAAAGCAATGGGAAGCAAAGGTTAAAGTAAAAGAAACAGATCCAACATGGAGTCAGATTTTGTTCCTCCAAGTAACAAAGACATTGACTTGAAAAATAATAATAGTAATTGTTTATCGAGTGCACACATTAGGCGAGGTACTGTAGATACATCACCATCTCATTTACTCCTTATAATCTTGTCAGATTGTTATTATCTCCATTTTTAAGTATGAGGACATTGATTTCAGAAAGTGCAAGTGGCTTGCTCATACTTCACATCTATAAAGCAGTAGTGCTGATTCAGACCTAGAATTGTTTCAAAAAGAGGTACCAGAGGGAGAGAGAACTTTACAACACTTCTAGGAGAAACTGGCCAGAACCTGCCCAGATCCCCAGAAGGTGACATTTTCTCCGTTATCCCACATGGGCCTATGGTGTTGCAGGATCTGTTCAGTATCTCAGGGACTCAAACGCACATTGATGAGCTTCACTAAAGGCTCACACTTAAAACCAGATGCCAATTTTTTAAATTACAAGAAATTCAGTAGTCAAGCTAATTAAATATGGGTGGATTTCTTACATGCAGGAGTCTGAAGGAGAGCCTGATGAGCAGAATTTTAACTGCAGAAGATAGAATCAGCCTAAGGAGACACAGACTAGATTGCTAACTGGCCTAGGTCTGTGACTTCCACAGTGGGGATGTCCACCTGGTTGACTGGATGCCTGGACCAGCATCACTCAGTCAGTGTTAGTCGCTCAGTCATGTCTGACTCTTTGCGACCCCATGGACTATAGCCCACTAGGGTCTTCTGTCCATGGGATTCTCCAGGCAAGAATACTGGAGTGGCTTGCCCTTTCCTTCTCCAGGGTATCTTCCCGATCCAGAGGTCAAACCCCAGTCTCCTGCACTGGAGGAGGATTCTGCACTGCAGGCAGAATCTTTACCATCTGAGCCACCAGAGCCCACCAGAGCCCTACCTCAGAAGGCATTTATTTTGCCAGGCAGTACCAGAATTTGCCTCTCTTACTCCTTCCCTGGAATGTTAGGTCCATGAATCAAGGCAAATTGGAAGTGGTCAAACAGGAGATGACAAGAGTGAATGTCGACATTTTAGGAATCAGTGAACTGGAATGGGTGAATTTAACTCAGATAACCATTATATCTACTACTGCGGGCAGGAATCCCTTAGAAGAAATGGAATAGCCATCATAGTCAACAAAAGAGTCCGAAATGCAGTACTTGGCTGCAATCTCAAAAAAGACAGAATGATCTCTATTCATTTCCAAGGCAAACCATTCAATATCACAGTAATCCAAGCCTATGCCCCAACCAGTAATGCTGAAGAAGCAATGGAGAAGCTCTATACAGTCATCAAAAACAAGACCAGGAGCTGACTGTGGCTCAGATCATGAACTCTTTATTGCCAAATTCAGACTTAAATTGAAGAGTAGGGAAAACCACTAGACCATTCAGGTATGGCCTAAATCAAATCCCTTATGATGATACAGTGGAAGTGAGAAATAGATTTAAGGGACTAGATCTGATAGACAAGAGTGCCTGGTGAACTATGGATGGAGGTTTGTGACATTGTACAGGAGATGGATCAAGACCATCCCCAAGAAAAAGAAATGCAAAAAAGCAAAATGGCTGTCTGAGGAGGCCTTACAGATAGCTGTGAAAAGAAGGGAAGTGAAAAGCAAAAGAGAAAAGGAAAGATATAAGCATCTGAATGCAGAGTTCCAAAGAATAGCAAAGAGAGACAAGAAAGCCTTCCTCAGCAATCAATGCAGAGAAACAGAGGAAAAAAACAGAATGGGAAAGACTAGAGATCTCTTCAAGAAAATTAAAGATACCAGCGAACATTTCATGCAAAGATGGGATCAATAAAGGACAGAAATGGTATGGACCTAACATAAGCAGAAGATATTAAGAAGAGGTGGCAAGAATACACAGAAGAACTGTACAAAAAAGATCTTCACGACCCAGACAATCACAATGATGTGATCACTCATCTAGAGCCAGACATCCTGGAATGTGAAGTCAAGTGGGCCTTAGAAAGCATCACTACAAACAAAACTAGTGGAGGTTATGGAATTCCAGTTGAGCTATTCCAAATCCTGAAAGATGATGCTGTGAAAGTGCTGCACTCAATATGTCAGCAAATTTGGAAAACTCAGCAGTGGCCACAGGACTGGAAAAGGTCAGTTTTCATTCCAATCCCAAAGAAAGGTAATGCCGAAGAATGCTCAAACTACCTCACAATTGCACTCATCTCACATGCTAGTAAAGTAATGCTCAGAATTCTCCAAGCCAGGCTTCAGCAATACGTGAACTATGAACTTCCAGATGTTCAAGCTGGTTTTAGAAAAGACACAGGAACCAGAGATAAATTGCCAACATCTGCTGGATCATGGAAAAAGCAAGAGAGTTCCAGAAAAACATCTATTTCTGCTTTATTGACTATGCCAAAGCCTTTGGCTGTGTGGATCACAATAAACTGTGGAAAATTCTAAAGAGATGGGAATACAAGACCACCTGACCTGCCTCTTGAGAAACCTGTATGCAGGTCAGGAAGCAACAGTTAGAACTGGACATGGAACAACAGACTGGTTCCAAATAGGAAAAGGAGTATGTCAAGGCTGTATATTGTTACCCTGCTTATTTAACTTCTATGCAGAGTACATCATAAGAAACACTGGGCTGGAAGAAGCAGAAGCTGGAATCAAGATTTCCAGGAGAAATATCAATAACCTCAGATATACAGATGACACCACCCTTATGGCAGAAAGTGAAGAAGAACTAAAAAGCCTCTTGATGAAAGTGAAAGAGGAGAGTGATAAAGTTGGCTTAAAGCTCAACATTCAGAAAACTAAAATCATGGCATCTGGTCCCATCACTTCATGGGAAATAGATGGGGGAACAGTGGAAACACTGTCAGAGTTTATTTTGCGGGGCTCCAAAATCACTGCAATGGTGATTGCAGCCATGAAATTAAAAGATGCTTACTCCTTGGAAGGAAAATTATGACCAACCTAGATAGCATATTCAAAAGCAGAGATATTACTTTGCCAACAGAGGTCCGTCTAGTCAAGGCTATGG
The DNA here is from genome assembly GCF_019923935.1 of Bubalus bubalis. NCBI lineage: Eukaryota > Metazoa > Chordata > Mammalia > Artiodactyla > Bovidae > Bubalus > Bubalus bubalis. The sequence continues at coordinate 16,558,029 of NC_059163.1, forward strand.
TTTTTCCTGTGGTCATGTATGGATGTGAGAGTTGGACTGTGAAGAAAGCTGAGCACTGAAGAATTGATGCTTTTGAACTGTGCTGTTGGAGAAGACTCTTGAGAGTCCCTTGGACTGCAAGGAGGTCCAACCAGTCCATCCTAAAGGAGACCAGTCCTGGGTGTTCATTGGAAGGACTGATGTTGAAGCTGAAACTCCAGTACTTTGGCCACCTCATGCAAAGAGTTGACTCATTGGAAAAGACCCTGATCCTGGGAGGGATTGCGGGCAGAAGGAGAAGGGGACAACAGAGGATGAGATGGCTGGATGGCATCATTGACTCAATGGACATGAGTTTGAATAAACTCCAGGTGTTGGTGATGGACAGGGAGGCCTGACATGCTACGATTCATGGGGTCGCAAAGAGTTGGACACGGCTGAGGGACTGAACTGAACTGAAATGAACTCCTTCCTAGGCTGACATAACTAATTGCTATTCTTTCTTTAGGTATTTTAATTACTTGACCTTAGTTATTTTGACTTTAAATTTAGTCTTTTTCTTTAAGGTGACTGTTCTGATCAGTTTCCTGATGATACAATTTCTTATCTGCAGGAAGCAATTTCACTTCCTCTATTTCCAGACTCATTGTTACCCTTATACACTACATATAAGATGAAGACCCATTTGACTCTTTCCTTTCCTTGTGCTGCCATTGGTAGGTTAACAAGAATAAACACAAGAATAGAAGTACCAGTGCTGAAAGACAGAGTCAAATAGCAGCATAAGATTTTTTTAAAAAAGTATCTCTAATTAGCATAGGTTCACTGTGAATCAATAGTGTGTGAGGCATTTATCAAAAGAGCTAGGACAGACTCAGCTGCATTAACTGTCAACAGAATGAATGAGCAAGTGAATGTATGAAGGAGCTAGCCTTTCTCTACTCTTCACTGATATGACATGCTTAGAGGAACAACGTCACTTTCAGAGATCGACAGACTGGAATATATTCAGCGGAAACTGACCAGATGGCAGTAGGACTTGAAATCACACTCTGACAAATGGAGTAGTACATTGGTGATATTTAGCTTAAGAAAGAAAATACTTGGCAGGGTGGAGGGGGTGGGGGCAGGAAGGAAAGCTAAGAGTTATTGAGTGCTTACTGAGTGCTTATAGATTAGGCCAGAGATTGAGTAGGGTCTTTAGTAGATTTCAGTCATTATAGGTCTGTCATGATGAAAAGTCCTGGAGGAGGGCACAGCAACCCACTCCAGTATTCTTGCCTGGAGAATTCCATGGACAGAGGAGCCTGGTGAGCTATAGTCCGTACATAGGGTCTCAAAGAGTCGGGAACAGCTGAGCCACTAAGCACAACACAGCACAGCATGATGAAAAGGGAGGACTTTATTTTGAGTTACCCTGGAAGGCAAGGCTGAACATAGTTAATAGAAATCACGGAGACAATTCTGTTCATTAGAATGATGACATTTCTAACCCTTGAAGTTGTCCGACGACAGAATGGGCTGCCTTTTTGTCAAGGAGCCCAGGTTTTGGAAGCTGCTCAAGCAGAGACTGGTTAAAATTTGATGAAGATATTTTGGAGAGGAATAAGTATAAATGCAGGCATGGACCAGATGAACTCTAAGGCTGTGTCCAAAATTATCTTGTAAGTCTGTCATCCTGCAACACAGGAATTATTTTCTTTATCTTTTAGTGTAGAGACTGGAGCTCTACATGGTTAATGTTACTTCCAATACAATAGATCAGTAGGATACTGGTTGCTGCCTTCCTTCCTGGAAAATAAGAGAAAATCTAGTACAATCCAAATTTGCCGGGATGGAAAAAACTTTGTAAGTGGGCTAATTAGATGTAATAGCAAGAAGAGACTCACTTCCTCATTGACCCCTAGACCCATATACTTTGAGTATGGCAGAAACATAAAGCATGGTAAATTATTCTCAAATGGTTTGAAAGCTTCAATGTTAGTAGCATTCATTTCTGTCTTTGTATTTAAATGCAGTTATTTATGCTTCTGAAATTCTCTCTGATTACATTCTGTATTTCAAGCTCTGTTATCGTTAATGAGTGCACTTGGAACATCAGCCCACCTGTGCATTCAAGGCAATTAGCATCATGCCTTAAAAACTGGTTCCTGTGAATGGAGAAAGAATGAATGTCTACTTAAAATAATCAAAGAACAATAAAGTTTTATAGCTAAATATCACATATTAATAGATGAGAAATTCAAGCCCCTCGAGATTAAATGCCTTGCCACAGTCACGTGGCTAGTGAGAAAGTTGAGCACTTTTCTTTCTTCTTTTATCCCCCACTCATTGATGCAATTACATGCTGTTTTCTTGGCAAGAAACCCTTTTTATTTTCCTAGCAAGTAGAAGGTTTCTATACTAGTCACTCTTATGTCTTTATTTACAGTTGATTGACATGTGCCTTGAGAAGCAGGTATTTGAGTAGGGTTCCAAACTGATATTTTCCTTATCCATATCCTTAGCTCAGTAGGTAGGAACTGTAAGGGCTCCTTTGTTCTTAATTCCGGATTGCTCTTGGGTCTCTGCAGCGCTGCGTATGATGCTGTTCTTGACAGAAATGTGGCCATTAAGAAGCTCAGCAGACCCTTTCAGAACCAAACGCATGCCAAGAGAGCCTACCGGGAGCTGGTCCTCATGAAGTGTGTGAATCATAAAAACGTGAGTTGGTATTTTAAACTGCTGGTGGTGGGAGGTGGTGAGATTGGGAAAAGAAGATCAGTATGCCAACTTGAGTGGGAAAAGCTTTCTTTACTTGGCAATTTTTGCCTCTTAAGATTGTTTATCCTGCCCATATGCTACATTTGCTTTCATTGTCCTCATGGTAGCTTTCTGCTTAAAAATCATCTGAAAACCATATGGCATGGAGGGACTGAATTGGATAGATATTTCCCTGTTAAGAAATTAACCGTTGGATGCATGAAACAGGGCGCTCAAAGCCAGTGCACTGGGAAAACACAGAGGGATGGGATGGGGAGGGTGGTGGGAGGGGGGTTTGGAATAGGGGACACATGTACACCAGTGGCTGATTTATGTCAGTGTATGGCAAAAACCACAATATTGTAAAGTAATTAGCCTTGAATTAAAATAAATTAATTTAAAAAATTAACCATATTTGGTTTTCTTACTCTAGATTAACCAGAAAACTTAACACATTTCCAGAAAAAAAAAAAACACCCAAAAATATCTTAAAGAACAATATGCTATATTTCTTTATAATAATTTAAATGTAATTATTAGCAGGTGAAGATTTTTGTCTCCTTTTACTTTTAGCTATAGTCTGGCAGTGGTCTCCAACCGTTCAGTGTATATACTGTGCTTTGGCATCTTGCTTTTGGTAGGATGGGGCAAGGTGCAGAGACATATCTGCAGAACATTCAGAACAGGTTTGTTCAAGAACATTGCTCAGGGACTTCTTTGGAGGTCAAGTGGTTAAGACTCTGTGCTTAAGACTGCAGTGGAGAACTAAGATCCCATGGCTTGCAGGGCAGCCCACAAAAAATAAAAGCATTTTGCATTTAAACTCAGTAGGGAGCACCATTACAACAGAGCTTTCTTCACTTCAGAGTATAATCTTCAACCACCAGTAAAGGCCTCTAGAATTCTTTCTGTGCTCCCGTTCTTCTTAGTAAGGATAAATGGGAGATAATTCTTCTTTTAATAAAGATAATATTAATAAATAAATCATAATAAATATAGTGTATATTTTGTTACATATAAGCATGTAATAAAATAGATTATTACTATAAAACTGTAATATTAACTGCTTACAAAGTTTTTCTTGAGTATGAATCAAATCACAGAATATATGAAATTATGAGTACACTTTTATAAATAGGTGAATTTGTCATAAGGTGCTAAGTAGAAGCAAATATATGAGTGTATATAGTTGAAAGATATTTGAAATAAAAATATATGGATTTAGGCCCAATGATAGTGTTCCTTTTTTCCTCTATTACTCTACTCTAATAAGTTTTTAATTCAGTCACTTGACAAATACTTGTTAACTGAATAACAGTGCCAGGTACAGATTGCACTCTAGATGCTAAGAATAGAGCAGTGAAGATAAGAGAGACCAGTCACTGCCCAAGTGATGCTCATGTTCAACTGAGGAGAGAAAGGCAGTCTGCAAAATAGGCATATCTATGTATAAAATGTCTATCAAGTAAAACAAAGCAAAGAAGGAAGATAAAAACTACTGGTCAGTACAGAGTGGATAGGGTAACTCTTTTATAAATAGGTTGAGCAGGAAAGGCCTTACTAAGAAAGAGAAATTTTATGAAGTGTGAGCCCATCTCTAGTTTGGCCAGGCAAGGAACATGATACTTCTAGGAAGGAATATAGAAATGACAGAAAGGATGATTCCTAAGAAAAATCATTCTACTAATGTAATTTGTTCTTTGAGTATGATAAGTAAAGGCAGGAGCAAGATTAACCACATGATCAATGCAATCTATTTTTATGATAGCAAAGAGGATGAGAAATACCACAGGCAGTGGGAGATGGATGGACACAAATGGTGAAGCAACTACATGGGGAGTTTTGATAGTTTTTGTTTTCGTATATTTATATTTCCCTAACCCTTCTTCCCTGGTAGCTCAGAGGTTAAAGTGTCTGCCTGCAATGTGGGAGACCCGGGTTCGATCCCTGGGTCTGGAAGATCCCCTGGAGAAGGAAATGGCAACCCACTCCAGTATTCTTGCCTGGATTATCCCATGGACAGAGGAGCCTGGTAGGCTACAGTCCACAGGGTCGCAAAGAGTGGGACACTACTGAGCAACTTCACTTTCACTTTCAACCCTTCCTCCAAGCCCCTATAATGCAATAAAGACATTGTGGAGAAAGTCCTGCTTACTTTGTCAATATGAGGGACTCATATTCCCCAATCTTAACTGGACTATGGGGGTTCATGTTTATGATACCTGAAAAGGATTTCCAAAGTGAAATAATGATTTTAAATGGCATCTGATATGCTATCCCATTAATCTGTGTGTGTACACAGGTTTGTATACATGTATGTATATAAGTCTGTGGAAATAAATTTCTAGAACTTGTTAATAGAGAGGAAGTTCAATTACAACTAAATGTAAATTCTACATTAGTGCTTATAATACTAACTAAATGCAGTCAGAATGCAGAACTCTGTTAATGCTGTGGGAAGTAATGTAAAATATTGAAATTATGCCAATTAAAATTTTAATAATAAAGAAGACAATCTGTTTAGAAAATGAACACCCTTCTAGGAAGTGATTGCTGGTATGATAGTGGGGTCATTGATTCATATTTGTGCAGCTTAAGATGCTAGAATAAAAAGGAACCAAATCAGATTCCTGCCTGAACATGGTCGAACTAAAATGGAAATACCTGTGATGATCTGTTTCTAAAGACAAGATTTTTAATTGGTTATTAATAAGAATTAGGATTTACAAGGGATCAAAGGAAGAACAGAGGAGAAAATCTCAAAGGAAAACACAATGAAGGTGTTACAAGGGCATGGTAAAAAGGAATACAATAATATATGGTTGGGAATTTACCTTTTAAAGTAATAAACCTTGATTTATTTAAAATGGTAATGCTATTTTCTAGATAAATTTAGATTATCTAGATTATCTATTCACCAGATAATATCGATTAGCACTTTTTCATCTTTAAGAGTTGTTTGTATGAATTGTGTGTATGTGTGTCCTATACATAGTCGCTGATGTTTTCATTTGAACAAATATTAAAATAAATTGTTCGATCGGGAAAATCCCCTGGAGAAGGGCATGGCAACCCACTCCAGGATTCTTGCCTGGAGAATCCCATGGACAGAGGAGCCTGGTGAGCTATAATTTGTAGGGTCGCAAAGAATCTGACATGACTGAAGCAACTTGGCGCACACGCAAAATAAATTACTTTCTAAGATTGATGAAGTAATATAAAAACAGGCTCACAATATATGTTCCAAAGAGATCTGGAGGCATTTTTCAACACAAACCATTACTAAGTATACAGAATAACAAAGCACTTTAATCACAAGTTTGAAAATATTGTGAAACAATATTGTTTCTATATGCATATTCCATACTGCAAGGTTGCTTCAGAATAGATAGTCTTGTTTTTCGATACAACCATTGCCATGTATATATACCTGTGCATGTGTGCTAACTCGCTTCAGTCATGTCCAACTCTGCGACCCCATGGACTGTAGACCACCAGGCTCTACATATATATATATATATATATATATATATATATATATATGCATTGGATAGTATTGTGATTTTTTTCAGTAATTTATCAACAAATGAAAACTACTGAAGACCTAAATCATTCCCTAAATTGACTGCATTCCTCAGATGTTGAAAATCATATTGTTTATTACTTCTTGTTTGTGTACCACTTATGAACTTTATTGAAATTCATTAGTTCATGTTTTAAAGATGTATAAATCTTCCACTTGTTTTTGTGAAATGGTTGCATCCATTTTATGAGTAGAGTATTGCTTTCTATGGTTTTATTTCCCACTGACACATTAATACAGGATATTTAGCTGAAAGAAAATTTTGAGTAACTTATGTATGCAGTTGAGTTGCATAAGACAAAGGTTTTTTCCTTTTAAAGTTTACTTATTCTGTTTACTATCTAATATATTAAATAACTAAAGCAGGAGAAAAAATTCAAAAAGCAGAATTTTAATAACTTTAAAAATACATTTGCCTTTAAATTCATCATTGATATCATGTAAGACATACCTTTCCCCACACATACCATTGGAGTTTTAGTTTAAATAGTTTTGGAGTGTGAATGAAGTAGGAGCAAAAGAAACTAAAGTAACAACACAAAAAAATCTTGACTTAGAATACCTCCTTGACTTAGAACATCTCCTTGACATAGAAAGCAAACTTTTCATTTGGAGGAAGACACGGGCTTCCCAGGTAGCGCTAGTGGTGAAGAACCCATAAGAGGTGCTGGTTCAATCCCTGAGTCGGGAAGATCCCCTGGAGTAGGATGGCAACCCACTCCAGTATTCATGCCTGAAGAATCCCATGGACAGAGGAGCCTGGCAGGCTACAGGCCATGGGGTCACAGAGAATTGACAACCACTGAAGCAATTTAGCACACACAACCCCCTCATATAGCCTTGTCAAGTCCTGCTGGGTATTTCACTGATGCTTAACTTTCACTTATGTGGTTTTTCCTCCTTTTTTTGTTTAATTATATTATCACCTTGTATTTACCAAGGAGAACCACACTCTAGAGCAATATCACAATTATGTACCTTCTCTGACTCTTCTGCTTAAGAATTTGAGCTTTTTAATTGCATTTTAACCGAAGACAGATCATATATTCTGAGTACATTTTTCTATGAGACAGTTCTAGAAAAATTTTCCAACTTTTCTATTTCCATCATAGTACTAATATATGACTTTGAGCGGAATAAGTACTTGTTTAAATATGCTTTCAAATAATTATTTTTCTCCCTTTTTCTTTCTCTCCTCCCATCCCACTGTCTCTTCTCAGATTATTAGTTTATTAAATGTCTTCACACCCCAGAAAACACTGGAGGAGTTCCAAGATGTGTAAGTAACACAACTCATAAAGGAAGCTGGAGTATAACATCCAAATAACACAAGTGATGTTGACAAGAGTCAAATGAATGAAATTCCTTAAGAACTGGCAGCAAATGAAAGAGATCCCGGAAGTCTCATTTTCTGGTGTTTCTTCCTGGAAAGACGGTTCTGCTATTTTCTGGCCTTCTGGTTCTTTGTGTTTTTTTGTCCCATGTTCTTGGTTCAATCAGAATCAAGGAAGGCTTGCTATTTATTCTTTATTTTTTATTTATTTTTAATGTATTTTGTGAGCTTTCTAGAATGAGTCTGTTCACTTGGAGAAATATTAATAGTGGACATGATAAAAAAAATTATCCTTAATCTATTTTTGTGGTGTCTTGGATTTTGTGCAAAAGAATTACCAGGAATATAGTGACTATAAGTGAATCACAGCATGTTGTCTTTTTTAACACAGATACACTGCATTTAATGGAAAATTCTATTCTGAAATTTTTTTCTTATTTGTAATATTAATACTCAGAAAAGAGTTCAGGGAATTCAGGGTAAAGTTGAGAACAAAATGAAGGGAGAAACTACACAAACAGAAACCACACACCCGTAAATGCTACCTCTAGGAGCATCTTTGTGGTAGGGTTACCACGGCTACCACGCGTGCAATACTTGCAAGTTTTTCATATTCTTAATTCAGTCAGAGGTTGAGCTGGGAAGTTTGGAAGACTTAGAGATTTAGGAGAGCATTCTGACTTGTTTGAAGGACTTCGTGGGTCTTGTGATTTGAAACTAACAATGTGGATTTACCTTGCAGTTACTTAGTAATGGAACTGATGGATGCTAACTTGTGTCAGGTGATTCAGATGGAGTTAGACCACGAGCGAATGTCTTACCTGCTATACCAAATGTTGTGTGGCATCAAGCACCTTCACTCTGCTGGGATTATTCACAGGGTAAGAACACAGTCCAGAATTATAATTAAGTTGCTTGTGGAGAAGACAAAGGGCAACTGTAGATTACGTTCTTTAGGTAGGGGAGCTTGGGTAAATATAATGTACTTCCTCATTTATTTTACTGTAGAATAAGCCTATAGCTCACTAACGCGTAGGAGGAAACTTTAGCACACTAGCTCATTTTGTTTAACGTTTTGTTTCAGCTCACTGAAAGTCCGCTTATGAGACTTCTCAGAAATTCTGATTGGCAGAGGTCATACATGCAGCTGAAACAAGACAACTCATTTCCACTGTTTGTTTCTGGTTCCATAAAGACAGCTGCCCTGATCTGCTCTTCTGTCAGGCCTAGAAATGAAATATAAACTCAAAGGCTTATGTTGCTGTAAAGAGAAACCTAACAGATGACAATCAATGATTTTTTTTTTTCTAAAAACCTCTTCCCAAGATGAGCCAAAAATTGTAAAAATGATGCCGTTATCTTCTGGGTTTAAAAAACTTTCTGAGGATATTAAAACAAAAAATCCTCAAACCTAATCTTAAGCTTCCTTGGGGCAGTACTCTTTGGCTTTACATAGGGCTCTACAGCCAGTGGGGAGGCCCATCAGTGATATTGCAAGACTGCCGTGTTGATTGAGCAGATGGACGTCACATGTGCCATTTGATGTTCGTTTTTAATTTCTTCTCTTGTTCTTATTGTCAGGACTTAAAACCAAGTAACATTGTAGTCAAGTCTGATTGTACACTGAAAATCCTAGACTTTGGGCTGGCCAGAACAGCAGGCACAAGCTTCATGATGACTCCCTATGTGGTAACACGTTATTACCGGGCCCCCGAGGTCATTCTGGGAATGGGCTACAAGGAGAACGGTAAGGATGCCTCTTGAGCAGCAGCCACAGAAACTGTAAAGAAACTAAGTATGTCAAGAGCAGTGTTCTCTGTCATGTATATGACTTTTTTAAAATAGGGATACCAGCCTTCATAGTCAGAGGTTTTCAAAAATTACTACTAAGAAGAATCAACATGAAGGATGCTTCTGAGAAGCACGCATAACTAGAAGAACATTGAAATGTTATAACTCAAAAGAATTATAAATAGAGTCTGATTAAACAGTCGTATGGATACTGATGAGCACACGTGCGGTAGATATTCAGAAACACTGATCTTTAGAAGGCAGCTCAACTCACAGTGAATATAATCAGGAAGAAATCCATCTATTGCATTTTACCATTTGGCTTTATGTCATGTCTTAAACTGGTGTCTCTAGTCCTAGGAAAAGACAAACAAAAAGATACCACAAATCCTTGGAGCAAGAATCTTTACACATGCTTAATTCATAGTCATTTTAGAATAATCCAAATTGTTCAAGTTGGATACGTACTGTTCTGTAAGTAATAGTTAAGGTAGTAATTACCTGGTAAGCTTTTATAAATTCTGAAACCATACAGAGAGAATAATATTAAATTTTACACTGCTGCTTTCATAAAGAAAATGTAGTATTCATAAAGACTTGCAAAGAAAAGGTAGAAAGAATCTTCAAAATATATTACAATTTGATTTTATTAAAATGAGGATTTATAAAAATTCTTATTAGAAAGCACTGCAGTATATTATTTTGAAGGATTAGCCCTAACAAGTAATGAGGTGTATTAAAAAAAATCCAATATATTCAGGAATTAAAACTGTTTTAAAGTAGAATTGTATATGTATACTTAATATACCATTCATACTTGTTTTGAGACTTTATTCTATTAAGTTATTGGAAAGGTGTAAGTTCTATAGAAATAATATCATTGTATTTTTATGTGTAGGTGCTACAGAGTACTTTTATGAAAATTTCCTGGCCACCAAAATTTTGAAAAATGTCTTGTGCTCCTTCCAGATTAGAGGAGAGCCAGTTCTTTTGTGCATTTGTTCAGAGAAAGCGAAAAAGTTCTCAGGAAGGTCAGGCTTAACTGTGGTGAACAGTGGCAGAGTTCTGTTTCCTTTTGACTTGGAGGAGGAAAAAAATCTAATCCTGTTCCAAGGCAATACTACATCTAACTTATTTGGAAAAGCAGATAGTTGTATACATTCTTCATATTTAAAAAAAAATCAAAGTGGGAACCAATTAAAAAAATTCAAGAATCTACAAAAATCTGTAGGGGAGTCTGAATTTGCTATTAATGATGTTCAGATCTTTGCTGAACACAGATGGCATGTGATTGCATCCCTTGTCCTTCCCTCACTAGACAGGATTGCAAGTTTCTGCCTCAGTTTTTTGGCTTCTTTGGATCCGTGGAGAAAGCATACCTACCACCCTTGTGCTGCTCTCACCCACGTGTGGGATGAGGGTTATCACGCACAAAAACCCGCTTGCTCCCACATCAGGCATGCCAGCTCTCCTGTGCACCGAACCCTGCCTTCCTTCCTCAAGGAGCGTTTTAGCCTAATGTTTTTGCCCAATTCCCTTCATCCTTACTAAAAAGCGAGTTGGAAGAGGGTAAAGATTAGTAAGAGAAGGTGAAGTATGTTTCATTAACAAGCATGGCAACTGAGAAACCAACATATGTGCAGAACAACTTTTTAACACCATTAATACTCTGTTTCCTTCATGACTCCTTTATACATGTGCAAATTAATTATACATCTTTTTTCTTGAGATATATCAAAAAGGAACTCAAACTGATATTTATAAGAATAACTTCTGAAGGAAAAACTAAGTCCTGAATATCAGGACTTAATTAAATTTTCAGTGTTTTTTTATTCTTCTTAAATTATTTTATTATCTATAATTCAAAATAGCAGTGTTGTTTTTCATAAATAAGAGAGGCCAACATTTCTCAAGTGATTAAAATATATTTTGAATTAGTAAAAGAAGTCACTAATACTTCTGCCTTCAAACCATAGTTTCAGCCATTTCCTAGTTTCTTGGATTTGGACCAAAAAAAGATGATCTCTAGTTGGCTTATTCCATGTAATTGGGTAGAATAGAAAATGGAAATAGCCACCCCTAAGAGTTGATTGAGATTATTTTCTCTCCCTCCAGAGAATGACATTGAAAACCCTTTGGTGGCTTTGAGCTGTGTCACCTGACATGGAGATAAGTTTGGTTAAACTGATGCTTGTCCACATTACCACCTTATGGCACTGAAAGAAAATCTAAGGCACTCACAAAGTAATTTTTAAAACTTGAGTTCTTCTACTAGACGTCGTTTATGTCACATTACAGTGCTGGTTTTAATTCACCTTTTTGGCCAACTTTTGGTGGGAGACAAAAATTTGTACCTCCTAATCAAACTGTTCTTTTTCCTCCTCCTTCAGAGATCAATTATCTTAGTTAACTTTACTTTCCTCCCTTTTCTTCACCTCCCTCTCTCCTGTTCTAGTGGATATATGGTCTGTGGGATGCATTATGGGAGAAATGGTTCGCCACAAAATCCTGTTTCCAGGAAGGGACTGTATCCTTGTACCTTTTGCTGCAGCTTTACCTGTTTTGTTCTCTCTCCCTTTAAACACATAATGATTTTACCAGGAGAGTAAAGATAGAAGCAAAAAGTTGGGTAAGTGGTGTAACTGCGATAAAAAAAAAAAAAAAAAGTGATTATTTCTATAATCTGACCAGTACTGAAGATTACCTATCTCAATAGTTTAATTACATTTTTGATGTTTTTTTTCCCTTAAATTATTTTATCTATAACTCAGAATAGCAGTGCTCTTTTTCATAAATAAGAGAGGCCAACATATCTCAAGTGATTAAAATATATTTTGAATTAGCAAAAGAAATCACTATTTGCAAGTATTACCCATCTTTTTTCTAAATCCATTTTATGCTTCTACAAATTTCGGCATGCTCATTTCTCTTCTTGCCAACATCTTAAGCTTCTGTCCACACCTTTATTGATTTGAATTACTCTCGACACTATATCCAGTCTTAAGGCACATCTTCCTTAAAACATGAACTTCCACATTTAAAAATCATAATTTTAGTCAACTTGCTGGAGGTCAGGTAGGTTCAAAATTGGCTTTCCTTATTTGACTTGGAGATGTGACTTAGACATAGATAATTGCTTTTCCAATGAAATTTAGAATTAAAGAAATGGAATGTACCATGTGGGGGAGGTAGTCAATTAAAAAAAAGCTGTGTTGATTGGCCTTATACCACTGAATCTTTAGCTAGATTTCATCAGGAATTTTTTGGACAGATATCTCTGATTTGGAATTATTAAATGAGCTGGTGATATGAAATCTCGAGTGTAGATGTAAAAGTCAGTGGGGAAGCTACATAAAGATAGTATGTCTTGCTTAAGTTAAATTTTACTTAAACATGGGTAAATAATTTCCACATGAAATATGTTGAAATTAGTTCATTTTCCTATAATAAAAATTATAACTTAATGTCTTAGTCGTGACCATATTTAAAAATTAAACTAAACCATAGAAATCCTTATTGAACAATGGATTATATATACTCTGTGTTTTTGGGTGAAATTGTTTCATTAATCTTTATATGAAATTATTATCATTTTGTAATTAGAGCTTACTACCAGTAATAAAGGGATCAGAACACTAAAGTAACTTCACTAGACCATAATGATCAGACACAAGTTTGGGGGCTGATGGAGCTTATTTATGGGGAGAAGACTCATATCAATATTTTAGCATAATGAAATGATTTCAGCATTTACTGGAAGTAATATCAAAGTTTAGTATATGCTAATTTATACCTTGGGTACTTCCAAGATTCTTCACAGACAAAACAAAAACAAAAAAACAATCTAAGTGAATAAATCACTTAGATTATTCAGAGTGATTTCCGCTGAATTTCTCTGAGGCTGAAAAATGATGTTATAGCACCCTGTCATCATAAGCAAAGATATTCTTCTCTCTGAACAGAACTTTTTAATGTTCCTTTAAAAAAAATCTGTATTCTAAGTGAAAATAGTAAAACACCTTGAAAAATTGGGAGCTCTTAGGAAATTACCATTGACAACTGAAGGTTTAGCTATTTTCCTGTGTTAAAATTGTCTTTCCACTTTGAGGAACATTGTGTGGGTTTCTTGACTATTGATATGACCCAGATGATATCACAAGGTAGTTTCTTGATGATTAAATTAAAGTGTTGGCAAAATACATACGTACATACTTACTTTTCCATTCATTAGTTTGCTAGCCTTTTTATTTTTTATTTTTTTTTAATTTTATTTTATTTTTAAAATTTACATAATTGTATTAGTTTTGCCACATATCAAAATGAATCCGCCACAGGTATACATGTGTTCCCCATCCTGAACCCTCCTCCCTCCTCCCTCCCCATACCATCCCTCTGGGTCGTCCCAGTGCACCAGCCCCAAGCATCCAGTATCGTGCATCGAACCTGGACTGGCAAGCCTTTTTAATATCCAAAGAAACATTTAGAAAGTATTTGTTTTTATTGTGTAAATAGTTTCTTAATTATATAAACATGCACTATTATACACTCAATTTTCATTATGGTTTTATGATTAAAACCTGCATATAGGTTGACATAATAATAGTATTACTAATAATTCTTCAGTCTATGATGAATTTCAAGTTAGAGAACAATAAATATGCCAAGTCACTTATTTTCTATTTTCTTTACATAGTCCAATGATCATATAAGAGGCATCAAAGACTACATTTCATTAAGATCTTGTTTCTTTAATAATAGCTTATAGTACAGCAGTTTTATGATACTTTCTTGGAAGTTTGTCTGGTTTTTTTTTTTTTTTTTTCTTTTAAAGAACTATCTAGTCATTGACTCCTTCCATAACCCAACCAGGGCATGGTATTTTCTTGATTACCAAAGTCTCATATAATATCAGTATAGTTTGTATATACTGTAATATCAGTTCTTTCTTTAAACCTGCATCTTTTTTTTAAATTAAACTTTTTATTTTGTGTGGAGTATAGCCGATTAACAATGTTGTGATAGGTTCAGGTGGGACTGTTCTGAAAAAATGGGACTCATCCATACATATACATGTAGCCATTCTCCACCAAACTCCCCTCCCATCCAGGCTGCCACATAACATTGAGCAGAGTTCCCTCTGTTATACAGAAGGACCTTGTTGGTTATCCATTTTAAATAGATATACTCTTTCTACCTTTTTATTTCTATTCTACTTCAAATGGTTGCACCTTTTTAAACAAGATAGGTGATATTCCTTTATTTTGAGTTCTGCTAGAATTCTCTGGATCTGGGGAATGATATAAATAGGCACACCATATTCATTTGAAACTTCTGGACCTCAGGCATATTATTTCTGATTAAAGCTGACAGTTGAGCTGCTAAAACACTGTTTCTTGCCTTTCCCTCTGAGGACATGAGAAATTTCAGTTAGAAAGAAAAGAATATATATATATAATCTTTCCAAGAAAACAGGTTATTATGGAACAGGGAATGATGTACCAAAATATTATATATTTGAAGAAATAAAGAAAACATCCTCAGATTAACTAAATATCACATCTTTCTAAGCTTGAAGAAATGAAAATTAGGGATAATCAAAGTAAGGTGAACAAAAATTGGAGGTTGTGGATTATTATATCCATCTAGTACAGATAGATACTTTTAATCCTTCCCTCTCTGAAAGAACTTTGCTTATTTCCTAATAATCTTTTGCAACTAATACATTTTGTTATAGTCTGAGTCTTCTACCTAATATTATAGTAATAAAACATTATCTCAAACAATACATACTTTATAGTCAGGGTTTAAAAATAGTCATTCTTCACACCCATAAACAAATGGCCAATAATCACAAACATTTGAAAAAATAAGACTTAACTTCTTTTTCTTTGTATTTGCTTAAGTGAATATTTTTCACTGTGAATTTGTTAATATACTTCCCTTTATTACTTTAAGAAAATCTGAGTAAGCTGAAGATTCTGAGATTATCTGAACAGATGGAAGAAGAACAGAGTTAAGAGGAAAATTCTTCTCCCAGGAAATTTAGAGGAGGCCTGAGTATACCAGAGTGGGGGTCTCAAACCTCCAGGATCTAAAGCCTGATGATTTCAGGTGGAGTTAGTGTAATAATAATGGAAACAAAGTGCATAATAAGTGTAATGTGCTTGAATCATCCTGAAATCATCCTCCTCCCCATCCCTGGTCCATGCAAAAATTGTCTCCCATGAAACCAATCCCTGGTGCCAGTAAGGTTGGGGACCACTGTACTAGAGGGCAGGATAAGGCATAACTGGGATAAAAGGTCAGAAGGGTATATTGAGAGGGGGCAGAAAGTAAGGGAGGACACAGCAAACCAGCTTTGGTGGTGGAACAGGAAAAAATAAATTGAGGTGATGGATCTTGATGCCTTGGAGAGAAGCATTTGGGTGACCATGCACATAGCTCCACCATGACTGCCATTTCTCCCAGGAGCCCCTGTCCCCCAGAAATAGATATCAGTTCAGTTCAGTTCAGTTCAGTCACTCAGTCATGTCCAACTCTCTGCAACCCCATGAATCGCAGCACGCCAGGCCTCCCTGTCCATCACCAACTCCCGGAGTTCACTCAAACTCATGTCCATTGAGTCAGTGATGCCATCCAGCCATCTCATCCTCTGTCATCCCCTTCTCCTCCTGCCCCCAATCCCTCGCAGCATCAGAGTCCTTTCCAATGAGTCAACTCTTTGCATGAGGTGGCCAAAGTATTGGAGTTTCAGCTTTAGCATCAGTCTTTCCAAAGAACACCCAGGACTGATCTCCTTTAGAATGGACTGGTTGGATCTCCTTGCAGTCCAAGGGACTCTCAAGAGTTTTCCCCAACACCACAGTTCAAAAGCATCAAATCTTTGGTGCTCAGCTTTCTTCACAGTCCAACTCTCACATCCATACATGACCACTGGAAAAACCATAGCCTTGACTAGATGGACCTTTGTTGGCAAAGTAATGTCTTTGCTTTTGAATATGCTATGTAGTTTGGTTACAACGTGAACTTCCATATGTTCAAGCTGGTTTTAGAAAAGGCAGAGGAACCAGAGATCAAATTGCCAACATCCGCTGGATCATCAAAAAAGCAAGAGAGTTTCAGAAAAACATCTATTTCTGCTTTATTGACTATGCCAAAGTCTTTGACTGTGTGGATCACAATAAACTGTGGACAATTCTTCAAGAGATGGGAATACCAGACCACCTGACCTGCCTCTTGAGAAACCTGTATGCAGGTCAGGAAGCAACAGTTAGAACTGGACATGGAATAACAGGCTGGTTCCAAATAGGAAAAGGAGCATGTCAAGGCTCCTTTGTCACCCTGCTTATTTAACTTATACACAGAGTACATCATGAGAAATGCTGGGCTGGAAGAAGCACAAGCTGGGAGAAATATCAATAACCTCAGATATGCAGATGATACCACCCTTATAGCAGAAAGTGAAGAGGAACTAAAAAGCCTCTTGATGAAAGTGAAAAAGGAGAGAAATAGATATAGAAAGGTTTAAAAGCATATTGCTTTTCCTTATTCCTCTACAGTTCTGTAGACAGAGTACTGGAAGATCTTTAAAAATAAACTGAACTAATTGACAGAGTAAAACTACAAACAACAGATTCCTTAGTCATTACTGTGCTATTCCATTCCAACCACCCTTAGCCTGATTGGCTCTTAGGACGAAATCCACGAATAGTGATAATCTATTATGGGACTCTCTCCCTTCAGCAGTCAGATGAGACTCCAGAGCATAAGGGTTCCAAGAACTGGCTCTGGTCCTCTTCATTTTAGTCATAAATTATCTCCTAGGAGTTTCAATGTATTTTATATAATACCTCCTTTGCCAGCCTTACAGAATTACTGCGATGATATAATATATATATATATACATATATATATATATTTCTCCAGGCAAGAACACTGGAGTGCGTTGCCATGCCTCCTTGAGGGGATCGTCCTGACCCAGGGATTGAACCTGTGTCCCTTATATTTCCTGCATTGGTAGGTGCATTCTTTACCACTAGCGCCACCTGGGAAGCCCCTTACAAACATACACATACCTGTAAATAACTTTAAATTATAAAGAACTCCAATTTTTATGGTGTGGAATTAGTTTGGGGGTACCTTAGCCCAAATATAACCTTCAAATTGAATTAGATAAACTATTTAAAAAAATAGAAATAACCAAAAGACCGCCTAGAAAAAAAAAATTCTCAAGTGATGAGAAACCAAAATTATCTGTGAATTAGACAGTAAAAGGAAAGAAAATGAGTAGTTCGTCACTTACTGAAGCACTTTTGCAAGCTGATGTGTAAAATGAAATGAGGATAATTACCCCAATCTTCAGGGAACTTGTATTTAATTTGGTGATAATGTGAAACATTCAGAGCCAAGCATTTACTATGTGTTCATCAAAACATGAAAAGTTTAAAGAAAAAAATTATTTTTTCAACATTAGGATTTCTTCAGATTCCTTATTTATACACACTGCAGAATTATAGAGATTTTAAAGATGACAATTTAAAATATTTTGGTGCAATAAAAAATGACTTAAGACTTTTTATGGCAGAGTATTTTGAAAATTATTAGTCTACAGTTTTATTTATAATTTAACATAAAGCTAAAGATTTTCTTCTTTATAGTAAGTTTCAATGGATTTTATTCTGTTTCATTAAAAAACAAAATCAGATTCATTTTGATATTTGGCAAAACTAATACAATTATGTAAAGTTTAAAAAATAAAATAAAATTAAAACAAAACAAAACAAAACAAAATCAATGGTATAACATCTATAAAATAAACGTTAAAAATTAATATGATGCCATAGAAGTTATAAAGAAAGAAAAACAAGTTGAATAGCTAGATCCAAGGAGAAAAATCCTCTGTTTCCTGGAACTAGAATATTTAGCATTGTGTTCCATGAATGTTTTTTATTTTTCTTAGTTAGATCCACAGATGCAAAATAGGTACATTCACAGTTTATTTCTGCATATTGGTAGCTTTTCATAATTCTATCTTTGCACTAAAGTTTAAAACAATGTGTTTTTGTAAAATATCTAATTAAATTTTGAACTTTTAAAGCAAACATTTTAAAGAAATGGTTTTCTGATTTTAGAAAACCATATTAAATCTTCTTCTATTGTACTTTGAAGTGCTTGTTGAAAGATTTATCAAAACCCATTGTCTGAATCCTATGCTAAATGAAGATATAATTAGGTTAAAGAGAAAAGCAGTGTGGTCTCATAATTGTGTTACCAGAACCGCATAATCTCCTAGACAGGAAACATGTGTTAGGTTGCTGGATAGAAGCTCTCATAGTCCAAAAAATATTCCATCATAAATCACAGATCAAGCCGCTGGGGTGTGGAAGTAGCAATAAAGTGCTTTCTATGTTTAGATTTAAACTGACACAACCTATTGTTAAGTCATGTCTTACTCTTTGCAACCCCATGGACCGTAGCCCACCAGGCCCCTCTGTCTATGGGATTTCCCAAGCAAAAATACTGGAGTGGGTTGCCATTTTCTTCACTAGAGGCTTCCCTGGTAGATCAGTGGTAAAGAATTGCCTGCAAATGCAGGAGATGCAGGTTTGATCCCTGGGTCAGGAAGATCCCCTTGAGAAAGAAGGAAATAGAAACCCACTGCAGTATTCTTGCCTGGGAAATCCCATGGACGGAGGAGCCTGGAGGGCTACAGCCCATGGGGTCGCCAAAGAATCAGACATAACTAAACAACAACAACAATTTAGATTTGAACTGTCACGACCTTTATTATTTTATTTCTATCTCTTGACTAGAGTAGAAAAATTATAATTTAGCATAATCTCATGCCTGACAAATGATACACTTGAGATTTTCTCCCTTAGAAAACTGATAACCATATTTTAGTAACATCAAAACTTACTAAGCATTCCTTTTAAGGAAAGTAAATCAGTTTCTGTGTGGCACAATTGCAAATGAATCTGCTTTCTCTGGAAATACTGATGATGAGAGGAATGTTATGATCAGAATCATGGAAGGAACTAGAGTTCTGCCTAGGTGGTATTAGTGTACAAAAATCTTATGGATACTCACATACCATATCAGACTGTCTCAGAGAGCAACAAAATCCAGTTTCCAACTGTGATTGAATTTGACAATTTCTTCTAAGGTCTATGCACAGTCGGTATTCATTGGAATATATTGAAATTTTCATAAAATAATCCAGTCTCATCTTGATAAGCATATAGATGTATTAGTTGAGGGAAAGCTATCACCCCTCATCCCCAAAGGATTTAAAAAGATCTAGTACCAAATTCTTTTATTCCCTCTTTCTTGTTTTAGTTGTGATAACTAATTAATAAAATCCCTCGCTGTGGCTGTTACAATGATGTTCTCTTGACATTTCATCCTGCCTTGAATAATAAAAATCCATATAAACTCATATGCATCTACTCCCCTTTTTGTAATTTATAATGGTGGTGGTGGTTTAGTCACTAAGTCACATCCGACTCTTGCGAACCCATGTACTCTAACCCACCAGGCTCCTCTGTCCAGGGGTTTTCCCAGACAAGAATACTAGAGTCGTTTGCCATTTCCTCCTTCAGGGGATCTTCCTGACCCAGGGATTGATCCCTGAACCCGGGTCTGCTGCCTTGCAGGTGGTCTCCTGCATTGCAGGCAGATTCTTTACCAATTTAGCTTCCAGGCCAGGCATAAGGCTTAGCATTTCTGTGGCATAAGCATGGAGAGTCTATACGAATAGTGAATTGCGAGGAAAGTTAAATGGAAACTGGAATTTGGAGAGGTTTCCAGGGTATTATAACTCATAAAAGGTACATTAAATAAAGCAAATGGTACATTAAATAAAGCAAATGGAATTCAGTATTTTCATCAGTAGCTCAGATCTTGAGTTTGTATCTCTCTACATTATTTTCACACAAAGGCTTTGTGATCTATTAAGTCTACAATTGTAGCTTCTATCATGAAGCTATATTTCCAAAAATGTTCTCCTTTTACTTTAGAATATCTGTATCCCACAGAGCCACATAAGTGAGAACTGGGAGACACAGCAGTTATTAAACCAACAACTATCTAGAGCCAAGTGAGACTGAAGTAACCCCGGGACTAAGACTTCTTGTAGGGCATCTGTTGTTACTGTTGTTGCTGTTTAACAGCATTAGGTGAGGGAGAAGAAAGTGCAAGGGATTCTAGTCTGAAAGAGGAAAATTTATCAGTTTTGCAAGAGTGGTCAGGGGTCACAGATTATATTTTAAGATTATTATTTGTATTAGAGAACAAGATGATTCCGATTTAGATAATGGAGAGAAATTCCATGGAGTCAACTGTGATTTAATACGTGGAGTGCCTTTCAAAGTGGTTTCAACAGTGAAAAGGATTGCCCAGTGAGTGGTAAGCTTCCCTCATTGGAAAAATTTCTTAATTATAGACATTAATATAAGATATAGTATAATAGTATATAAATATTAAATGAATATGCCTTCTCTATGTATATTTAATTCTAATATATATATATAATACATGATACAGAACAAACATTTATTGATAACTTACTATATGCCAGGCAATGTGGAAGGATCTTTACCAGGCATAATCCTTTTAAGTCAAAAAATTTTTACATGATAAATGCCATCCTTGTTTTAGAGGATGAAAAGAGAGAGTCAGTAACTTGGCCAAGTTGATACACATTTAGAAGGCTGGGCTTTCCTGGTGGCTCAGACAGACACAACACAGAAGATCTGAATTTGATTCCTGGGTCAGGAAGATCCGCTGGAGGAGGAAATGGCAACCCACTCTGGTATTCTTGCCTGGAGAATTCCACGGACAGAGGAGCCTGGCAGGCTACAGTCCATGGGGGTCACGAAAAGTTGTACATGACCAAGTGACTAACACATACATGTACAGTTAGAAAGCAATGGGATTGGTTCTGCAGCAGAAAAAAAAAAAATGAATATCTGCCAGAGATAACATAAAAGAGATATTTTTTCATTAAATATATATAGAAATAGATGTTTTTTAACTAGCAGATAGGTTTGGGGCAGAAATAACCTTTTCCCAAATGTTTAAATTGATGCAGGCAAGAGAAAGCCTTGCTTATTGAGCCTTTAGCTCTCTCTCTTTTTTAAAAAAATCTCTCTCCCACAATATCTCTAAAAAATAGATACATGGTAAATAACAACTTAGACTGGTCACTTTGATGATAAGAATATTTGCAATTCAAAAGCAAATTTTGTTTTAGAGAATTTTTTTGCCCTTTAATCAAAGTGTTCACAATACCAACCTCTTGTGAGACAGATATTATCTTGAATTCCAAATGTATTAATAATAAAGGGATGCACAACTGTTTGCTCTATCTTTTCCTGATCTTTTTGCATGTCACTTGCTTTCCTAAAATGGAAGCAAGACAAATTTGCTTTTCTGGGTATGCTTGTCACCTTCATAGCTATAACTGTTTTTTTGCAGTGATAACTATGTTTAGGTATTTTGGTCAAACTTTGCATTTAACCTGAGTGAGACCTTCACCTGGGAAGGAATCTCGAGGAATTCTGTAAGGTCACTGCCAAATTACAATATATAATTGGAAGAATAAGTGAAGCAAAATTCTAGTGTGCTATCTTAATGTCTTTCCCTATTTGTTCCCCCTCAACTTCCCGTATTCTTCTAGGTTAATTTTCCTCATAAGAATGACCTATCTTTCTTTCTGAGTTTTCAGTAGGAACACGTGAGTAACCAAGGACAGTTAGAAAGCAATTGTTTTTATGAGAATAAGACAAAGCTTCCTGTTTAAAAACATGCTTCTTTGGTGAGAGTCAATGAAACTGAACCAGCCTATTCCAAAACACTCATTCTTGAACTGGCATTTCACTTCCGGAAATTTATTCATATTTATAAATAAGAGTAAGTGTGTTTTATAAAAGAAACCCTTTCTTATGAGGTTGCAGGTGGCTCAGTCTTTATTTCTTTCTCCAAGTATGGTATACAAAAGAATGAAAGAGAAACCAATTTGCATGTTTCCCACATTAACACAATCTAGAATAATTTACAATACAAATCAGTAGGATTCTAGGAGATGAATGCAAATCAGACCTTTTAAATCAGAACCTAAATTAATCATTGCATTATAATTGCAAAGTAATATTATCATACATTAGGTGGCATTGAATGGCATGGTTAGTTCAGTTGCATAGCAAAAAGGGCCCTGACATTCTTGTGTTCTTCCCACCCTGTTTTAAAGCACTGTTAACCCAGTCAGCAAAAGGTCAGACCATTGCTCCAAGGCCTGGGTAGTGAAGTGTTTTTGTTTATTTGCTGTTCTATTCCTGTCTTCTTGTTTATCTTCATTTCATTTTTGTTTTCAGTTGACATGTGGTCAGTAGGGTGCATCATGGGCGAAATGATAAAAGGTGCAGTGCTGTTTCCTGGCACTGATCGTATCCTTCTTAGAAGCCAGTGGTCTCTATGGGTAATATGTTCAATCGATTCCATTAGGTCTCCAGCATAATACTACTGATGGTATATCCTCACTGCCCTTAGAGGGGTTCTGTGAAGCTCCAATGTCACGTATTTACCAGCTGGCATCATGGGAGAGTAACCTTGTCTCCTAGCAAGCTTGTATATAGATAATATTGTAACACATATGAAATGTTCAATTACTATCAAAAGATCTGCCTTAATTCAGTCTTATGAAACTAATAACAATGATATACTCTATTATGTTTTACTGTTTTTTGTTGTGAAAGTGTTAGTCACTCAGTTGTGTCAGTTGTTATATCCATAGCTAGATAATAAATGACAAAATCTTTTAGTTTAAGACTAAAGATGTATGCTTTTGTACCATAACAAATATTCATTTGGCATGGAAATCTTTTATCAGTTAAATTTATGTTCATTCATAAATGCAATCAGTTTATCATTAACACATATTCAGAGAACATTCATATGAATTTCCTTTTAAAAATGATCTTCTAAAATAATTTTTCTCATTTCCTTAATGTCTAGGAATAATAGCTCCATTACTGCTTTTATTCTCTCCACATTATTAACAAGTATGATGATTAAAACCTCATTAATTAATAATGATTATATGAAATATCCAAAGAAAACAAATGTATATCACTTGGTTAAGTAAAAGTGATCTCTTAAGCAGCTAATGATTAGCAAGTAAAGGTTCTATGGGCTTTGCAGTATTAAAAAGATATGGAGAGTGTGATTTAGTGTATGGGTTTATAATAACTTATTTTATTTAGTCAGTTAAGTATCCTACTCACAGTCACTTACAAAATATTATGTCATTATCATTCTAAAGATAAGATGATCATTACTTAAATGATCACTGTTCGAAAACAAAATTGAACCTATAATAATGGGGTTTTAATGTATAAAATAAATCTGATTAATAATATTGTAGCCTAACTATGCAATTAGCCATTTACTTTGAAGATTAATATGTAACAAATATTAAGTGCATGCATATATTCTCTGTATTAGTGGACAAATTTACAAACTGACTGAATTAGGCACTCAGTTTTTGTGGATAAGAAGCTTAACATGAAATGTTTTATTTAGTTAAAAATAAAACTGCACTACTTTTAACTCTATTCTTACTAAAAATATTTTTTTAGTTTTATATGACACACATTTATGTCTAAAAAATTTATGCCTGTTTTGCAGTATTGTCTTCTGCATATACATTTTACTAAATAGTATCTATAAATTTACAACATTCATGTTTATGTTAATACTCTTTAAAAGTATGTTAGCATGATAAAAAATGAATTCCTTCAGATTGAAAAAAAAACAAGATTTCTCTGATACCTTGTGGATTATAAACTTGAATTTGGACTTTGAACATGAATATGAAACAGTTAAGTTTTGCCTAATTTTTAGACATTTGATAAAAACAGACTCAATCTATTAACTTTGTACTCTTTGATATTTTAGAAGTTCATTTTGCTTGAATAATTGATGATTGAAATGAATTATTTGCCACCTATAAATTAAAAATGATTATTTTTCATTACTTTTTTTATAATTTTTATTAAAGAAAATCAAATCAGATTTCCACAACTGAGTTATTAAAACAGATTAACATTTCTTAGAATCCATTTTTTTTAAGTTGCTTGGTTATCATTTCTTAACTTGATACCAAAATCCCTTATAAGTAAACCTTTGGGTTGCTGCTAATGTTAAGAAGTCTCAGATTGTCCTTTCAATACTTGAGCTTGGTATTTTTATTTTTGGTTATTTATGGAGCTCTTGTATAGGGATACATTTGTAAATTTTGGGAAGGGCAAGTGGTAATTATTAACTAAAGTGTCTCCTCTGAATGTCAGATGCAGTCTTTTCATAATTTCAAACATGTTGGTAATTTCAAATCAGAATTTTTCAGGCAAACAAATTATGAACACTCATTATTATAATGTTAAACTCTTAAAATACAAAACAGATTACTTATTTTTTGAAATGCCCTGTTATTAAACATGACATCTGAAAGTGGCAATAAAATTATATTTAATCTACTAGATATATAGTGTGTGTAGTATACATCTATACAATATTCTGTAGGCAGTCATATTATTTTTATTTAACATATCATTTATATGAAGACATTCTCAAAATAAATGATTGATAAAAGTCAGTGCAATATGAGCTATACATGTCTTCTTAATACATAAAATAACAACAAAACTTAAAAATACGGTCGTATACCCTTTATTTTTTATACCTAAACAAATTCGCATTATTTTTAGCCTTGAGAAATTTAGATAACCAAAAACAGTTCTTAAAAGTTAATGCATTTTTATGCTACTTTATTCGTAGCTGTATTTTTGTGTTGTGTGCTTAGTCACATAGTCATGCCTGATTTTTTGTGACCCCAAGAACTGTAGCCCACCAGGCTCCACTGTCCATGGGATTCTCCAGGGAAGAATACAGCAGTGTGTTGCCATATCCTTCTCCAGGGGATCGTCTCAGCCCAGGGATTGAACCCAGGTTTCCTGCATTGGAGGTGGATTTTTTACTGTCTGAGCCACCAGGGAAACCCTTTATTAGTAGCTGTATTTTGATATATTTTAATTAAATTTTTATTCAAATCAAATGTGTTTAACTTTCTACAGAAAAGTCAGAATTCAACTACTGAGATACTTTTCTATTGGGAGGTCTCCTAATGAATTTCACCCTGGCAGACACTTTTACTTTAGAATTACAAAATATATTATGCAAATGAATTAGAAGAATATTAAATTTATAGCTTTTGAAAAGATCAATAAAATGAACACGCATATATTACCACTCAGGTTAAAAAAGTAGAACATTATCAATACCTATGAACTTTTTGTGTGTGCTCCTGCTCGGTTATATCCTCTCTCTTCCCCAGAGGTCACCGCATTCCTAAAGGCATGTTTTTACAATCTCTTGGACTTTCCTTATATTTTTAGCACATACATATTTATCCCTAAACAACATATCATTTCAGTTCAGTTCAGTCACTCAGTTGTGTCCGACTCTTTGCGACCCAATGAATTGCAGCATGCCAGGCCTCCTTGTCCATCACCAACTCCCGGATTTTACCCAAACTCGTGTCCATCAAGTAGGTGATGCCATCCAGCCATCTCATCCTCTGTCATCCCCTTCTCCTCCTGCCCCCAATCCCTCCCAGCATCAGGGTCTTTTCCAGTAAGTCAACTCTTTGCATGAGGTGGCCAAAATATTGGAGTTTCAGCTTTAGCATCAGTCCTTCCAAAGAACACCCAGGACTGATCTCCTTTAGAATGGACTGGTTGGATCTCCTTGCAGTCCAAGGGACTCTCAAGAGTCTTCTCCAACACCACAGCTCAAAAGCATCAATTCTTCAGCACTCAGCTTTCTTCATGGTCAGACTCTCACATCCATACATGACTACTGGAAAAACCATAGCCTTGACTAGACGGACCTTTGTTGGCAAAGTAATGTCTCTGCTTTTTAATATGCTAAGTTGGTCATAACTTTCCTTCCATTTAGTTTTATCCATTTTACATATTGTGCTATTATTCCTTTGTGACTTGCTTTTTTTTGGCAAGCAAGCTTTTTTGAAGTTAGCATTATATTTTAAAGATTTATTCATGTTGATACATCGGAAATAGTTCATTCATTTTCATTGGTGTATAGCATTCCAGTATATGAATGTTCTATTAATACAATAAATCTGTTCTTCTACAAATAGACTTTGGAATACATTGAGTTTTTGCTTTTTCTTTTATAAACAATGAATACATGTTTCTAGGAGCACATGGACAAGATTCTTTCTGATAAATGCCTGGGATCATTGTTGTTGTGTAGTTGCTGAGTCATGTACCATGCTACTCTGTAGGATTTCCCAGGCAACAGTAAGAGTAGGTTGCCATTTCCTTCTCCAGGTGATATTTTCCACCCAGGAATTGAACCTCAATCTCCTACTTGGCAGGTGGATTCTTTACCACTGAACCATCTGGGAAGTCACACCAGAACTCATAGGTGTGCACATTTTAAGCTTGACTATGTGTTGATAACATCAGATTGATTTTCAGAGTAACAGTATATGTATAAAAGTAACTGTCTATTCCACATCCAAACCAACTCTTGATATCACCAGATTTGTTTTTAAATTTGTTAGTAATCTCTTGGATGTAAAATCCTATTCATTGGAGCTTTTATTTATATTTTCTTTACAAGCATTTTTTTCCATTTACTGGCCATTAGTATTTCCTCCTGGTAATATATCTTTTGTTTTTTAGAACAAATTTTTAAATTGTATTTTTAAAAACTAACTTGTAGGAGTTCTTTATTTATTGTGGTACCTAACCTTTGTCCATTTTATGTGTTGAAAATATCCTTTCCCTTATTTAGAATATTTTGCCATTTTATTTTATATTGATTTTGGAATTTGCTTTTTTTATAGTTCATTTATTTATATGTCTTTCTTAAGAATCCTTTGATGCCTTTATATTCTCTTTTAGTTTTGGTGTGAATATTTTTATCTTTTATATTTAAGCTTCTAGTTCACTTGGAAATGATTTTTGTGTATGGTGTGAAAGAGGAATTTCATTTCCAGTTACTGACTGAGGAAGAATGGCTAATTCTTTCTTCATTATTCTATAATGCTGTCTTTGTCTTAAGTTTTCACATTTAGGGGGAAAGGGTGTTAGATTTTTGGCTCTGTATTCTATTTCATTATGAGTTGTTGTTTTTTTGTTGTTGTTTTTTTGTCTATCTCTATACCACAACTATCCTTTCTTAATGAATACAAGTGTATACTACACATATATCAGATAAGATAAATATCTTCCTTCTTTGTCTTCTTCAGAAGTACCTTAGCTATTAATGAGCCATTTCTTTTTCTCAAATATTTTAGAATTGGCTTGCTAACTTCTATAAAATGATCACTATTTGCATTGATTTTGGAATTGTATTGACTCTATAGTTCAGTTTGTGGAGAATTTCTGTTTTAATTCAGATAATTTTTATCTCTCTCCTGGACACACAAGGATCTTACCACATACTAATAATTTAGATCATTACTGTACCAATTTAAATATGCTATCTATGCTCAGTATTTTAGTTTTTTTCTTTGAACCTCATAAATTGACATTATCATTTGGTTATATAAAGGTAGAGTTTGTTTAGATTTACCCTTATGATTATAATTTTCTTGGCTTATCAGTATTTCTTGCAATTTGACCCTTTACTTTGGGATTATTTTCTTTCCTTCTGAAGTATATCCTTTAGAAGTTCTTTAGAAGTCTTTGACGATAAAGCTGTATTCTGATTTGTATTCCCTACTAGAAAGATAGTTTTGTTGGATATAGAATTTTAGATTGAGAGTTTTTTCTTCCAGCATTTTAGAAGTGTTTTTCCACTGGCTTTTTCTTTTTAATATTACTGTTGAATAATTAGCTGTCAGTGTGATAGTCATCTTTGGACATACTCTGTCTTTTTTCCCTTCTTTCATTTAGGAATTTTTTTCTTGATCTTTGGTTAGTTGCTGTTTCTCTCCCATGTGACTAGGTCTGGATTTCTTTTTATTTACCTCTCAGGATTCCCTTTGTTACCTAAATTTCAACCTTTATCCAATTCCTGGAATTTCTCAATTTTTGTTTCTTTGAATACTTTCTCTCCCTATTCTTCAAGTTATCTCCTTGAAAAACTCTAATTGGACATAAAATAGACATTTATTTATTCAACAAATATTTTGAGCACTTGCTATGTGCTTATACCTAGAGATATACATGTAAAGAAAATTGATAAAAATCCTTGTCATCATGAAATTTAAAATAAAAGGCATGGTATATTAGAAGGTGTTAACAACTAAAGGAAAAGATGGATCAAAGCGCGAGTGCGAGGATGGAGGAGGCAAGGATTTTCTCCTTTCTTTTTGAATTGAAACATAAAAAGTTTTGTCAAGTATGCCTCATATAGCATGTTTTCTTTACCTCATATAAACTTCATTGTCCCTTCTAAACCTTTTCTTACATAGTGTTATACCCAGAAATGAGTGTAATCTTTCAGAGAGGTTTTCACAGAAAAGAGTAGAGAGTTACCAAAACTGTTAAATAGAATTTTGTATTTCTTTTAGTGTTGGGAGCTGTGTGTATCCGCTACTTTGCTTAAAGTCATTTTACTTACCAATTTTAAAACACCTCAACATTTTTCAGCTACAAAATACAGATATCAGTTTAAATGATTTCCAAGACATCTTCCAGTTTCAAAATGTAGGTAGAGTCAGATCTAGTCTTTATGAGGCTGGAATATAATGCAGTTGGAGGAAGTTGTTATATAAAGAAAAAATTAATATTACAAATGCAAAACTAGGCATAGAATTTTGCAAGGGACCTGTGCAAATGAGTGGCCCTAAAGATTAACCCTCAATAGTTTAATTAAAATTCTACATTGTGATACATATTAACATATATTGAATTTGCTTATATGTGAAATGTCTCTTCAATATTTTTTGCTTTGTAAATAAATATAGATTACAATGATAAATAGATTTATTAGATGAAATAGATTATGCTGAGGTGCATATATATCATGCTTCAAATGTTAGCCTCTGGATATTTCATGTTCCACAGTATTCCATGAGCAATCAGCTGCCAGTGAACAAATAGCCTTTTAATCAAACTGTCAGCTTTGACTTTTTCAAAGTGTTATTAGCTTATAATATTTCCCCTTCCTGTGCTCATTTATAATGAAAACAGATGTTAGTTATAATTTTTCATTGTCACTTATTCATATTTCTAGAATTTGAGGGGGACTATCAAGATGAAAATAACACTTTTCAAATGAAAAAAAGTAAAAATGTTTTTAAAGTAACAAAAAACTCAAGACAAAACCATGAAAATCTGAATCCAGACCTTTGTCATATGAATATAGATATACTTCTAGCCTGAATTTTACAATGTCCTCAGAAGTGAGAGTTCTTTGAGAACAAATTTTATCATAGAGAATTATGGAGTAATTACTTAAAAATAGTAAAATAGTTTGAACTTATATTGAATAGCTTTTATGCTTCCCATGAGTAGCACTTCCCATGAGTAGTAACGTGATATCAACCTGTATTTTTATGATAGCAACATGTAATTTCAATCCTTCTATAGGTATTCATGAGTAGAACCCCTTTTTCTCTGCATGGAGCTTATGTGTGACACTTGTCATAATTTCTCATGGTCTTTTTGGGAAAGTGACATGGGGAAAGGGAACAAATATTAGGATTTTTCTTTCCTTGTCATATTTCCATGTGAACAACCCCTAAGTTTTCCATAGCACAAGGTGTGGAATAATATTTTGGTGAAATTGACCCTAAACTAATCCGTGTCATAAAACTGAAACAGGTTAGTATTTTATTCTTAGATCTGGACTTATCTTTTCACAAGATATTGCCAGTATTTCTCAAATATACCAGGGGCCACCTGGATTGCAATTACTGTGATGTTTCTTAATTATATCATCTCAAGCATATGCATTCAGAATCTTGTAGATCAATGAGTAGAGGGGAGGGATCGATATTTTTATAAGTTCCCCAAGTTATGAATATTCAGTTTGGGAACTGCAGTTTTTTTATCATGATGCCTAACACATGGCATGCATACCTCCACCTCCTATTGCACATTTGTTGCAGGGCTAACATAAAGCCACCCAATAATACACAACACAGTGCCAACCAGGTAGCTGCTTGTCTTGCAAGATCAAGTAGTCACTCCTGGAACTTTTCTAAAGACAGTACTCTTAAACAATATTATCTTTAAAAGCATAGTTAAGAATTTGGGGACAAACACTGATATTCTTTAGGTTGTGAAGAGATGTCAGCATTTTTGCACAGAATACTGAATATAAGGCTAAGAGCAGAATAAAAGGCAAATCTGAATTCACAAAGATGTCAACTCTGGAAACCATATTCATCATAAGAAAAAGTAATCAATGGAAAGACAAAATGGAGATAAAATAATTCAAAGGGCATAGAAGAATGAAGCCACTAACAACTCTTTATGATCCCACTTGAAAGAAAAAGTGAAGTCACTAAGTCACATCTGACTTTTTGCGACCCCATGGACTGTAGCCTATCAGCCTCCTCTGTCCATGGGATTTTCCAGGCAAGGGTACTGGAATGGGTTGCCATTTCCTTCTCCAGGGGATCTTCCCAACCCAGGGATCGAACCCGGATCTCCCGCATTGCAGGCAGATGCTTTACCATTTGAGCCACCAGGGAAGCCACTTGCTCCCACTTGGTAGCCTCTGAAAGCTTAAATGTACATGGTATAAATTATGACCCCAAATTTTCAGAAAATAGTAAGGCATTATTCATACATTAGGCTCAAGGCAATTTGTTATATATTTTAGAAAGTTTCTCAACCAAGGAAGTTAATGTAAAAGGAGGACATTAAATGTAACTGACAAAAATTAGCTGGAATGATTTCCAATCTTAGGATTTCAAATAATCACTTTTACAATCCATACTTTGTTTCTTTCATCTATTACAATACTACTTATTGAAGACATTAGTAGTAGTCAATAGTTGTACATTATCTTATCATACTCTATTTAAAAAACCAAACTTTTTATAACTATCTTTATGTAGTGAATTTAGAACTAGATGAGAATATTGTCAAATAATTCCTACTAGATGACATTTTAAAATTTTTATTAAATACATTTGATAATTATGTTGTATGATGATTTCTGAACTAGTAGATAAAAATATGTATAGTTTGCTTTTTTGATGACTGCACATGCTGGAATCTGTAGGTATTCATATCCTTACTCATATAGTAGAAAAATGATGATTTATTAGTGTTCTAAAGCAGAGAAATTGTTTTACAAAAATAATTTTGGTCATTCTTTTAAAAAATATATACTATTTTAAATTAACACATAATCATAAAAACCTAGTTAATATTTTCTGTATTTTAAAAAGTATAATCATTGTGGAAATCTGATGATTAAAAAGTTCTTTTAAAATGTATCACCTTATTTTCTATTTAAATATTAATGAAATTAGTTGTTTTATGTGAATAAGTTGGCCTAATAGATTAAGAAAGCAATTTCAGAGGCATTCTTTAAGAGGGATTGCCTGTGATAAACATATGATCAATTTTATGGCAAAATTAAAGTAATGTTTACTACATCAGTTCCAGACTTGGTCTTTTTCTTCTGGAATCCTTGGAACAAGTCCTGGGTTTAGAGCCAGGAGATATTATTTCTAGTATTGGATTGTATTTGTTTAATTATGATTATAGAGAAAACTCACATGGTTAACTAAGTACATAGTTGTTAATGATGCAATCCTGTGAATGCCTGTAAAACATGTACTTAGTGCTTAAATGTACTAGTCATGTTTTTGGGAAGAAAGAGCTTGAAATGGATTGGATAAAATAAAGGCACACACTTTTAAAGATGACTATACACATATTTACAGTTAGAACAATCAAGTATTTCATTGCCAATAATAAAGATTAGTGGTTTTTTTTGGTAAACTATTACATCAAGGACCATAACAGTGTTTCATCTAAAGAGCGATCTAAGGTAGGAAGACATGCTGAGTGCTTCTAGAGACTTTAATTATAACTTTTAATAAGAAACATTTTAATAGTTCTTGTTTAATTAATTCCAGGACGTTTGACTCTCCTTAAACTTCCCTGGTGGCTCAGCTGGTAAAGAATCTGCCTGCAATGTGGGAGACATGGGTTCAATCCCTGGGTTGGGAAGATCCTCTGGAGAAGGGAACGGCTACCCACTCTAGAATTCTGGCCTGGAGAATTCCATGGACTCTATCGTCCATGGGGTGCAAAAAGTCAGACATGGTTGAGTGACTTTCACTTTTTCTGAGAGTTTACTGTAAAAAAACCATGCAATTGTTTTGGAAATGTTACTTTAAAAGCAATTCATGTTTTAATTAAATGACTGTCAAGTGTGAGTTACTCAGTAGTGTCTGAATCTTTGTGACCCCATGGACTGTAACCTGTCAGGCTCCTCTGTTCGTGGAATTCTCCAGGCAAGAATACCAGAGTGGGTAGCCATTCCCTTCCCCAGGGGATCTTCCTACCCAGAGATCAAACCTGGGTCTCCTGCATGATAGGCAAATTATTTACCATCTGAGCTACCATACTGTAGCTAAATATAACTATACTAGTGTGTTGGGAGTCTTTTGCTAACTTTGTTAGAAGATTCCTTTACAGAAAATCTGATAACTTCTTTGCCCTGATCAAATCTTTAGAATTCTCAAGAAGATTGATCACTGATTAAATTATGTCTTGTTAGGACATGATAACTGAACTGTATTAAAAAGTAGATCTCTTTTCATAATTTACAGTGTAAGCATTGAGGTTTATTTAACTGTATTAATGTTTTCTATTTAAAATTTATCTAAGTAAATCTAGCTTACCTATTATCGATAGTATTAACATAAGTTTTTGTCTAAGAGAAACTTTTAACTCTAATCTTTGACATTTTTTTACTTTATTCCTAATGATTCTCATTTACTACTATATATTCTCATATACATGGCAACTGAGATGAATTTTTATTGAGAGATGTTCTTGTTTAGTTGTTTCTATCATTTTGTAAAGGAATATTCTTCAGTTTTTCCCACTCTTACTTCATTTCTTGATATTACACAGTCGTACATTTTTTCATCCTAATAACTGAGAGGATATATAATTTAATTTTTATTCAGCTAGTTTATAAGAGAAATAGAAGCACATTTGCAAATTAGCTTGGTTTTACCTTTGTTCTGTCACCTATCTACATTGCATTATATATTTATTTTTGTTAAATATAGTTAATTTTGTCAGAACTGTCCATCATTTTTAGTCCAATGCTATAGAAAACTAGGGGTAATGATTTTAGAAATCTTAATTAAATAATTATGGTAACATTCCCTGAACTGTCACAAATTGCATTAACAGAAATGAATTAACTTTACAGTAAAGATAGAGTTATAGAATTAGCATTGTGGTATTGGATTTGACAATTTCTAAGGCCTCTGTCTTTCATTGACACATGGCAAGAAAATCTATTTGAAATCAACTTCTTCCAGTTGACTATTCAGAGTTTTCAGAAGTGGTATTTATCATTCCCAAGCTCTGACGTATCAAATATCTATGAAAGATGAAAAAGAAAATCTCAATCAGTGGGTGTGCCTGTCAAAGACCCCCAGTTTTGCAAGTATTAGTTTTCATAGAGAGGTCATGTTTTTCTTATAAAATCCCCCATGTTTAACATGCTTTTGAAACACAGGCGCTTGGATGAAATCTGCCTTGAACTGAACATCCTATGTTTACCTTCATACTTCATTGAATATTACAATATTCAGGATATAAGGCACTATTATCAGAAGTAAGAAAATGGGTATGAAGTTGCAACTGCTTTGATAAACAGAATCTTTTAAGTCTTTGATGAAGAGTTAATGAGTTATTATCATACTGATTCTATTTGTAATGTGCATGAGTCAAAAAAATTAACAGACAAGGAAATTTCGCATTTTCTAGAGAACAAGAGGAAAAAAGAATCTTATAAAGAATTTAAGAAAAATATAGATGAATCTTATAAAATATTTATTCATCTGCCATTTTTAGAAAATAAATGATTAGAATAATTTCATGATAATATTATTATGTGTCATTATAATTTTTCTCTTCCAAATTACATGGCTATATAGAAGTTTAACTCAATAAAAGAAATTCTTGTGTTATTTAAATACCTTTCCATTGACACAACCCAAAGACTCTTTCATGATATCATATTTTGTTAAGTAATGCTAATTCCTCAAAAGTGTATGTGTTCTCAAAGTGAATTTAAAATTCCAAGGGGATTCCTGCCTGACAGTCTGATTTTTTATGTTTGTCCTTTGTTGTTTTTTTAAAACTTCTTCTGTGTTATTGACTGTTCAGAGCTCTGAGAAGCAGTTAGTCTCCCAACTAGTGAAAGGCAAGAGCTGGTGTCCTGCACTTGTTTTTGCCCTTAACTATTCAATTCTCAGATATTGACCAGTGGAATAAGGTTATTGAGCAACTAGGAACACCATGTCCAGAATTCATGAAGAAATTGCAACCCACCGTAAGAAACTATGTGGAGAATCGGCCCAAGTATGCAGGACTCACCTTCCCTAAGCTCTTTCCAGATTCCCTCTTCCCAGCGGACTCTGAGCACAATAAACTCAAAGGTAAGCCCTTCAGGGATAACTTCAGAACCACTGCGTGGGTGATGCAGACTATGGAGACACCTCTCCTGATGCTGGGAAAATTGAGCGCAGGAGGAGAAGGAGGCGACAGGGGATAAGATAGTTGGATGGCATCACTGACTCGATGGACATGAGTTTGAGCAAACTTAGGGAGATAGTGAAGGATAGCAAAGCCTGGCATGCTGCAATCCATGAGGTTGCAGAGTCGGACACAACTTAGCGACTGAACAACAACCTCAATTTAAGAAGAGGTATTTTTAAAAGATCCTCCCTACAAAGGGAGAGTAATCAAGGATTTTAAAATTTTCTGGATATCTAGAGAGAAGACTAGTAATAAAGTGTGTGACAATGGTATGGGTTAACTACTCACGGGGCTTATTTAGAATCTAAAATTACTTTGCAACGTTAACGCTAAAAGAACAACGTTATATATACATTGAAGCAATTGTTCCAGTTATTTTTATATTCTGGAAAATAGTTTCAACACAAGATTTTCATTTTAAAATCTTGAAACTATAGATGTTTGAGTTTTATTTGTATTTTACTAAATGCTTAACCACCATTTTTTAATTTTAGAGTGACAAATGAGATTTTTACTTTCATATTTTGTTTTTAACAAAGACTTTCATTAATAAGTAATTTTTTCTACTACTGTGTCTGCCATTATAAACTTTAGTAATGAATCGTAATTTCTTACCCACAAAACGGGGATCATAACAGCTTCTTTATAGGATTGAAGACATAGAATAAATTTGGCAAGCTATAAAGTATAATATAAGTAATATTTTAATTCTTATTCTAACTTATGACATTTCAGAAATTGGGGATATGAAGCAAATCTTATTTTTTTCCTTTGCCGGGGGAAGAAATCCTATCCCTTAAAATCTATGTGAACCTGGGAAAGTTATCTAATCTTTCTGTACCTTCTTTAACAAACTAAAGCAAGAAGTGTCTATCTTATAGGATCATTGGGAGGATTAATTGAATAATTTGTCAAGCACTTAGAACACTGCCTGTCTCATACTAAATGCGCAGTAACTGTTAGATATAAAAATAATAATAAATATTTATTAATAATAAAATTATTTCCAGGGGATCTATGTTGTTGTTAAGTTGCTATGTTGTCTCTGACTCTTTGTGACCCCATGGACTGTAGCACACCAGGCTCCTCTGTCCTCCTCTATCTCCTGGAATTTGCTCAAATTCACATCCATTGAGTCAGTGATGCTATCTAACCATCTTATCCTCTGCTCATCTTAACCTCATCATATCTTCTTCTTTTGCTTTCAATCTTTCAGAGTATCAGGGTCTTTTCCAATGAGTTGGCTCTTCACATCAGGTGGTCAAGTATTGGAACTTCAGCTTCCCCTGGGACCCCATGGACCCCATGGAATTCTTCAGGCCAGAATACTGGAGTGGGTAGCCTTTCCCTTCTCCAGGGGATCTTCCCAACCCAGGATCAAACCCAGGTCTCCCACATTGCAGGCGGATTTTTTACCAGCTGAGCCACAAGGGAAGCCCAAGAATACTGGAGTGGGTAGCCTATCCCTTCTCCAGCGGATCTTCTCGACCCAAGAATCGAACTAGGGTCTCCTGCATTCTTTTCCAGCTGAGCTATTAGGGAATCCCCCCCACCTCAAAAGGACATACACTTGTGAAATTTTACTGCAAATGTTCAGTGGACAATTAATTAGTTACAGATTAAATGTACAGACTTAATTTATAGCTAATATAGAATTAAATGAGATGGAGAAACCAAAATATAGTGTTACAACTTTCCAGGGTCATATTGTCTTCTCCAGACTTCCATCTGGTGGTTTTTAATTAAGTACGGTGTTGTTTCTGTGTCTGTGACACTTTCGTTACACAGTTGGGTTTCTCCCTTCAGCTACCTGTACCACTCTCTGAATTGTATAATTATTGAATTTTAATTGTAACACAAAATCAGCAAATTATAAAGAATTACACAAATAATCAAAGGGAAGGATTTATTCTACTGTTATTAAAGAGTGTAAGACATTTACTTGCAAACAAAAGAATGAAAGATGAAGAATTAAAATCTTTTCCTCTTCCTCATTTTGTTCCCTACAAGCAGTAGTGATCATTGTTTCTTAGTGAGATTATTTGGTGTTCCAGTAGTTCATTCACCCATAGATGAGGAGACCACCCCAACCCCTACTCTTCCAAGAACAGAAATGTGGGTGACATGAGAACCCATGGAGTGTGTGAGTCTGGGTATAAAATCAGTTACAAATCAAAGAGGTCTTGAACCAATGAAATAGACACAGACCTGTTAAGTTAACAATCAGAGAAACGAATACTGAAAATCATTGTATATTTCTGTACTTTTGTCACTCTTGTGAACTTCAAAGTGTCAATTTGGGAGTAGCAGAAATTAAGTGTTTGGAATTGAGATCCCCAGAAAAATGACTAATAGAAATAAAAAATCTTCCAGTAATTTAACTAGTGATTTTTTAAAAATATATAATTAGTATAAGTAAATGTGAATATTTTATTAAAATGTAATAACACAAGAAATATAAATGCTGTAGAGGTGAAAATTAGATTGCCACATTTTAACTCTAGTATAATCAAAATTATGAAACAGTACATAAAACTAGAAGGGACTACATTAATAATAAGAATGATTGCTTCCAGATGGTGGGGAAGGTTAGCTTTTCTGGATTTTATGTTTTATGTAATTTCAAAATTTTATAATTAACCATATTTCATTAATAATAAACAATTGCTATTTAAAAATTGGTACATATTCATGAATTCAAACACACTGCCTTTTTCCTAATTTAGCAAACCAGTTTAGATTTTCCTTTCTTTAATTTGAAGTTTTACCATGTTTGGAATAAATTGAATATTTTCACCATAAAAATTTCCAAATCAGTTTGGATCCTTATTTTCTGAAACATTTTTTGTATTTTCGGATATGTTTAGAGCATCCTTTAGAAAAGTTAGGGGCTTCCCTGGTGGCTCAGATGGTAAAGAATCCACTTGTGATGCAGGAGAGCATGGTTTGATCCCTAGGTTGGGAAGATCCTCTGGAGAAGGGGGTGACTACCCACTCCAGTATTCTTGCCTGGAAAATCCCATGGTCAGAGAAACCTGCTGGCTACAGTCCATGGGGTCACACACACACAGTCAGACATGACTGAGCAACTAATATACTTCACTCAGCAATGTTATTAAATAAATACATTTACTGATTATCACTGTGCAAATTTTTTGTATCCCTAGCATCTGAAATTGTACCTGGCACACAGTAGATGATGTATATTGAATAAATTGAATATTGAATAAATAAACAAGATTCCCTGCATCAATTTGGTTACTAAATCTTGTGGATTTTTTCTCTCAGATTTGTCCCTTTCTCTCAATCCTTGAAGCTTCTGCTCCCATTAAAGTCCTCATTATTTCTCCCATTCTCTAAAAGTCACCTCTAACTTCCTTGCCTCCCTCCAGATACTGCTTTGTCCTTTTTTGCAGCTCTGAAGTTTTAAAATGAGTGGTGTGCACTCACTTTGTTTCCTTTTAAAAAACACTTCTTTTAACTTTATTTTTAATTATGCAAGCAATACATGTACAAATTTTCTTCCTCTCAGAGGTACCTATGATTTTCAATTTGTCTATGATCCTTGCAGAATTTTTCTATGCATTTATATCCATAAATAGAGATAAATGTTTGTTGTTTTATTGGGAAGAGGCAGATTTATACAGTGGCATTAGGATCTATGGGTCATTCTGCAGTTATTTTTTCACTTAATACCATGTCTATGTGAATACATCTGAAAGTGAAAGTTGCTCAGTCATGTCTGACATTTTGTGACACCATGGACTGTAGCCTGCCAGGCTTAAAACTGCCAAACTTAATTGGTACAAGTAGATGACTCTTGAGAGTCCTTTGGACTGCAAGGAGATCAAACCAGTTGATCCTAAAGGAAAGCAGCCCCAAACATTCATTGGAAGGACTGATGCTGAAGCTCCGATACTTTGGCTGCCTGGTGAGAAGAGCTGACTCATTGGAAAAGACCTTGATGCTGGGAAAGATAGAAGGCAAAAGAAGAACGGGGTGGCAGAGGATGAGATGGTTAGATAGCATCACCAACTCAATGGACATGAATTTGAGCAAACTCCAGGAGATAGCGAAGGAGAGGGAAGCCTGGTGTGCTGCAGTCCATGGTGTTGCAATGAGTTGAACATGACTTAGTGACTGAACAACAGCAACATTTAGATTGTTTAAAATGCTTAATCCTTGACCAATGCTGCAGTGAGCATCCTTTCTGGATGCTTTTCCTGAACATGTGCAATTGTTTCTCTAGACTGTATACCTAAAAGTGGAACTGTTGGGTCATAAGTTATTCACATTTAAAATTTTAAAAGATACTCCCAAATGTGCCCTCTAAAAAAATCTTTATCAATTTACACTGCAACCAACATGAATGAGATTATTGAATATTATGCCATGTTTTATTTGTGTGTATTTGATGGATAAAAATATTTCATTGTTTCATTTTGCATTTCCCTAAACACTTGGTGAAGTTAGCTGATGTTTGGAAGGAAGGTGCTAATTGACTTTTTAAAAAATATTTTTCCCTCCAAAAAATTTCCTTGCCAAAATCAAAATTTAACCATTTTTTTTCTTCATTCATTTTTTTCAGCCAGCCAAGCCAGAGACTTGCTGTCAAAGATGCTAGTGATTGACCCAGCAAAAAGGATATCAGTGGATGATGCCTTACAACATCCGTACATCAATGTCTGGTACGACCCTGCTGAAGTGGAGGCGGTAAGGTTTAGGTTTATTTTATTTTCTTTCCACAAACAAATCATAGTAACTGGGTGCTCCATGGTGTGCACTGAAAGGGAGTTAGAATCCAAAAGAATTCTCAAAGGGCCTTCATAAAATTCCTAAGTCACAAAGCGACTACCTTCCCTTCTAAAAGTTATTTTCTTCAACCTATGTTTTGAGTTGCATTTCTTTTTCAGGATTTCCTATGTGAGATGGTGATTCAATCCAACACCTTGGCTATTCATGACACACTTCCACTAGTTTTTGTTAAATTATTAACACCACCAGTATCTCCTTCTTATATTTAATGATCAGTCTCTCTTGATGCAAACTAAGTAATAAAAAATGTAATAGAGGAGAAATCTCTTTGCCTCTGTTCCAATCAGGTTCCTGGTTTTAATAAACTGTGGTACTGAGAACATTTATTCTTTTTAATTAACTTATTTATTTTAATTGAAGGATAATTACTTTACAATACCATGATGGTTTTTGCCATACATCCATGTGAATCAGTCACAGGTGTACATGTGTCCCCCCATCTTGAACCCCCGTCCCACATCTCTCCCCACCCTATCCCTCTCAGTTGTCCCAGAGCACTGGCTTTGGGCACCCTGCTTCATACATCAAGCTTGTACTCGTCATCTGTTTTTCATATGGTAATGTACATGTTTCAATGCTGTTCTGTCAAATTATCCCACCCTTCCCTTCTCCCACTGAGTCGAAAAGTCTATTCTTAACATCTGTGTCTCCTTGGCTGCCTTGTATGTAGGATCATAATTACTGTCTTTCTAAATTCCATATATATGTGTTAATATACAGTATTTGTCTTTCTCTTTCTGACTTACTTCTCTCTACATAATAGACTCCAGTTTCATCCACCTCATTAGAACTGATTCAAACAGATTCCTTTTTATAGCTGAGTAATACTCCATTGTGTATATGTACCACAACTTCCTTATCCATTCATCTGCTGATGGACATCTAAGGTTGCTTCCATGTCCTAGCTATTGTAAAAAGTGTTGCAACGAACAATGGAGTACATGTGTCTCTTTCAATTCTGGTTTCCTCAGGGTGTATGCCCAACAGTGGGATTGGGGGATTGTATGGCAGCTCTATTTCCAGTTTTTTTTAGGAATCTCCACACTGTTCTCTCAAGTGGCTGTACCAGATTGCATTCCCACCAACAGTGTAAGAGGGTTCCCTTTTCTCCACACCCTCTCCAGCATTTACTGATTGTAGGCTTTTTGATGATGGCCTTTCTGACCGGCATGAGATGATACCTCATTGTGGTTTTGATTTGTATTTCCCTAGCTGAGTGCCGAAGAATTGATGCTTTTGAACTGTGGTGTTGGAGAAGACTCTTGAGAGTCCCTTGGACTGCAAGGAGGTCCAACCAGTCCATCCTAAAGGAGATCAGTCCTGGGTGTTCATTGGAAGGACTGATGCTAAAGCTGAAACTCCAATACTTTGGCCACCTCATGTGAAGAGTTGACTCATTGGAAAAGACCCTGATGCTGGGAGGGATTGGGGGCAGGAGGAGGAGGGGACAACAGAGGACGAGATAGCTGGATGGCATCACTGACTTGATGGACATGAGTTGGAGTTGATGATGGATAGGGAGGCCTGGCGTGCTGCAATTCATGGGGTCGCAAAGAGTCGGACATGACTGAGCGACTGAACTGAACTGACTGAATAATGAGTGATGTTGAGCATCTTTTTCATGTGTTTATTATCCATCTGCATATCTCCTTTGGAGAAATGTCTAAGTCTTTTGCCCACTTTTTGATTGGGTTGCTCGATTTTCTGGTATTGAGCTGCACAAGCTCCCTTGTATATTTTGGAGATTAATTCTTCATCAG
Source organism: Bubalus bubalis (assembly GCF_019923935.1). Lineage (NCBI taxonomy): Eukaryota > Metazoa > Chordata > Mammalia > Artiodactyla > Bovidae > Bubalus > Bubalus bubalis. Next base: position 16,599,816 of record NC_059163.1, read on the forward strand.
TTTTTTCATTTGCTGTTGTTTTCTCCCATTCTGAAGGCTGTCTTTTCACCTTGCCTATAGTTTCCTTCATTGTGCAAAAGCAGAACATTTAGATTATAAAGCTTTTACTAGGCCATTGGTGACTTCGTGAAGCTTTGCATAAATTAGATGAGAGAAATTGGGTATTTCAATAAGGCCACTGTCTCAGGTTGGTTCTAAGTTGACTGCCATAGGAAGGTATATCTCCATATTTTCCATCGAGACATAGTATAAGAATCTTCTCAGAAGCATAACTCTTTAATTTTTTGCCTATCTCCTTTTCTCTAAGTAGATCCAGGGCTGCTCAGGAAACAGGGCTATTGTTTTGCCCATGTGTGTTCAATAGGCCTCCCAATAGGAATGTCCTTCTGTCCCTCTTTTAAACTTTACTATCAACAGTGTTACCTTCTCCCATCAAAATCTCACATTCTTTGAAAACCTGTGCTAAATGATTCATAGTACCTTCAAATTACTTTGCTTGAATTGGTCATTAATTTTCTATTTGAAATACTCTTTCTATTTGTTTTCTTGTGAACTTCACTATATACCAGGGTATTCTGGCCCATCCAAAGCTTGCTTTTTTTGGCTTTTTTGTTCTGCTTCACTGTGTCAGAGATGTTAGGTTCAAGCTGGCATTAATTCTCCTCCCTTCTTCACTGGACAATTGAGAGCTGAAGGATGAGAATAAAGATCAGGTAGAATCAAACTTTATAGACATAATATTAAAAAAGCAACTTTTCATAGTAACCCAGTTCTTAAGCATTACAAAATTTCTGAGAAAATAATTCAGTGATAAATGACTTTCCTGTATGGAAACTGAGGTATAACATTCTAACATTTTCTTAAGACCTTCTTTCTTAAGCAGCTTTACAATGATGATGAAATTTTAATTTGCTTAAAATTAATTTTAGTCACTTGACTTGATTTTTACAAAATTTTGTTGTTGTTCAGTCAATCACATGTGTCTGCCTCTTTGCAACCCTATGGACTGCAGCACACCAGGTTTCCCTGTCCTTTACCTTCTCCCGGAGCTTGCTCAAACTCATATCCATCGAGTCGGTGATGCCATCCAATCATCTCATCCTTTGTTATCCCCTTCTCCTCCTGCCTATATTTCTATTTTATATGTTTTCTAAAGGATGCATGAGCTTCCCTGGTAGTTCAGCTGGTAAAGAATCTGCCTGCAATTCAGAAGACCCCAGTTTGATTCCTGGGTTGGGAAGATCCCCTAGAGGAGGGCAAGGTAACGCACTCCAGTATTCTTGTTTAGAGAATACCTATGAACAGAGGAGTCTGGCAGGCTACAGTCCATGGGGTTGCAAAGAGTCAGACATGACTGAATGACTAAGCACAGCACAGCACAAAGGAAACACAGCCATATAGTTTGATGAGAAAAACCAATACTATAGACTCAACACTTGGAAGCAAATCTTTTCTTCTGAACTCATAATGCAAGAATCATTGCAGTTGCCTCAAGAGTTTTAAAGAAGTGTACACAGAATGTAGCAAATGAACACTTAATACTACCTATTTATTTCCAATTTATTCTTATGTGAATTTGCAGTTGATTTTTTTCTAGACTTTCAACTCAGTTTAGTCCAGTTCAGTTCAGTTCAGTTGAATAGGCATCTCTGACTCTTTGTGACCCCATGGACTGCAGCACACCAGGCTTCCCTGTCCATAACCTACTCCCGCAGTTTGCTCAAAGTCATGTCCATCGAATCAGTGATGCCATCCAACCGTCTTGTCCTCTGTCATCCCCTTCTCCTCCTGATTTCAACCTTTCCCAGCATCAGGGTCTTTTCTAAAGAGTCAGTTCTTTGCATCAGGTGGCCAAAGTATTGGAGCTTCAGCTTCAAATCAGTCCTTCCAATGCATATTCAGGACTGATTTTCTTTAGGATTGACTATTTTGTTCTCCTTGCAGTCCAAGGGACTCTCAAGAGTCTTTTCCAACTCCACATTTCAAAAGCATCAATTCTTTAGTGCTCAGCTTTCTTTATGGTTCAATTCTCACATCCATACATGACTATTGGAGAAACCATAGCTTTGACTAGACAGACCTTTGTTGGCAAAGTAATATCTATGCTTTTTAATATGCTGTCTAGGTTGGTCATAGCTTTTCTTCCAAGGATCAAGTGTCTTTTAATTTCATGGTTGCAATTACCATCTACAGTGATTTTGGAACGCAAGAAAATAAAGTCTCTCACTGTTTCCATTGTTTCCCCATCTATTTGCCATGAAATGATGGGACCAGATGCCATGATCATCATTTTTTGATTGTTGAGTTTTAAGCCAGCTTTTCCACCCTCCTCTTTCACCTTCATTAAGAGGCCCTTTAGTTCCTGTTTGCTTTCTGCCAATAGGGTGGTGTCATCTGCATATCTGAGGTTATTGATATTTCTCCCGGCAATCTTGATTCCAGCTTATGCTTCATCCAGCCTGGCATTTCTCATGATATACTCTGCATAGAAGTTAAATAAGCAGAGGGTTAATATACAGCCTTGATGTAGTCCTTTCCCAGTTTTGAACCAGTCCATGTTTCCATGTCTAGTTCTAACTGTTGCTTCTTGACATGCATACAGGTTTTGCAGGAGGCAGGTAGGGGGTCTGGTATTCCCATCTCTTAAAGAATTTTTCACAGTTTGTTGTAACCCACATAGTCAAAGGCTTTAGTGTAGTCAATGAAACAGAAGTAGATGTTTTTATGGAATTCTCTTGCTTTTTCTATGACCCAACGGATGTTGGCAATTTTATCTCTGGTTCCTCTGCCTTTTCTAAGTAAAATCCCTAAAATTAAATATTCTTAGTTTAATTCTAATGCTCTTAAAACTGAAAAAAAAAACTAGTGTTCTTACAACTAAAAACTAGAATTTCTTCCAATCTCTCATTCTTGGGAAATACTTCAAATATATTCCTGGGGTAGAATGAAATAATGAAATAAGTAAGAGAAAGTATGATGTAGACATATGTGAAAATTAAGCATGATTTTTTTTCTCTGATGATTTTTGAGGTTATGCTGATGAAATTTTAGATAAACATAAATTATTTGAAATTACTGCTCAGTTATTTTGATAGCTGGAATCATGTTGCATATATATTTTTCCTTATATGTAATGTAATGTGTATAATGTGTTTTTAATGGATTGTGGCCTAGAGTTTAATTGGAGTCATAAAGTCTGTATTTGTAATTCACTTGTAATTATGTTGCCTATAAAAGAGACAGTTGCTTAGAATCTATAACAGCATATTAATGAATAGTTTCAATGGGTTTTTAAATTAATTTTAACTTCTTATGAAAGATTCCTCTAAAGTATAGAAAGATCAAATTTAGGGTACTTAAAAGGCTAGAATCTTTTTCTCAGTCATTTCAATATTGCCAAAGTGAGTGTCTTTGAAGGAAAAGAGGGGCAAGTAGAGGATTTAATAAAGGAGAAAGTGCAAAAGAATATGATGTCTTTAGGAAAAATAGAGGGTAGAGAAGTGCTATGTGTATTAATCAGTTAATCATACTACAAGCTATCTTATCACATTTCCAAAAGTGCCAAACTACCAAACTGAAAAGAGAAGAGCATATGAATGGTGTCATAATGCTAAGAGAGAAAATTATTCATGTAACAATGAAGTTGAAAGTGTAAAAAGTTGAATGTCAAGGTTAATATTCATCTTTTTGTGTAACACAACATCGAATTTGAAGTTAGATCTGTTCAGATTATTAGCAAGTTCTTATTCAAGTAATGTTCAGAGCAACAGAAATATGTTCCTCAAACACAAAGGCCACATTTACTGTCAATACTTTTTCATGAAATGATTGGGAGGTATTCTCACTGTTTCAGTATTCATTAAGAAGAGTTCGATATCAGACATAAATGCCATTTATTGAGTTGTTTGCATCATCACAAATGTGGAAAGATGCATTCAGTTTAAATTCCTGTTCTGTCACTTACAAGCTGGCCTAATTCAAGTTTCTTGTCTCAACTCCGTTTTCTTAACTAGGAATAGAGAACAATCATACGTATTGTAGGGTGTTCTTCAGGAATTTAGAGTTAATGTAGATAAAGTACTTTGTACAGTGCTTGGTAGCCAGTAAATATCACACAAATTCTTATTCTCATAATCATTACTATTATGATTTTTACTTTCATGCCTTTGCTATGTGTGTGTGTGTGTGTGTGTGTGTGTGTGTATGTGTGTGTGTGTTAGTCACTCAGTCGTGTCTGACTCTGTAGCCCCATAGACTGTAGCTTGGCATACTCCTCTGTCCATGGGATTCTCCAGGCAAGAATACTGGAGTGAGTTGCCATTTCCTTCTGCAGGGGATCTTCCTGACTCAGGGGTCGAACTCAGGTCTCCTGCATTACAGGCAGATTCTTTACTGACTGAACCATCAGGGAAGCCTGCTCAAGCCTTTGCTACCTTTTGATATTCAGAAAAACAGATATATTTGGTGAAAAAGAGGAGCTGGTCAAGAAACTATAGAAATAATCTACATTTTTAAAAAAATCACTAAAATCCATCTAGTTCCTGTAAGATTTTAAATAGTTGGCTTTTATTTATTTATTTTGCTGATGTAGACCCTCCAAGTATAAGAAAATCCAGTACCATTAATTTAAGCCAACATAAAGACAAATTATGGGGCTTCCCAGGTGACTCGATGATAAAGAATTCACCTGCCATCGCAGGAAATGCTGGTTCAGTCCCTGGGTGAGATTTCCCTGGAGTGGGAAATGGCAACTCACTCCAGTATTATTGCCTTGAAAATTTCATGGACAGAGGAGCCTGATGGGCTACAGTCCATGGGGTCACAAAGAGTCAGACACAACTGAGAATGCAAGCATGCATCCAGAGATAAATTACATTGTTTACAAATATTCATTATAACTATTGATATCTTTAAGAAATTAGTGTATAGTCAGGGCAATTTTAGGGAATCAGCTTGACATTTTCTCTGTACTCTGTTGGAGGGAAATACAGAGACAGTAGGGATCAGCTGCCTTGTTTCTTATCTGATTCCTGAGTTTAGAGATCCTGCTAGGATACAGGATGACTCTCACCTTGCAACCCCTGAGAATAGGCATATGGATATACTTTAGGAGGATTTTTGTGAACTGCAAGCTAAGGAGGAGTCAATTAACTCTGTCTCAGGGCATATAAAAAAGTAACTTAAGAAGAGTATGATATGTGACCTTTTTTTTTTATATACATAGTTTTAACTTTTTCAGAAACTTCTGAGCACCCTATGAAAGCTCATGAGTATAGGAAACTTACTAAGGGCTTCTGTAATTCTTCTGTGTTGGAGATGAGGGGGAGGAAGATGGAGGGGAGGAAGAAGGGAGGGAGAAATGCTTGGCTACCAAACCAAAGACATCCAATCTCAAAGGCATCATCATGGGAGTTCCCTGGTGGCCCAGTGGCTAAGACTCCATGTTCACAATGCAGGGGGCCCATGTTTGATCACTGGTCGGGGAGCTAGGTCCCACATGCCACAACTAAGAGTTCACATGCCACAACAAAGATCCCAGAGTAGCCAAATAAATATTCAAAGTAATCATCATGAAGATCTCAATTAGGAACTTACCATGTTAGAGAGGGACATTCATTTCTCAATTCATGATAAAAAGGACAGCTTCTAACCTAACACTAGAACTATTGTCTCCTGGGATACTGCTCCTGGGGGCCAGACTCATGGCCAGTAGTCATCAGGTCCACTGTTGGAAGGCTCTGTCTCTGAGAAGCCCAGATACAGTCCTAAATGGTCAAAACATCACTCTGGGAATCTGGACAGAGGGACAGGTTGAACCAGTCAGGCAGCTGTTATCTGAGAATTCTGCCCTCCAGTTGGCAAGCCATAGGTACTTGACAGTATAGGGGAGGAGTGGCAGGCAACCCAAACCTTCTGCCTGGTGACTGAGTCAAAGTGACAGGAGAGAATGCTGGAAGAGAGGCTTGAAACATGGGCCTCAGCTGAGAATGGACTAGAGAGAGAGGTTGGGAATATAAATATACCTGCCATCCATATAGAGATCAAGGGAAAAGGTGTGGCTAATCCAATCCAGTTTCAGTGGAGTGTGATTAGGAAAGCAAAGCCAGTGCTGAACCTATTTGTTATTTCTTATCCAATTCAAGATTAATTTGGGAATTGGGACAAGGCTGTGTGGGAATTTAATCTACCTATATAGACCCTAAGTTAAACAACCTGGTTGTCAGCTCCCCAGTGAGAGAATAACTTGGGAAACAGAGTAATGCTTACATGTATTAGTGCTGAAGTTCAATTAAAATAAGCATGGTGAAAATGTAAGCCCAGAATAGTCAGTAATGTTACAAATTTACTGTTTATAACATAAGGTAATTAATAGAGCCTTAAATGTTTTATTAATATTTACTATTACATTGCTCTAGGGATTATGTTATTTTTGTGAGCAGTGAAAGTATAGGAACAAGCTAACCTATTATAAGCTCTTTTACTGCAAGGCCATCATAGATTTCATGCTCTTTGAGCAGTGTTACTCTCTGACATTATTTTATTTATCTTGTCTGCCTTTGTATCTTATTGGTCATTACCAAAGTGAGCACATGGAAGAGATGACCAACCATACACGAAATATGCACTATTTTTTATCTTTTTGTGACATAGATGTGTAAATTTTAATGTTGTGTATGTCTAGAAATTTATTCAAGGTAAATCTTAAATGAGAGCTTAAAGATCATTGTAGAATGTTTGCGTGCTACAGTTCGTCCAGTATCAGCATCCAGAATATCAGCTCTAACAATTATGAACAGCGACAGGCACACAGATTAGAAAGCATGAGGAGGAGAGTAGAATAGGGCTAGGTGTGGAATCAGAAAGCATCAAAAAGAGAATCAGAAGCCTGTGTTAAAGTAGCACAGATTCTAGAGCTTTGTCTGAGCAATCCAGAGTGAGGGCTAACTCAGATGTGAACAAATCACATAGGGCAGGGCGGGCACATTGGACCAGTTCAGCAGAAACATGTACTCTAAGGTCAGAGGTCTGAGCAGATACCACCCTACAGGGCATTTATACAGAGGCAAAGCTAAGAACATTTTCTGATCACAGGGCAAAAGCCAAGAGCAGATAGAGCAGATATGCTTTTCTCTTTCTCTCTCCTTTTAAATTTTAACCATATTTAATTGTACAGTTCAGTGGCACCAAGTACATTCACATTGTTGTGCAACTCTTACCATCATCTATCTCCCGAATTTTTCACCTTCCTACACTGAAACTGTCTCCATTAAACATTAACTCCTCATCTCCCTCACCCTCCCCACTCCAACTCCGCCTTCTGGTCCCTGGCATCTACCAATGTACTTCCTGACTCTATGAATTTGACTATTCTGTTGTTGTTCAGTCACTTAGTCATGTCCAACTTTTTGTGATCCCATGAACAGCAGCACTCCAGGCTTCCATATCTTTCACCATGTCCCAGAGTTTGCTCAAACTCATGTCATGATGGATGGCATCACTGACTTGATGGACATGAGTTTGAGCAAGCTTCAGGAGTTGGTGATGGACAGGGAATCTTGGCATGCTACTGTCCGTGGGGTTGCAAAGAGTCAGACATGACTGAGCAACTGAACTGAATTGAACTGAACATGTCCATTGAGTTGGTGATGCCATCCAACCATCTCATCCTGTGTCATTCCCTTCTCCTTCCGCCTTCAATATTTCCCAGCATCAGGGTCTTTTCCAATGAGTCGACTCTTTGCATCAGGTGGCCAAATTATTGGAGCTTCAGCTTCAACATCAGTCCTTCCAATGAATATTCAGAGTTGATTTCCTTTAGGGTTGACTGGCTTGATCTCCTTGCAGTCCACAGACACTCAAGATTTTTTTTTCCAGCACTATATAGTTTGAAGGCATCAATTCTTCAACACTCAGCCTTCTTTATTATGGTCCAACTCTCATATCCATGCATGACCACTGGAAAAACTATAGCTTTGACTATATACACCTTTGTTGGCAAAGTAACCTCTCTGTTTTTTAATACGCTGTCTGGGTTTGTCACAGCTTTTCTTACAAGGAGCAAGCATCTTTTAATTTCATGGCTACAATCACTGTACACAGTGATTTTGGAGCCCAAGAAAAAGAAGTCTGTCACTGTTTTCATTGTTTTCCCATCTATTTGCCATGAAGTGATGGGACCAGATGCTTTTGAACTGTGGTGTTGGAGAAGACTCTTGAGAGTCCCTTGGACTGCAAGGAGATCCAACCAATCCATCCTAAAGGAGGTCGGTCCTGGGTGTTCATTGGAAGGACTGATGTTGAAGCTGAACTCCAATACTATGGCCAACCTGATACGAAGAGCTGACTCATTGGAAAAGACCCTGATGCTGGGAAAGATTGAGGGCAGGATTAGAAGGGGATGACAGAGGATAAGATGGTTGGATGACATCACTGACTCAATGGACATGGGTTTGGGTGGACTCCAGGAGTCGGTGATGGACAGGGAGGCCTGGCGTGCTGCGGTTCATGGGGTCGCAAAGAGTTGGACATGACTGAGCGACTGAACTGAACTGATCTAAACTGATGGGACCAGATGCCATGATCTTTGTTTTTTTTGTTTTTTTTTTAAATATAAATTTATTTATTTTAATTGGAGGCTAATTACTTTACAATATTGTATTGGTTTTGCCATACATCAACATGAATCCACCACGGGTGTACACATGTTCCCCATCCTGAACCCTCCTCCCACCTCCCTCCCCGTACCATCCCTATGGGTCATCCCAGTGCACCAGCCCCGAGCATCCTGTATCATGCATCGAACCTGGACTGGCATTTTGTTTCACATATGATATTATACATGTTTCAATGCCATTCTCCCAAATCTTCCCACCCTCGCCCTCTCCCACAGAGTCCATAAGATTGTTCTATACATCTGTGTCTCTTTTGCTGTCTCGCTTACAGGGTTATTGTTTCCATCTTTCTAAATTCCATATATATGTGTTAGTATACTGTATTGGTGCTTTTCTTTCTGGCTTACTTCACTCTGTATAATAGGCTCCAGTTTCATCCACCTCATTAGAACTGATTCAAATGTATTCTTCTTAATGGCTGAGTAATACTCCATTGTGTATATGTACCACTGCTTTCTTATCCATTCATCTGCTGATGGACATCTAGGTTGCTTCCATGTCCTGGCTATTATAAACAGTGCTGCAATGAACACTGGGGTACACGTGTTTCTTTCCCTTCTGGTTTCCTCAGTGTGTATGCCCAGCAGTGGGATTGCTGGATCATAAGGCAGTTCTATTTCCAGTTTTTTAAGGAATCTCCACACTGTTCTCCATAGTGGCTGTACTAGTTTGCATTCCCACCAAGAGTGTAAGAGGGTTCCCTTTTCTCCACACCCTCTCCAGCATTTATTGCTTGTAGACTTTTGGATAGCAGCCATTCTGACTGGCGTGAAATGGTACCTCATTGTGGTTTTGATTTTGCATTTCTCTGATAATGAGTGATGTTGAGCATCTTTTCATGTATTTGTTAGCCATATGTATTCTTCTTTGGAGAAATATCTGTGTAGTTCTTTGGGCCATTTTTCTGATTGGGTCATTTATTTTTCTGGAATTGAGCTGAAGGAGTTGCTTGTATATTTTTGAGATTAATTCTTTGTCAGTTGCTTCATTTGCTATTATTTTCTCCCATTCTGAAGGCTGTCTTTTCACCTTGCTTATAGTTTCCTTTGTTGTGCAGAAGCTTTTAATTTTAATTAGGTCCCATTTGTTTATTTCTGCTTTTATTTCCAATATTCTGGGAGGTGGGTCATAGAGGATCCTGTTGTGATTTATGTCGGAGAGTGTTTTGCCTATGTTCTCCTCTAGGAGTTTTATAGTTTCTGGTCTTATGTTTAGATCTTTAATCCATTTTGAGTTTATTTTTGTGTAAGGTGTTAGAAAGTGTTCTAGTTTCATTCTTTTACAAGTGGTTGACCAGTTTTCCCAGCACCACTTGTTAAAGAGATTGTCTTTTCTCCATTGTATATTCTTGCCTCCTTTGTCAAAGATAAGTTGTCCATATGTGCGTGGATTTATCTCTGGGCTTTCTATTTTGTTCCATTGATCTATATTTCTGTGTTTATGCCAGTACCATACTGTCTTGATGACTGTGGCTTTGTAGTAGAGCCTGAAGTCAGGCAGGTTGATTCCTCCAGTTCCATTCTTCTTTCTCAAGATTGCTTTGGCTATTTTAGGTTTTTTTGTATTTCCATACAAATTGTGAAATTATTTGTTCTAGCTCTGTGAAAAATACCATTGGTAGCTTGATAGGGATTGAACTGAATCTATAGATTGCTTTGGGTAGTATACTCATTTTCACTATATTGATTCTTCCAATCCATGAACATGGTATATTTCTCCATCTATTAGTGTCCTCTTTGATTTCTTTCACCAGTGTTTTATGGTTTTCTATATATAGGTCTTTAGTTCCTTTATGTAGATATATTCCTAAGTATTTTATTCTTTTCATTGCAATGGTGAATGGGATTGTTTCCTTAATTTCTCTCTCTGTTTTTTCATTATTCAGTTCAGTTCAGTTCAGTTCAGTCACTCAGTCGTGTCCGACTCTTTGCAACCCCATGAATCGCAGCACGCCAGGCCTCCCTGTCCATCACCAACTCCTGGAGTTCACTCAAACTCACGTCCATTGAGTCAGTGATGCCATCCAGCCATCTCATCCTCTGTTGTCCCCTTCTCCTCCTGCCCCCAATCCCTCCCAGCATCAGAGTCTTTTCCAATGAGTCAACTCCTCGCATGAGGTGGCCAAAGTACTGGAGTTTCAGCTTTAGCATCATTCCTTCCAAAGAAATCCCAGGGCTGATCTCCTTCAGAGTGGACTGGTTGGATCTCCTTGCTGTCCAAGGGACTCTCAAGAGTCTTCTCTAACACCACATTTCAAAAGCATCAATTCTTTGGTGCTCAGCCTTTGTCATTATTAGTGTATAGGAATGCAAGGGATTTCTGTGTGTTGATTTTATATCTTGCAACTTTACTATATTCATTGATTAGCTCTAGTAATTTTCTGGTGGAGTCTTTAGGGTTTTCTATGTAGAGGATCATGTCATCTGCAAACAGTGAGAGTTTTACTTCTTCTTTTCCAATTTGGATTCCTTTTATTTCTTTTTCTGCTCTGATTGCTGTGGCCAAAACTTCCAAAACTATGTTGAATAGTAGTGGTGAAAGTGGGCACCCTTGTCTTGTTCCTGACTTTAGGGGAAATGCTTTCAATTTTTCACCATTGAGGATAATGTCTGCTGTGGGTTTGTCATATATAGCTTTTATTATGTTGAGGTATGTTCCTTCTATTCCTGCTTTCTGGAGAGTTTTTATCATAAATGGATGTTGAATTTTGTCAAAGGCTTTCTCTGCATCTATTGAAATAATCATATGGCTTTTATTTTTCAATTTGTTAATGTGGTGTATTATATTGATTGATTTGCAGATATCGAAGAATCCTTGCATCCCTGGATAAAGCCCACTTGGTCATGATGTATGATCTTTTTAATGTGTTGTTGGATTCTAATTGCTAGAATTTCGTTAAGGATTTTTGCATCTGTTTTCATCAGTGATATTGGCTTGTAGTTTTCTTTTTTGTGGCATCTTTGTCAGATTTTGGTATTAGGGTGATGGTGGCCTCATAGAATAAGTTTGGAAGTTTACCTTCCTCTGCAATTTTCTGGAAGAGTTTGAGTAGGATAGGTGTTAGCTCTTCTCTAAATTTTTGGTAACATTCAGCTGTGAAGCCGTCTGGACCTGGGCTTTTGTTAGCTGGAAGATTTCTGATTACAGTTTCAATTTCTGTGCTTGTGATGGGTCTGTTAAGATTTTCTATTTCTTCCTGGTTCCGTTTTGGAAAGTTATACTTTTCTAAGAATTTGTCCATTTCTTCCAAGTTGTCGATTTTATTGGCATATAATTGCTCATAGTAGTCTCTTATGATCCTTTGTATTTGTGTGTTGTCTGTTGTGATCTCTCCATTTCCATTTCTAATTTTATTGATTTGATTTTTCTCCCTTTGTTTCTTGATGAGTCTGGCTAATGGTTTGTCAATTTTATTTGTCCTCTCAAAGAACGAGCTTTTGGCTTTGTTGATTTTTGCTATGGTCTCTTTTGTTTCTTTTGCATTTATTTCTGCCCTAATTTTTAAGATTGCTTTCTGTCTACTAACCCTGGGGTTCTTAATTTCTTCCTTTTCTAGTTGCTTTAGGTGTAGAGTTAGGTTATTTATTTGACTTTTTTCTTGTTTCTTGAGGTATACCTGTATTGCTACGAACCTTCCCCTTAGCACTGCTTTTACAGTGTCCCACAGGTTTTGGGTTGTTGTGTTTTCATTTTCATTCATTTCTATGCATATTTTGATTTCTTTTGTGATTTGTTGGTTATTCAGCAGTGTGTTGTTCAGCCTCCATATGTTGGAATTTTTAATAGTTTTTCTCCTGTAATTGAGATCTAATCTTACTGCATTGTATTCAGAAAAGGTGCTTGGAATGATTTCAAATTTTTTTGCATTTACCAAGGCTAGATTTATGGCCCAGGATGTGATCTAACCTGGAGAAGTTTCTGTGTGCGCTTGAGAAAAAGGTGAAATTCATTGTTTTGGGGTGAAATGTCCTATACATATCAATTAGGTCTAACTGGTCTATTGTATCATTTAAAGTCTGTGTGTCCTTGTTAATTTTCTGTTTAGTTGATCTATCCATAGGTGTGAGTGGTGTATTAAAGTCTCCCACTATTATTGTGTTATTGTTAATTTCCCCTTTCATACTTGTTAGCATTTGTCTTACATGCTGTAGTGCTCCTATGCTGGGTGCATATATATTTATAATTGTTTTATCTTCTTCTTGGATTGATCCTTTGATCATTATGTAGTGTCCTTCTTTATCTCTTTTCACAGCCTTTGTTTTAAAGTCTATTTTGTCTGATATGAGTATTGCTACTCCTACTTTCTTTTGGTTTCTATTTGGGTGGAATACCTTTTTCCAGCCCTTCACTTTCAGTCTGTATGTTTCCCTTGTTTTGAGGTGGGTCTCTTGTAGACAACATATATAGGGGTCTTGTTTTTGTATCCACTCAGCCAGTCTTTGTCTTTTGGTTGGGGCATTCAACCCATTTACACTTAAGGTAATTATTGATAAGTGTGATCCCGTTGCCATTTGCTTTATTGTTTTGGGTTCGAGTTACATGCCCTTTTTGTGTTTCCTGCCTAGAGAAGATCCTTTAGCATTTGTTGGAGAACTGGGTTGGTGATGCTGAATTCTCTCAGCTTTTGCTTGTCTGTAAAGCTTTTGATTTCTCCTTCATATTTGAATGAGATCCTTGCTGGGTACAGTAATCTGGGCTGTAAGTTATTTTCTTTTATCACTTTAAGTATGTCCTGCCATTCCCTCCTGGCCTGAAGAGTTTCTATTGAAAGATCAGCTGTTGTCCTTATGGAAATCCCCTTGTGTGTTATTTGTTGTTTTTCCCTTGCTGCTTTTAATATTTGCTCTTTGTGTTTGACCTTTGTTAAGTTGATTAATATGTGTCCTGGGGTGTTTTGCCTTGGGTTTATCCTGTTTGGGACTCTCTGGGTTTCTTGGACTTGAGCGATAATTTCCCTCCCCATTTTAGGGAAGTTTTCAACTATTATCTCCTCAAGTATTTTCTCATGGTCTTTCTTTTTGTCTTCTTCTTCTGGGACTCCTATGATTCAAATGTTGGGGCATTTAACCTTGTCCCAGAGGTCTCTGAGATTGTCCTCATTTCTTTTAATTTGTTTTTCTTTCTTCCTCTCTGATTCATTTATTTCTACCATTCTATCTTCTACCTCACTAATCCTATCTTCTGACTCCCTTATTCTATTTGTTCCCTCCAGAGTGTTTTTATCTCATTTATTGCTGCTGCTGCTAAGTCACTTCAGTCGTGTCTGACTCTGTGTGACCCCGTAGACATTAGCCCACCAGGCTCCCCCATCCCTGGGATTCTCCAGGCAAGAACACTGGAGTGGGTTGCTATTTCCTTCTCCAATGCATGAAAGTGAAAAGCAAAAGTGAAGCCGCTCAGTCGTGTCCGACTCTTTGCGATCCCATGGACTGCAGCCTACCAGGCTCCTCCATCCATGGGATTTTCCAGTCAAGAGTACTGGAGTAGGTGCCATTGCCTTCTCCACATTTATTGCATTATTCATTATATATTGACTCTTTTTTATTTCTTCTTCTGTTGCTGCTGTTAAGTCACTTCAGTCGTGTCTGATTTTGTGCGACCTTATAGACGGCAGCCCACCAGGCTCCCCCATCCCTGGGATTCTCCAGGCAAGAATTACTGGAGTGGGTTGCCATTTTCTTCTCCAATGCATGAAAGTGAAAAGTGAAAATGAAGTCACTCAGTCGTGTCTGACTCCTAGCGAACCCATGGACTGCAGCCTACCAGGCTCCTCTGTCCATGGGATTTGCCAGGCAAGAGTACTGGAGTGGGTTTCCATTGCCTTCTCCGTCCTTGTTAAACCTTTCTTGTATCTTCTCAATCCTTGTCTCCAGGCTATTTATCTGTGTTTCCATTTTGTTTTCAAGATTTTGGATCATTTTCACTATCATTATTCAGAATTCTTTATCAGGTAGATTCCCTATCTCTTCCTCTTTTGTTTGGTTTGGTGGGCATTTATCCTGTTCCTTTACCTGCTGGGTATTCCTCTGTCTCTTCATCTTGTTTATATTGCTGTGTTTGGGGTGGCCTTTCTGTACTCTGGCAGTTTGTGGAGTTCTTTTTATTGTGGAGTTTCCTCACTGTGGGTGGGGTTGTAGGGGTGGCTTATCAAGGTTTCCTGGTTAGGGAACTTGTGTTCATGTTCTGGTGGGTGGGGCTGGACTTCTTTCTGGAGTGCAATGAAGTGTCAGTAATGGGTGATGAGATGTCAGTGGGTTTGGAGTGACTTTGGGCAGCCTGTATACTGAAGCTCAGGGCTATGTTCCTGTGTTGCTGGAGAATTTTCATGGTATGTCTTGCTCTGGAACTTGTTGGCTCTTGGGTGGTGCTTGGTTTAAGTGTAGGTATGGAGGCGCCACTGATCTAGAGCCAGACATCCTGGAATGTGAAGTCAAGTGGGCCTTAGAAAGCATCACTACGAACAAAGCTAGTGGAGGTGATGGAATTCCAGTTGAGCTATTTCAAATCCTGAAAGATGATGCTGTAAAAGTGCTGCACTCAATATGCCAGCAAATTTGGAAAACTCAGCAGTGGCCACAGGACTGGAAAAGATCAGTTTTCATTCCAATCCTAAAGAAAGGCAATGCCAAAGAATACTCAAACTACCGCACAACTGCATTCATCTAACATGCTAGTAAAGTAATGCTCAAAATTCTCCAAGCCAGGCTTCAGCAATATGTGAACTGTGAACTTCCTGATGTTCAAGCTGGTTTTAGAAAAGGCAGAGGAATCAGAGATCAAATTGCCAACATCTGCTGGATCATCGAAAAAGCAAGAGAGTTCCAGAAAAACATCTATTTCTGCTTTATTGACTATGCCAAAGCCTTTGACTGTGTGGATCACAATAAACTGTGGAAAATTCTGAAAGAGATGGGAATACCAGACCACCTGATCTGCCTCTTGAGAAATTTGTATGCAGGTCAGGAAGCAACAGTTAGAACTGGACATGGAACAACAGACTGGTTCCAAATAGGAAAAGGAGTACGTCAAGGCTGTATATTGTCACCCTGCTTATTTAACTTCTATGCAGAGTACATCATGAGAAACGTTGGACTGGAAGAAGCACAAGCTGGAATCAAGATTGCCAGGAGAAATATCAATAACCTTAGATATGCAGATGACACCACCCTTATGGCAGAAAGTGAAGAGGAACTAAAAAGCCTCTTGATGAAAGTGAAAGTGGAGAGTGAAAAAGTTGGCTTAAAGCTCAACATTCAGAAAACGAAGATCATGGAATCTGGTCCCATCACTTCATGGGAAATAGATGGGGAAACAGTGGAAACAGTGTCAGACTTTATTTTTCTAGGCTCCAAAATCACTGCAGATGGTGACTGCAGCCATGAAATTAAGAGACGCTTACTCCTTGAAAGGAAAGTTATGACCAACCTAAATGGCATATTCAAAAGCAGAGACGTTACTTTGCCAACAAAGTTTTGTCTAGTCAAGGCTATGGTTTTTCCTGTGGTCATGTATGGATGTGAGAGTTGGACTGTGAAGAAGGCTGAGTGCCAAAGAATTGATGGTTTTGAACTGTGGTGTTGGAGAAGACTCTTGAGAGTCCCTTGGACTGCAAGGAGATCCAACCAGTCCATTCTGAAGGAGATCAGCCCTGGGATTTCTCTGGAAGGAATGATGCTAAAGCTGAAACTCCAATACTTTGGCCACCTCAATGCAAATAGTTGACTCATTGGAAAAGACTCTGATGCTGGGAGGGATTGGGGGCAGGAGGAGAAGGGGAGGACAGAGGATGAGATGGCTGGATGGCATCACTGACTCGATGGACGTGAGTCTGAGTGAACTCCGGGAGTTGGTGATGGACAGGGAGGCCTGGCGTGCTGCGATTCATGGGGTCGCAAAGAGTCAGACATGACTGAGCGACTGAACTGAACTGAATGGAGGCATTTGATGAGCTCCTGTATATTAATGTTCCCTGGAGTCAGGAGTTCTCTGGTGTTCTCAGGATTTGGACTTAAGCCTCCTGCTTCTGGTTTTCAGTCTTATTTTTACAGTAGCCTCAAGACTTCTGCATCTATACAGCACTGATGATAAAACATCTAGGTTAAATATGAAAAGTTTCTCCACAGTGAGGGACACCCAGAGAGGTTCACGAGTTACCTGGAAAAGAGAAGAGGGAGGAGGGAGATAGAGGTGACCAGGATGACATGAAGTGGAATCAAAAGAGGAGAGAGCAAGCTAGCCAGTAATCACTTCCTTATATGCCCTCCACAATCTGGACTGCTCAGAGATGTTCGTGGAGTTATACAAAGAAGAGAAGAGGGAGGAAGGAGACAGAGGTGGCCAGGAGGATAAAGGGGGGAATCAAAAGGAGAGAGACAGATCCAGCCAGTAATCAGTTCCCTAAGTGTTCGTCACCATCCGGAACACACAAAGAGATTCACAGATTTGGGAAGAGAAGAGAAGGAGGAGGGAGGAGATAGAAGCAACCTGGTGGAGAAAAAGGAGAGTCCAAAGGGGGAGAGAGCAGTCAAGCCAGTAATCTTGCTCCCAAGTAAAAATGGGTACTGAAGATAGGGTTCTTAAAGGTACAAAATTGATACTAAATACCAAAAAGCAAAGATTAAAAATCTAGAGTAGAGATTGGATTTTCAAAAATACAATATTAAAGAAAAAGAGGGGAAAAAATTCACAAAAATTATAATATATATATATATATATATATGAAGTTTGTTTTAAAAAATAGGGTCTCTATCTCTCTCTTTTTTTTTTTGCAAAGTAATAGTAGGTTATAAAAATGAAAATTAAAGGAGTAATAGAGGACTTAAAAATAAAAAAAATTAAAGAATGATAGTAAAAATAGTAAAAATATGTCTAGGACTTGCTCTGGTGTTGTTGTGGGCAGTGTGGGGTCAGTTCATTTTCAGATAGCTCCTTGATCCTGCTTATATTTCTCAAGATATATAGGCCCCTTCCTATGTAGTTGGTACTATCTACAGAGTTTTAATCTATTGCACCTGTCACTTCCAAGGAGGGTCCCTCTGTTTTAGCTTCTTTTGTTTGCTGGTCTCTTCAGTGTCTAATTTCCACCCTGGCACAAGGGGGCAGTGGTGGACACTTTTCTAGACTCCACTTGTTCAGTTGTGCTGTGGGGAGGGAGGGATGCTGCAAACAAATAACACTGGCGTGTGCTCGCAGTGTCTCGGCCACATTGGGTTTGCCTGCGCTCATGGTGTTTGTGCTTTCCCTGTCTGCACTGCTTAGGCTCTAGGTTGCTCTGCCAGGAACTGTCTGAGGCCAGCCCTGGGTAGTATGCACTTCCCAGGTCTAAGCTACTCAGGTTTAGGTATTCGGATAGTCCTCAGAGGCGCAGACTCGGTTGGGCCTGAGTTTTGTGCCCTTCCCAGATCCAAGAAGCTCAGGTGACCAGGTGTTTGGCGAGCACAGTCGCTGCGACTTATCACCTCCCCTGTCCCTGCCGCTCGGTTTTTTGGGTGTATAACTGGCGCACCTTCTCAGGCGGATGCTGACCGTCCAGAATCCCAAGAAAAAGGCTTTTTGCGTGGTAGTTATCCTACAGTCTGGTTTGCTATCCCAAGCAACCTTATTTCCCTCAGATTTCCCTCGGGGCATTCAGGCTCTGTCCTTACTCTAAACAATGCAGCCGGCACCTCCCTGCCCAGCCCCCGCTTGCTAGTGGCGAATGCAGGCATCTACGCTGCTTCTCTGCTGGGGGAGTTACTGTTGGGCACGTAATCTGTGGGTTTTAATTATTTATTTATTTTTCCTCCCGGTTATATTGCCCTCTGTTGTTCCAAGGCTCACCACAGACTCGGCAGTGAGAGTGTTTCCTGGTGTTTGGAAACTTTTCTCTTTTTAAAGACTCTCTTCACAGGCTGGAGCTCCGTCTCTACCTCTTTTGTCTTTTTATCTTTTATATATTTTTTCTACCTCCTTTTGAAGACAACGGGCTGCTTTTCTGGGTGCCTGATGTCCTCTGCTGGCATTCAGAAGTTGTTTTGTGGAATTTTCTCAGCGTTCAAATGTTGTTTTGATGAATTTGTGGGGGAGAAAATGGTCTTCCCATCCTATTCCTCCACCATCTTAGGACTGCTCCCCCCACCCCCATTTTCTGAATGTTGAGTTTTAAGCCAGCTTTTTAACTCTCACTTTCATCAAGAGGCTCTTCATTCCTTTTAATTTTCTGTCATTAGGGTGGTATCATCTGCATATCTGAAGTTATTGATATTTCTCCTGGCAATCTTGATTCCAGCTTGTGCTTCATCCAGCCAGGCATTTCACAGTATGTACTCTGCATATAAGTTAAATAAGCAGGGTGACAATATGCAGCCTTGATGTACTCCTTTTCCAATTTGGAGCCAGTCCATGGTTCCATGTCTGGTTCTAACTGTTGCTTCTTGACCTGCATATAGGTTTTGCAGGAGGAAGGTAAGGGGGTCTGGTATTACCATCTCTTAAAGAATTTTCCAGTTTGTTGTGATCCATACAGTGAAAGGCTTTAGCATAGTCAGTGAAGCAGAAGTACATGTTTTTCTGGAACTCTCTTGCTTTTCTTATGATCCAATGTTTGTTGGCAATTTGATCTCTGGTTCTTCTGCCTTTTCTAAATCTAGTTTGTAAATCTGGAAGTTCTTGGTTCACTATGGGTCAGCTTGAAGGATTTTGAGCATTACCTTGCTACCATGTGAAATGATTGCAGTTGTGCAGTAGCTTGAACATTCTTTGACATTGCCTTTCTTTGGGATTGGAATGAAAACTGACTTTTTCCAGACTTGTGGCCAGTGTTGAGTTTTCCAGATTTGCTGGCATATTGAGTGCAGCACTTTTACAACATCATCTTTTAGAGTTTGAAATAGCTTAGCTGGAATTCCATCATCTCCACCAGCTTTGTTCATAATGATGCTTCCTAAGGTTCACTTCGGAGAAGGCAATGGCACCCCACTCCAGTACTCTTGCCTGGAAAATCCCATGGATGGAGGAGCCTGGTGGGCTGCAGTCCATGGGGTCGCTAGAGTTGGACATGACTGAGCGATTTCACTTTCACTTCTCACTTTCATGTATTGGAGAAGGAAATGGCAACCCACTCCAATGTTCTTGCCTGGAGAATCCCAGGGATGGGGGAGCCTGGTGGCTACTGTCTATGGGGTCGCACAGAGTTGGACACGACTGAAGTGACTTAGCAGTAGCAGTAGCAAGGTTCACTTGACTTCGCACTCCAGGATGTCTGGTTCTAGGTGAGTGATCACACCATTGTGGTTATCTGGGCCATTAAGATCTTTTTTGTATAGTTCTACTATGTATTCTTGCCACCTCTTCTTAATATCTTCTGCTGTTAGGTCTGTATCATTTCTGTCCTTTATTTTGCCCATCTTTGCATGAAATACTCCCTTGGTATCTCTAATTTTCTTCAAGAGATCTCTGGACTTTCCCATTCTATTGTTTTTCTCTATTTCTTTGCACTGATCACTTAGGAAAGCTTTCTTATCTCTCCTTGCTATTCTCTGGAACTTTGCATTCAAATGGGTATCCTTTTCCTTTACTCTTCTGCCTTCTATTTCATTTCTTTTCTCAGCTATTTGTAAGACCTCCTCAGATGCTTTTTTGCATTTCTTTGATTAGGCACACTTAATCTGCAGAGGAGAAGACTCTGGCTTCTTACCAGGAAATCATGAATACTATGCCAACCTGAATGTCTTGGCAAGAGAGCATTTCTCGTTGGGTTTTCAATGGAATATGTGTACTCCCTTGTGTATGTTGGTATCACTTTTTCAGTTGTTTGTTGTGTGGCTGAGGAGGAGCCTGCAGCTTGTGGAGCCAACGCTGAACAGCCCATGCATGGGGACGTGAGGGACTCAGCCATCTGTTTTCCTTTAGGTTGTTTTCATGCTACTTTTTTGTTGCCAAGCAGGTAAAACACACCAAAAAAGGCCACTCTGTCATTCTTTCTTCTCATTCACTTCTTGGTTGGTTCTTTGTTCTTTGTTCTTTGTCTTTTCTTCTCTTATTAGCCCGTCTTCTTTATCCAGCTCCTACAGAGTTATTCACATTTGTTTTGATTATTTATTAACAATTTAGTATTTATTCACTCTGTAAATATTTATTAAACCCAAACTGTGTGTCCCACACTGACCTAGCTTCTGGTGATTCAGCAGTGAATTAAAAACAAAACAAAACAAAAATAGTGCCTGCTTTTACTGATCTTCTATTTCTCTTAAATATATCTTGAATATTCAATTAATAGCTAATGAAGATTTTTATTGATTGGGAATTTTATAACTTATCATTTCTGGACCTAAATGACTCCAAATGTGGGTTATCTACCTTACTTGAGTATTTAACTTGTTTAGTATGTAAGATTCTGAATGTAAGAAGAATCTGTAATAATTGTCCCTCAACGTTAATCAGGAATAACTAGATAGCAATGACCATCTTCCAATCCTTGACCTGATGTGCATCAATTACTTTGAAACCTGTTTAATAAATTATGATAGTCTATCTCTAGCTATGATATTAAAAAACTATTTGACTTTGAATACAAATCAGTGTCCTATGTATGTTTTAGTAACTGTAACACACAGATTATTATTGAATAATCAAAGAATCCTGAAGTTGGCATACTAAGTAAAGACTTCATGTGTAGTTTAAAGATTCATCTATAAATATATTGGCTATCTGGGGCCTTCCAAAAATTCAAGTTATTGAGGATGATGGTGGGAAATTATTCTCCTTTTCTACTTCTAATTCTCCTGAATATATAGTAAAAGCTAATATTATTTGATTACAAATATCATGTATTAGCTTTTTCTATTACTTACTTCATGAATGAGTTATTGTTCATATTATCTTTATCTTCACTAACTATGGCTTAACCAGCTATCTTCTACCAAATTCTCTTGAGTCCATAGAAGTTCCTAAAACAATGTGATAAAGAATAGGCTTATAAATATTTTCATTTATAAATGCATTAAATGCATTCTGGTAGACTCAGAATGAATGTAAATTTAGGAATGAGAAAAATATGAGCCACTGTGAGTATGAACTTGATGCCTCTCATGTTCAAAGAGTCCCTCAGCAGTTTACATTTTGGTGATAAACCACTGAATAAGAGGTATATGTGTTTGCTTCAAATATTTTACAATCTCTTTACTAATTCAGTGAGTCTAACACCATTAAACATGAAGTATCTAGAAAAGATGATATAAAAGAGTTATAAATGAAAACAACTCTCTCTATAGGCTGTGTCTCTCCTATTGAGGGGAAAGGAGATTAAAGTCTTTGTAACTGACATTTCTCTTTGGTGAGTAATATCAAAAGGTTAGGCCATATCCTCAAGACAGCTTCTGAATACGTAATCAATCTGAAATTCAGAAACCACTGTTTTTTGTTTCCTGATTTTGCCTGGGAAATATAGACACATGCTTAAAGGGTTAATGGGTGTTACTTTTTTGTTTGTTTGTTTTTAGTGTGCCTGAGAAAGAAGCCAGTTTGAATATGAAGTTTATGATATAAAATTTAATAGAAACTCTCAACTATTAATACAAAGAAAGAACTTTTACATATATAAGTAAACATGCGTGCATGTTCAATTGCTTCAGTAGTGTTTGATTCTTTGAAATCCTATGGACTGTAGCGCACCAGGCTGCTCTGTCCATGGGATTGTCCAGGCAAGAATACTGGAATGAGTTGCCATGCTCTCCTCCAGGGGATTTTCCTGACCCAGTGATCAAACCCGCATCTCCTGCATCTCCTGCATTGAAGGCAGATTCTTTACTCACTGAACCACCTGGGAAGCCCTTAAGTAAACATAACCTGCAACCTTTATGCTATTTAAGAATTTTTTGGTGTAATCTGAAATTTTTATTGGGGTAGAAAAACTCTATTTCACCAATGTAATAAGATAACTAGTGTCTCTTAACATTTAATGGACAAAAAGCCTTCAACGCTTTTCTTTAAAGCAAAAAAGACTGTGTCTCGGACTATGACCTGGGATTTTACTAGTGATATTATTACTAGTTTGCTTCTTTGATGTTAGGTACACTTACTTTTGGTAAGGAAAAAAAAAATCCTTTTACTTTTCTTTAGATAATTTCAATCACATTGTCATCTCCCCTTGGATTAAAATTTGGAAAACTTATAAAGACTTTTTTCTTTTCATATTTGCAACTAGACATATTGCTATATGTAATAAAGAATATAAATTAAATATTCCCATGAAAGTCCTGGGAGGTTGTATAAAGGAAATTGTTCTCAAAAAAAGATTTTTCACATTGTCTCTAGCATTTTAAGAATATCAAAAATGATAAGTTCTCTTAACTATGTTCATAAGTAGGGTAAACTGCCATTTCAGAGGGAGGAAAGAATAATTAACAGTGGTTCCTCAAATACCTAACATCGTGGATTTCATTCCCTTAGTATGTTAGCATGCATTATGTTTTTTAAATGTGACAATCAGTCTAAATGCTTCCCAAGCGTTTGTCACTAGTCTGCTCTATAATTTGGGTTCAGGTCACTAGTGACCTTTTGTCTGTTTTTTTTTGTTTTTACTGTGTGATATTGTAAGGTGAAACATTTTTATTCTATTCATTCCATTCTAAAATTGCCATCATTTAAATTCTTTTTTTTCCCCCAGACTAAATGTTCCTCTGAATTCCTTTCAATATGATTTATTCTACTCACAGGGAGTTATTAAATTGGCTGAATCCTTCTCTCAGCTGTTCTCTCCATCTGTCCTGACACAAGGACTACCTCTTTCAGTCTTATGATTTCTTATTATTGCAGCGGGCATGGTGCTGGGAAAAAGCTAGTGCGCCTCCCTGGCAAGCTTCATTTGAGAAATAGTTTAGTGCCATCTATCTGTCACAGAAGACCCTTTTGTTGTGGAGTTGAACTCTGAGTAGGTCTGTTATACAGAGAATGTATATAAATTTAGAAACAAGAAGGAAGAAACATGAGCTTACAATGGATATGAATCTGATGTACTCTGATGTATTTAATGATAGAAAGAGTGACGTGTATTTTTGGATTCTTGTTTGCTTGGTGAAAGTTAAATCAACATCTCTAATTCCTAATATCTGCCATTTGTGGAATTCTGCATTTCCATCTGCTCATGCTGGTGCAGTCTTTTCAGCAGCAAAATGTGAGCAGTTTACTAATTGCCTGCTGGAGAAAAATGTAACTTGCAGTTCATGTGCCCAGTGCCTCAGCTGTTAAAGTGAAGATATCTTTTGAATCACATTGGGATTGTTTTGATGCCATGCTGGTGGGAGCTTGTCAAAATGTTTGTTGTAGATAGATTTAGCCACCTGCTCTTAAAGGCCCCTCTCTCTACATGACTTACAAGAAGAATATATATTTCGCTCAAACACTAATTCATTCGTCTCTAATTTTAGCAAATTGTTCTACAGAAGAAAAGCCTTCTTGACTTCGAATCATTAGGAGATTCAGAGTTCACTGAATGTATATAGTTCTCAGGTGTCAAAACTGGAGTGGTTGGAGAGTGTTTTCTCAGGAGATACCTGTTTTGCTGACTGGTCGAGTCTGGGATCAGGCTTTTCTTTTCATACATTACCTTTCATTGTTGTTCTGCCCCTGTCGTGTCTGACTCTTTGTGACCCCCCCAGACTGCAGCATGCCAGGCTCCTCTGTCCTGCACTATCTCCCAGAGTTTGCTGAAACTCATGTCCATTGAATGAGTGATCCCATCCAACCATCTCATCCTTTGCTGCTCCTCTGTGGGACCCTTTAGGCAGCGAATATTTTTAATCTCTTGAATAGACCACTGGAGGAGAATTCTTTTAAAAACATGGGAAGGGAACAGAAATTATCTTTCTAGAACATTCCACAGGTGGTGATCTCTGAAAGCCTGAGTTATAATGTCCCTGTCAGCTTCTCCCAAATCTAAAACTTTTTGTTTGTTTGTTTGTTTTCTCCCAGATGACTTTAGTTATTGTGAGATCCACCCACTTTACTCACAGGAGTAGGCATTTATGAGAGCATATTTTATTTTCTTAATATTTTCATCCTAGAAAGAAAGATTATTCACTGTGGCAGATGCCACAGCTTGGTTCAGTCGCTCAGTTGTGTCTGACTCTTTGCGACCTCATGAATTGCACATCAGGCCTCCCTGTCCATCACCAATTCCCGGAGTTCACTCAAACTCATGTCCGTCGAGTTGGTGATGCCATCCAGCCATCTCATCCTCTGTCGCCCCCTTCTCCTCCTGCCCCCAATCCCTCCCAGCATCAGAGTCTTTTCCAATGAGTCAACTCTTCACATGAGGTGGCCAAAGTACTGGAGTTTCAGCTTTAGCATTAGTCCTTCCAATGAACACCCAGGATTGATCTCCTTTAGGATGGACTGGTTGGACCTCCTTGCAGTCCAAGGGACTCTCAAGAGTCTTCTCCAACACCACAGTTCAAAAGCATCAATTCTTTGGCACTCAGCTTTCTTCACAGTCCAGCTCTTACATCCATATATGACCAGTGGAAAAACCATAGCCTTGGCTAGATGGACCTTTGTTGGCAAAGATGCCCAAGTTAGTATAATTCACAAGCTGTGAGAGAATAAAAGCAGTAAATTTTTTCCCCTTTCAAAGCTGTCTGTAAGAGATAAGCAAAGAAGTTAATATTGGAACTTGTAAGGTTTTCTGTCAATGAAAACTTACCAAATTTTATAGTAAGAGGAAGACTAAAGAGGAAAAAAGAAAGGCCAGTCAGAAGAGAGAGTCTCTGCTGGACAGCTTTGCCTTGAGATAAGCAGAAGTCATAAAAATCGCTCATCTTTAGGGAACCTAACTTACTTGGTAATTTGCATTCTGGCTTTGTTTGACTACCCACTGTGTTACTGAAATAATCAAACTAGGCTGTTTCCTTTCCATAGTTTTTTGTCTGTCCTAAAAGAATATCCTCTAAACTACTGTGTTTACAAGTTCAAGTGCAGCTGTAAGGCTTTCCTGCCCACCTTCATATCATTATGAGTGCTTTCAATATAGAACCTTTATTGATAAAGAAACAACTATTGCTGTGCAGAGGTGGGGATATTTTCTGCAAGGCACGCATGTTAATGATTATATAAAACATATATGAATTATGTATAAATTAAATTACATATATAAATCAGTATGTATATAATTTAAAGGTCACCTATGTTCTATTTGGGCTTCCCTGATAGCTCACTTGGTAAAGAATCTGCCTGCAATTCAGGAGACCCTGGTTCAATTCCTGGATCAGGAAGATCTGCTGGAGAAGGGATAGGCTACCCGCTCCAGTATTCTTGGGCTTCCCTTGTGGCTCAGCTGGTAAAGAATCCACCTGTAATGCAGGAGACCTGGGTTCGATCCCTGGGTTGGGAAGATCCCCTGGATAAGGGAAAGGCTACACACTCCAGTATTCTGGCCTGGAGAATTCCATGGACTGTATAGCCTATGGGGTCTCCAAAGAATCAGACACAACTGAGCGATTTTCACTTTCACTTTCTGTTCTATTTCTGGCAGTAATGCTTTTTTGGTGGGTTGTTTGTTACTAAGTCATGTCTGACTCTTTTGTGACCCCAAGGATTGTAGCCTGCCAGGCTCCTCTGTCCAAGGAATTTCCCAGGCAAGAATACTGGAGTGGGTTGCTATTTCCTTCTCCAGGGAATCTTCCCAACCCAGGGATTAAACCCACATCTCCTACATGGGCAGGCAAGTTCTTCACCACTGAGCCACCAGGGAAGCCCATTTGGTGGGTAGCCCTGTTCAAGTTTCTAAACCTGCTCTGGTTTGCTACTTAAAAAACCTTTTTCTTTGTCCCATGTTTACCAGATTCAAGGAAGTTTATTTGTATGATGAACTTTTAAAAAGTATATTCTCCTTAAAAAAAATCCCTTACTACACACATGCCAGCATGCACAATTCAGTGTAACAAATTCTTTGTGCATGTGTGCTATGTTAAGCACCGTTCCATAGTTAAAGAGGCACAAATGAGGGAAACATTTTCCTACTCTGCTGAGCTCATGATCTAGCCCTAAGCTCTCTTATTCTGGCATTCATTTATCCCTAGAGTTTCCTTGGATGAGCCTCAGAGGGCTGGTGCAAAACATACTGAAATTATATGCCTATAATTATGTGTGTACATCTTCCTATGGATATAGTTCATGAGTTTAATGAGATTTTAGAGTTTTTGCCTCCAATGTTTTTAAAAAACATTAGTCTGATTCAGAAAGTTTTGGATGAGGGAGCTACAAAAATATGTGTAATTGACTATTAGATTTGGCTATCGCTCATAGCTGTAGCCAAAAGAGTTAATGCCCTTCTTAAAAAAATCTCAGGTTGTGCCCTTGAGGTAATTTTTATTTGTATGAAAAGACCCTTCATCTACAAACGTTCTACTTTTTTTAGGCGGGGGTTCTCGGGAGAAAGGATAGGTAAATATAGGCACTATGCTTGCAAATTTTATTATGATTTTTTAAGTTTATTGACGATATGAAAAGGTTTTCTGTGTTTTTAAGCAAGTTAAAAATGACATTTTTTTTTTCTAAGTAGAATTAATAGCCAATGTCTACTTTCCAAGTAGCCAGCTCTTTTCTTGTGCTATGGAACTTTCAGGGGTTCAGTTAGCAGGTTGGTGTATAGCTTCATGATGGCGTTGTTCTGCAATGAAGAACAGGTCTCCTGAGAATTAGCCGTTCAGTTTTCTCCATACTTTGCTTCCATTTTTTCCCTCCTAATTAAAGACTTCCTTCCTTTGCAGTATCCATTTTTCTCCCACCGTGTTTGTCTCCAGAGATTTTTGGAATTTTGCCTATTTTCTAAGAAAGTGGATATGTTTTTTATTTATAAAAGAGAAACAAACAAATGAACAGCTAAAACACATAAAAAGACCTAATTTCTTCAGTATGTAGGGGGGACCATAGGGTCAAGTTAGTCAGTCATTTTGTTTTAAAATTCATGCTTTAATTTGTTTATGCTATCAAGGTAATGGCTTCCCTGGTGACTCAGTGGTAAAGAATATGCCTGCAGTGCAGGAGATCTCCTGAAATGCAGGAGATGCAAGTTCGATCCCTGGGTCAGGAAGATCCCCTGGAGAAAGAAAAGGAAACAGCAACCCACTCCAGTATTCTTGCCTGGAAAATCCTATGAACAGAGGAGCCTGTCAGGCTATGGTCCATGGGATCACAAGAGTCAGTCATGACGTAGAGTCTGAACAACACCACATGCTATCAAGGTTAGGAGTTAAATTGAGAAATTTCACATTCTAGGGAAATAATAGGAAACTATAATCCTTAATGGTGCTGAAAACAAATGTGTGGTCCTGTGAGAACAAAGCTATTAAATCTGAATGATATTTAGTTTGATTTTTTTAGCCCCAAATGAAAGCTATAGAGATGAAGTCAGCAGAACTCTTCTAAGACCAGAAGTCTATAGTCTGGAAATCTGAGGAGCTGTAGAATCAGAAAAAGGGTGGCCAGGAAGTGCTCTTGAGTGTTAAATCATGCTAACCTTCAAATTCATGGAAAAGGCTGGATCTTAACATTTTCTTCTCGAGTGTGGAACCATTACTTGGGCCCTGGGGCATCCATTTTGCATGAGGAGAGGGTGGAATGGATTCACCCAAGGATGACACAGAATATTGAAAAGGTTACACTCCCTTTTTATAAGTCTATTAAAAGTTTATGGTCTTTCACAGAGTATGTAGTATAATAAAATTATTATGTCCCTTTCTAATGGCAAGACAGTCTTAAGAATGATAAAAATCACTTCTATAACTTGCTGCAGGTTTAATTTCGGATTTACAGTGTCATTTATTCACCCACAACATGTTGTAAAAGAATGAAATTTATTGTTTATGCAAATGCTTTTAATTGATAACCAAGAGACATTCCCCACAGTTTCTAATTCCAGGGAGGATATTATTTCCATCTTTATGTACTTTTTGAAAACTGAACTCATGTTCCTCTGCAAGTAGCAAGGGATAAAATAGCTATGCTTTGGGCACTTTTTCTGAAAATTTCTTATTTTAAGATGTTTGTTACTATGGACTGCCTAGCATAAGCCATTTTTGGTGACTTCTTTTCATGACATATGCACCAGAATGCTGTTATAATGTTACAGCAATCTGTTACCACTTCTTTTTCTGAAGCAAGCTTGCTCGTGTTCCCTGCTCCATTGCCTTGGGTCGCCTATATAATTTCAAAGAAAAGTTTATCCCTGGCCAGAATTCTTACACATACACTCACAGAGAAGCTCTTAAGTGTTGAGTAGCTTCCCCACAAATAGAAAAGTGAAAGTGAAAGTCACTCAGTCATGTCTGACTCTTTGTGACCCCATGGACTGTATAGTCCATGGAATTCTCCAGGCCAAAATACTAGAATCTTTCACTTCTCCAGGGGATCTTCCCAACCCAGAGATCGAGCCCAGGTCTCCCACGTTGCAGGCAGATTCTTTACCAGGTAAGCCACAAGGGCAGCCCAAGAACACTGAAGTGGGTAGCTTATCCTTTCTCCAGCAGATCTTCCCAACCTGGGAATTGAACTGGGGTCTCCTGCATTGCAGGTGGATTCTTTACCAACAGAGCTATCTGGGAATGCCCCCACAAATAGAAGACTTAGCAAAAATATAAGCAAAAAAGAAAAAAAAGATTTGCAATGAGTTAATTTATAATATTGAGGCATATAACCTAGCTTCCTCAAACCAAGGGGTTCTAGGCAATGGGAGAAAACAAGGAGTTACAGAGTGAGGAGACCAAAGTCGTTATCTGGGGGATAGCAGAGCACAATGGAAACCACTCACAGTCCACAATTAAAGGTTATGTTACCTTTAATTCCCTAAATTTTCATTGAGTTTCAATCACATATAGTCTTTTAGGGCTCATTAATTATAATTATAAAAGTACTTAATTCTTATTACTTAGTTTCTTATAATATAGTAGTGTTGATAGACAAAATAAATGAGAAATTTTGACCTCTGGTAAATTATATTAAAAAGAAAGATAAAGCGCTATAGAAGCCAAAAGAATAATGAATTTGTTATTGTTCAGTTGCTAAGTCAAGTCTGACTCTTTGGGACCCCATGGACTGTAGCATACCAGGCTCCTCTGTCCTCCATTCTCTCTTGGAGTTTGCTCAAATTCATGTCCATTAGATGCTATCTAGCCATCTCATCCTCTGCCGCCCCCTTCTCCTTTTGCTTTCAATCTTTCCCAGCATCAGGGTCTTTTCCAGGGAGTTGGCTCTTGGCATCAGGTAGCTAAAGTATTGGGGCTTCAGCTTCAACATCAGTCCTTCCAATAAATATTCAGTGTTTATTTGCTTTAGGATTGACTGGTTTGATCTTCTTGCTGTCCAAGGGACTCTCAAGAGTCTTCTCCAGCACCACAATTTAAAAGCGTCAATTCTTTGGCACTCAGCCTTGTTTATGGTCCAACTCACATATCTGTACATGACTACTGTGAAAGCCACAGCTTTGACTATACGCACCTTTGTTGGTAAAGTAATATCTCCATTTTTAATACACTGTCTAGGTTTCTCATAGTTTTCCTTCCAAGGGGCAAGCATCTTTTAATTTCGTGGCTGCACTCACTGTCTGCAGTGGTTTTGGAGCCCCCCAAAATAAAATTTGTCACTGCTTCCACTTTTTTCTCTTCTATTTGCTATGAAGTGATGGGACTGGATGCCTTGGTCTTAGTTTTTTGAATGTTGAGTTTTAAGCCAGGTTTTTCACTCTCCTCTTTCACCCTCATCAAGAGGCTCTTTAATTCCTCTTCACTTTCTGCCATTAGAGTTGTATCATCTGCATATCTGAGATTGTTGATATTTCTCACGGAAATCTTGATTCCAGTTTGTGAGACTTTCAGAAGGAAAGAAAGTCTTAAATGGATCAAAAAGGAAGGGGAAGTGTTAGCCAAATGAAACAGAGATTAAAGTGCAGAATCTTCTATTCAAAGGTTCAACCTGTTCAAAGACCAAGAGAGAAAAAACATTTTCTTGCAGTTCTTCTCAAGTAATTCAGTGTGACCAAGGGAGGGATCAGGTCAGGAAGCACCATTAAGTCATTTTCAGAGAGAACCCACACTGAAAACAGAAAGGATGCCTGTAGGAATATTGATCAGAGATGTCTGTTGAGGTTGACCATTCTTTCTGACTGGTGAGATGGTGACCATTATCAGAAAGAGCAGTTAGGAAGCTGGTGAAGTAGTTGATATAAAAGATGATGGTAAAATGAACTTCAATGGCAGTGGGGATGAAAAAAGAATGATAGATTCAGGATGTTTTTGGTGGTATAATTGTCACAACTGATCTTTATCTATGAATTTTCCTATCTAACAATGTCAATAGATAAGATATTATATGTGAAAATGCTCAATAAATTTGAAAATACATGACGTTACTAAAGAGGGACTGTTTAGTTTGTGAGTGTAGTCAAAATCGTTTCAACCTAACGGTCTTAACCTTTATGACATAAGGGAAATGAAAATGCTGTTTATTTGTGTCTTATTAATGAAAAGCTCAATTAGAATTATTTTCTTTTTCATATCTCATTACTGAATGAAAAGGCATGCTCTTTTTTAAAAATAAAATCTATTATATGAAATGTTTTAAGAGGAAAAATAGGGACGATAGTTATGCCTTACATTAGGTCATAGTTCTCTATGATTGTGCTTGTAAGGAGGAAACTTGTGTTCTCAACCTGTATCTTCCACAGTGTACCCGAGAAACAATCATCAAGTCATCAACATGCGTTAAGGCAATTGTTCTCATTTTCTTGTCTGTGCTCTAAGACTTGGAGGATCTCAGTTCCCTGACCAGGGATTGAACCCAGGTCACCGCAGAGAAACCTGGAATCCTAACCACTAGGCAACCAGGGAAATCCCAAGGCAATAATTCTTGATGGGATGTGTGGGGTATGCTAGGATCTTGTGAGCAAATCAGTAGGAAATAATCCTTCATCATTAGGTGGTTCTGTTCCTTATCCAGTCATCTACCCACCCACCCCAGCATTCTGTTTCCACCATATGTATATACATTAGAAATGATTGCTCTAGGAACAATTTGAGGACAAAGGTTTAGTCTCATTCAATTGTATCATCTGTGTAACTACTTGTTCTTAGCACACTGCAAGTTCTCAGAATAATTAATTAAGGAAATGTTTTAATCACCTTCATATTGACTACTTTATTTAATCTTCCCATCTATATTCCTGTTACTCTGGCAAAAGAACCCCTACCACTATTTCTGGATACCATTATTCCCATTTGACAAAATTTAGAAATGACTTTTACACAGTCCACAGCTAAAAACCTTGGTTCTAAACCAGTGGTTGTTGCACTATGTCATGATTTTCTTTAAAAACATCTATTATTTTTCATAAAGGAAATTCTTTAATAATGTTTGTATTGATGAAATTTAGAATAGAAGTGAAGTTACAATATTTGCTACTTTTTACCTGATAACCATCTTGTGTTTATAAAATGGTACATGAACATTTACTTATATAATGTGCCAAGTGTATTGAATCTAGGTGGGTAGTGTGCGTGTGTGTTAGTTGCTTAGACGTGTCTGACTCTTTGTGATCCCATGGACTGTAGACTGCCAAGCTCCTCTCTCCATGGAATTCTCCAGGCAAGAATACTGGAGTGGGTTGCCATTTCCTTCTCCAGGGGATTTTCCCTATCCAGGGATCAAAGGTACATCTCCTGCATAGCAGGCAGATTCTGTACCAGTGAGCCAGCAGGGAAATCCAAGGTAGGTAGAAGAAACAGTAATTACTAGATTAGCAGAACTCTTTATACATGATTGAAAAATTTCACTAATCCCAAATCTTTAATGTCATGTTCTTGGGCTCCCCTTGTAGCTCAGTCAGTGAAGAATCTGCCTGCATGCAGGAGACACTGGCTCAAGTCCTGGGTCAGGAAGATCCCCTGGAGAAGAAAATGGCAACCCACTCTAGTATTCTTGCCTGGAAAATCCCATGGACAGAGGAGCCTGGTAGGTTCACAGTCCATGGAGTCGCAAGAATTGGACACGACTTAGCGACTAAACCACCACCACCAAGATTTTTCACAGAGGTCACTACTAGGAAAGACAGAAAAGCAGAAACTTGTAATTTGAAAAAATGTATACTTTAATAAAACTATTTTGTAATAGGAAAAAGATGAATTTTTATGTTAAAATACATTAGCATTCTTTTAATGGCAGTAAAGAATAGGCACATCAGTTTTCCTTAGTAGAGTTTCTGTTTCTGTATTCATTGTGGATTCCTATTGGGGCTACTCTACTCGCTTATGCTAATTAGAGGAGTGTGGTTTTCTCTGGTTAATGTCTCTAGAATGAATTGCTACTGAGTCATGTTACTGATAGGGAAGTGCTGAAGGGCTTTTATCCCCTTGTTCCTTTTGCTTCTGCTTTGTGACTGTCCAACAGAGGTGCAAATGGCACGTGACCTTAAGAGGCTGACTATTTGATGTGTCGACTTTTCACCCAGGATGTTTTCCTATCTCCTTAATTTCGTCGTATAACGTATGATGGAGGCTAACATGGCCTTTTGCCTGTGGTAAGCCTTGCAGTAAAAGCTGTTGCTTCTCAGAATTTTAAGTTAACACTGTTTTTCTTTAGAACCTTCCACATGCCATCATCATATCATGTACAATGCTGAAGTGATCCATTTTTAGATCCATCTCCCCAACTCCACAGCTCTAATGTTCACTGTGAGTGCTTTTCGATTTACTACTAAGTGTTTCTGTCTGGTGTTTTTGTCATGTACTTATGACCACTTATGGCCATAAGCCAACTTTGCCACCAAAGGTAAAATGAGTGGTAGCTAGGTTGGTTTGACAATTTGGTTTCAATGCCAGTTACAGGTAACATAAAAGAGGTGACTAGTAATTCACAAAAGTCTTTGAGAGCATTGATTACCAATTATTTAGCTGATTCAGATAAAACAACTTGTTCTCAAAGGTATCTTAACCAAATTTATCACACAATATTTGAAGTGGGAGGCAAAAGAAGAATCAAGATCCTTCCATTTCTCTCCAACCCTAAATGGTTACCTGATTCATGATGACTGTAAATTTCCTGAAAATGGTGAAATTTTTTTGTTGTCTGATAGTGGAGAATACAATGTTGGAGAAGTGAAGTCACTCAGTTGTGTCCAACTCTTTGCGACCCTGTGGACTGTAGCCTACCAGGCTCCTCCATCCATGGGATTTTCCAGGCAATAGTACTGGAGTGGGTTGCCATTTCCTTCTCCAGGGGATCTTCCCAACCCAGGGATTGAACCCGGGTCTCCCACATTGTAAACAGACGCTTTACCATCTGAGCCACAAGGGAAGTGATGTCGGAGAAGGCAATGGAAACCCACTCCAGTAGTCTTGCCTGGAAAATCCCAGGAATGGGGGAGCCTGGTGGGCTGCTGTCTATGGGGTTGCACAGAGTCGGACACGACTGAAGCGACTTAGCAGCAGCAGTGGAGAATGTGATATAGATCGAATTTGGGGATTTGGCACAGAATCTGACTTAGATGGTTTGGTGAAATATAAGCATTGGGCATGTGATGGGACACTTAAATGTAGTCCAGATGTGTACCACCAGTTACACACATTACATGTATTTATTTATAAGAAATAGTATCATTCCTTGTCTGTTTCTTTTACTTCCAGGGAAATCTGAAGAGACTTACAGCAGATTTTTTTTTTTTTTTGCATCATAAAACATAAATCTACATGGCTTCCCTCCATTATTTAATTTAGTTCTTTGCTATAATGTCTTCTCAAAGAAGCCTTGTCATATCTGTTATGTGCTGAGTACAGTGTTTGGCTCTGGTAAATGAAGATACAATCTTCATCCTCCAGACTTTGTCCCCACAATCTAGTGAGAAGTAAAACCACTAGGCATTAAGTGACAAGTAGTACAAATTTTAAGCTTCAGTTCAGTTCAGTTCAGTCTCTCAGTCATGTCTGACTCTTTGTGACCCCATGAATTGCAGCACGCCAGGCCTCCCTGTCCATCACCAACTCCCGGAGTTCACTCAAACTCACGTCCATCGAGTCAGTGATGCCATCCAGCCATCTCATCCTCTGTCATCTCCTTCTCCTCCTGCCCCCAATCCCTCCCAGCATCAGAGTCTTTTTCAATGAGTCAACTCTTCGCATGAGGTGGCCAAAGTACTGGAGTTTCAGCTTTAGCATTAGTCTTTCCAAAGAACACCCAGGGCTGATCTCCTTTAGAATGGACAGGTTGGATCTCCTTGCAGTCCAACGGACTCTCAAGAGTCTTCTCCAACACCGCAGTTCAAAAGCATCAATTCTTCGGCTCTCAGCTTTCTTCACAGTCCAACTCTCACATCCATACATGACCACTGGAAAAACCATAGCCTTGACTAGACGGACCTTTGTTGGCAAAGTAATGTCTCTGCTTTTGAATATGCCATCTAGGTTTGTCAAAGCACATTGAAAAAACTCAACTCAGTAATGTGAATTAGGGAAGGCTCTTTGGATGATTTTAGGTGAAATTTAGATGATTAATATCTAAACAGATGTATGAAAAATAAAGCAGGAGTCATCCAAATGAAAGAAAGGTAGAAGAAAGGGTTGGCAAAAAACTGAGAGCCAAGAGAGGGTTGGGAGAACTGCAGATCTTTGGGGGTGACTCAGTGGAGAAGGTTGAGAAACAATTGGGGCTGGTAAACAGGGACCACACAAGGAAGAAAAAGATGGGGGAGCGTGTGCTCTATCCTAAGGGTGAAGGGAAGCCATTCAAAACTACTATGTATAAAATAAATAAGCTACAAGGATGTATTGTACACCACCAGGGAATATAGCCAATATTTTCTAAAACTTTAAATGAAATATAATCTATGAAAATTATGAATCACTATGTTGTACACCTGAAACTAATATAACATTGTAAATCAGCTATTCTTAAAAAAAGAAAGCTAGCAAGCAGAACAATAGCATTATCTGATTTGAACTTCTGCAAGGTCACTCTCAGAGGATGAGGTGGTTGGATGGCATCACCGAGTCAATAGACATGAACTCAGGCAAATTTCAGGAGATGGTGAGGAACAGGGAAGCCTGATGTGCTGCAGTCCATGGGGTCACGAAGAGTCGAATAGGACTTGGCGACTGAACCACAAAGTCCCTCTGTACACAATGTGAGTCTCGAATAGAGAAAAGGGAAATGGAAGGTTGGAGGATAAATCTGTAGTAACATAGGTTAGAACTAGTGGCAGCCTGAGAAATAGACATGAGCAAAATATTTTTTAAATTTTATTTAAAACAATTTTATTGAAGTATAGTTGCTGTATGTTGTGTTAGTTTCTGCTGTATAGCAATGTGAATCACTTATGCATATACATATATTCACTCTTTTTTGGATGTCCTTCCCATTTAGGTCACCGCAGAGCATTGAGTAGAGTTCCCTGTGCTGTACAGTAGGTTCTCATTAGTTACCTGTTTAACACATCAGTTCAGTTCAGTCACTCAGTCATGTCTGAATCCTTGCGACCCCATGGACTGCAGCATGCCAGGCTTCCCTGTCCATCACCAACTCCTGGAGCCTAGTCAAACTCATGTCCATTGTATCGATGATGCCATCCAACCATCTCATTCTCTTTTGTCCCCTTCTCCTGCCTTCAATCTTTCCCAGCATCAGAGTCTTTTCAAATGAGTCAGTTCTTTGCATCAGGTGGCCAAAGTTTTGGAGTTTCAGCTTCAACATCAGTCCTTCCAATGAATATTCAGAACTGATTTCTTTTAGGATGGACTGGTTGGATCTCCTTGCAGTCCAAGGGACTCTTGCATCTATACAAATGAAGCACACTTAGGCAAATAACAAAACTTAGTTGACTCAATGGAAAAGACCCTGATGCTGGGAGGGATTGGGGCAGGAGGAGAAGGGGACGACAGAGGACGAGATGGCTGGATGGCATCACCAACTCGATGCACATGAGTTTGGGTGAACTCTGGGAATTGGTGATGGACAGAGAGGTCTGGCGTGCTGCAGTCCACGCAAAGTGTCGAACACTACTGAGTGACAGAACTGAACTGAACTGAACCTTGATTACTCTGTAAGGAGTTAGAACAGAGGTCCTAATCTTGGCTACATGTTAGAATTACTCTGGGAGCTTTGAAATATCCTGGTGCTGAGATCTCACTCCAGGCCAGTCATATGAAAATCTCTGGGTGTGGGATTAAGGAATCAGCATTTTTAAAGTTCCCAGTTGACTTCAACCTGCAACCAAAGTTGAGAGCTCCTGGGTGAGAGCAATCTGATAAAAATGGTGAACTCGGGCTTTTAGTTAATGTTGCTTTTTGCTTTTTGCAACCACAAGGTGGCGGTATGACAATACAGTGCACACACAGGCCCTTCTGCTGCCCGGACTTAGAAATTTGTATCAGTAATGCTAATTAATAGCATTTTGAGGGTTCCTCCAACTACAGACAGCATTGACTTTTCCCCCCAGTTATTCTCTCTTGCTTTGGTTTGTTAAGAAAACTTTTAAACAGAAAACTTTACTTCAACAGGTTAAATTAGCAGGAACTGTTCTTTACCATCTGAGCCACCAGGGAAGCTCCATATAATAAGCTATAGTTGAGTGGAAAATGCAAAAAAAATAAACAAACAGATTTTACATTCAGATAGATTTGGGTTTAATGCTGCCTGTGCCACTTACCAACAGACTGTTTAATCTCTTTGTGCTTTAATTGTATGCCTAGAAGAGGAGGATTGTTAATTGGACTAAATGAGGTAATATGTGAAAATCAACTCTGTGTGAATGGTACTAGGATGGGGATCATGTCGAGCATGACACTGAGAAAGCTGTGATAGAGGCAGTTACACAAAGTCCAGAAAAGCTCAGAATATGGTACTTTCTCACCCATGTTCCTTTTCTGCATGGGCATTTCTTCTTTTGTGGTGTGTGTCCCATCTTTCACTTTCCTCTGGTAATACTGGTAATACTAGTATACCTCTGGTATACTAATACAAATAAACATGCTTTAGCTGCCTTCATTTAAAGAATAAAGAATCAGTCATTATTTTTTAAAATACACCATTAGCAATGGAAGTATCTTCCACCAATTTATAGTCAAGTTTCTGTAAAAAATTAGACTTTGTTCACAATTACTCTAGTTGATGTCTCAAACCTTGAAATTGATGCTTTTGAACTGTACTGTTGGAGAAGACTCTCGAGAGTCCCTTGGACAGCAAGGATATCCAACCAGCCCATCCTAAAGGAAATCAGTCCTGAATATTCATTGGAAGGACTGATGCTAAAGCTGAAGCTCCAATATGTTGGCCACCTGATGCAAAGAGCTGACTCATTGGAAAAGACCCTGATGCTGGGAAAGACTGAAGGCAGGAGGAGAAGCGGATGACAGAGGATGAGATGGTTGGATGGCATCACCAACTTGATGGACATGAGTTTAAACAGGCTCAGGGTGTTGGTGATAGACAGGGAGGCCTGGCGTGCTGCAGGCCATGGGGTCGCAAAGAGTTGGACAGGACTGAGCGAGTGAATGGAAGATCACCAGTGACTTCCTAAGGGCCAAGTCCAAAGAAAATTGGCAGCTTGTGCATCTTTGACATTTGAATAGACTATAAACACCCTCCTTCCCGATACATTCCCCACTGATCACTGTGATGACACCTTTCCTATTCTCTAGTCACCACTGCTGCTGAGTTGTTTTCTCTTCCCTTAGAACTGGGGATCCCAGGAGTCCTCTCCCATTACCCTAACTTCTTTTCTCCAGGGGTATCTTTGGCTTCCTTGCCCACCGCATGAATTTTAATTACTATGAATAACTTTCAAATCTATGCATTGTTACACATGGCTGTACTGAACTCCAGATCTGTAAATCTAGCAGTAGATTTAGATTGGCATTTAGACTGGCAACACAAAATTCACATGTTGAATTTTGAGCTGGACATACCCCCTGTCACCCCAAACTGATTCCTCTTTCTTCCCAACTTCGTACCTTTCAATCCACGGCATTACTTTCCACTCAGGTAATTGAACCAAATCCCTAGGAGTCACTCTACACATCTCCCTCTTCAAATCCAAATTGTCAAAAGATTCTCAATTTTTCACCACCTCCCGCAAAATACTTCGCAACAGTGTTATTCAGCCTCAGAAGTCTTCATTTCTTACCTCACACTTAACGCTTTCACACATATCAGTCTGACGTCTGCACCAACACAGCTCTTGTTAAGGTCGCTAACTGTTGTGTCATTCATTCTTCCCTGGTCATCCTCCTCCCCTCCCTTACAGGATGCCCCCTGATAGCACATCTTCAAATGATCATCTGTGCATAAATCCCCTTCTCAGCTCCTCCTTGAGGACCCAGTGCCAGATGACTTAAAAAAGAAGAATTAATCAGATTGGTTTCCAAAGACAGATTTTATTAACCTTTTTTCCCTCACTGTAGAGTACTTTCAACTCATCAGACTTTTAAAGGGCATTTACTTCATCTGTAGTATTAGAGTGTTTAACTTCTATTTAAGAGCACAGACTTACTTCCTCAAACTTGTCTAAGCAATTAAAAAAAAATCAACTGGTAAGTATTACAAGCTGCCATTTGTCTACTTGGGCTTTCTGGTGGCTCAGATGGTAAAGAATCTGCCGGCAACACAGGAGACCCAGGTTGGATCCCTGGGTTGGGAAGATCCCCTGGAGAAGGGAGTGGCTAACCATGCTAGTAAAGTAATGCTCAAAATTCTGCAAGCCAGGCTTCAGCAATACGTGAACTGTGAACTTCCTGGTGTCCAAGCTGGTTTTAGAAAAGGCAGAGGAACCAGAGATCAAATTGCCAACATCCGCTGGATCATAGAAAAAGCAAGAGAGTTCCAGAAAAACATCTATTTCTGCTTTATTGACTATGCCAAAGCCTTTGACTGTGTGGATCACAATAAACTGTGGAAAATTCTGAAAGAGATGGGAATACCAGACCACCTGACCTGCCTCTTGAGAAACCTCTATGCAGGTCAGGAAGCAACAGTTAGAACTGGACATGGAACAACAGACTGGTTCCAAATAGGAAAAGGAGTACATCAAGGCTGTATATTGTCACCCTGCTTATTTAACTTCTATGCAAAGTACATCATGAGAAACGCTGGGCTGGAAGAAACACAAGCTGGAATCAAGATTGCCGGGAGAAATATCAATAACCTCAGATATGCAGATGACACCACCCTTATGGCAGAAAGTGAAGAGGAACTAAAAAGCCTCTTGATGAAAGTGAAAGAGGAAAGTGAAAAAGTTGGCTTAAAGCTCAACATTCAGAAAACGAAGATCATGACATCCGGTCCCATCACTTCATGGGAAATAGATGAGGAAACAGTGGAAACAGTGTCAGACTTGATTTTTTTGGGCTCCAAAATTACTGCAGATGGTGACTGCAGCCATGAAATTAAAAGACACTTACTCCTTGGAAGGAAAGTTATGACCGACCTGGATAGCATATTGAAAAGCAGAGACATTCCTTTACCAACAAAGGTCCATCTAGTCAAGGCTATGGTTTTTCCAGTGGTCATGTATGGATGTGAGAGTTGGACTGTGAAGAAGGCTGAGCACCGAAGAATTGATGCTTTTGAACTGTGGTGTTGGAGAAGACTCTTGAGAGTCCCTTGGACTGCAAAGAGATCCAACTAGTCCATTCTGAAGGAGATCAGCGCTGGGATTTCTTTGGAAGGAATGATGCTAAAGCTGAAACTCCAGTACTTTGGCCACCTCACGCGAAGAGTTGACTCATTGGAAAAGACTCTGATGCTGGGAGGGATTGGGGGCAAGAGGAGAAGAGGATGACAGAGGATGAGATGGCTGGATGGCATCACTGACTCGATGGACGTGAGTCTCAGTGAACTCCGGGAGTTGGTGATGGACAGGGATGCCTGGCGGGCTGCGATTCATGGGGTCGCAAAGAGTCGGACACGACTGAGCGACTGAACTGAACTGAAAAATTATTCAATATAAATGTTTATTTCCAGTCAAGAGGCTAAAATTTTAACAAGTTATATTCCTCAAAAATTTTAAATACATTTGGAAAACTTACCTCTGTATGTGTTGAGTCAAGGAAATTTTAAAGCAAAGTTTTCACATTTCTTTTAACAGATTTTCTGATATCATTTTGTACTAAAATACACTTATCTTGGTTGAAGCCTTACCATAAATCATGCATGCTTTGGTAGTGCTCAGACTGCAAAGGTTAATAAGAAAAAACAAAGCATATTTCACTAGGACAGAATATAAGTTTCTTTGATCCAGCTGCTGAATTAATAGAGAATGCACACATAGAAAGACAATGCTATTTAAGGCTTTCATTGGCATTTTAAACAAGAGAGCAAATACACACCGAGAAAAAAGGTAAAACAAAACCATCCTGTATGCTGAATTAGGGTAAAATAAGCAGAAAGCAAACACCAGCATCTTCATGATTGTCGTATGGTCAGAACATGACTGATATGGAAAAAATGTTAATTCAGGGCTTAAAGATGAATACAAAGAACAACTTAGTGCAATTTAGCTCTTTTATATCTGGATTCATATGTGGAGAGACCCTGATGTTGGCCAGGGTATTGTGACAAAAAGCCTTTTGGAATATGTATTGACTACTCAGGTGATAGCTGCCAGATCCAGTTGCATGTATAGACTGACAGAAAATGGGAACAGAAATCAGAGTGGCAGCCTTAAATTTGTCATTAATGAAAATCTTTTGTGACTGTTGAATTATTCTGTTTAACATTTATTCAACTCTAAGAAGTTATGACCAACCTAGATAGCATATTCAAAAGCAGAGACATTCCTTTGCCAACAAAGGTCCATCTAGTCAAGGCTATGGTTTTTCCAGTGGTCATGTATGGATGTGAGTGTTGGACTGTGAAGAAGGCTGAGTGCCAAAGAATTGATGCTTTGAACTGTGGTGTTGGAGAAGACTCTTGAGAGTCCCTTGGACTGCAAGGAGATCCAACCAGTCCATTCTGAAGGAGATCAGCCCTGGAATTTCTTTGGAAGGAATGATGCTAAAGCTGAAACTCCAGTACTTTGGCCACCTCATGTGAAGAGTTGACTCATTGGAAAAGACTCTGATGCTGGGAGGGATTGGGGGCAAGAGGAGAAGAGGATGACAGAGGATGAGATGGCTGGATGGCATCACTGACTCGATGGATGTGAGTCTGAGTGAACTCCAGGAGTTGGTGATGGACAGGGAAGCCTGGTGTGCTGCGATTCATGGGGTTGCAAAGAGTCGGACATGACTGAGCGACTGAACTGAACTGAACTAAAGAATTTTTCATTCCATTTTTTCTCATAAGAGATAATACATTTTACTTGTAATTCTGCCACTAATTAATTCTATTCAGTTCAGTTCAGTCCCTCAGTTTGGTCCAACTCTTTGCAACCGCAGGGACTGCAGCACACCAGGCTTCCCTATCCATCACCAACTCCAGGAGTTTGCTCGAACTCATGTCCCTCAAGTCGGTGATGCCATCCAATCATCTCATCCTCTGTTAACTCTATGACCATGGACAAATCACATATGATCACCAAGTTTTCATATTCTCATTTGCGAATTAAATGAAGGTGGCACTAGATAATCTCTCAACCCTCTTTCATCACTAGCCTTCTACGATGCTGTTGATAATAAGATTATCTTGAAGATTAAGGAAAGAAGAATTCATATATTTTCAGTTCAGTTCAGTTCAGTTGCTCAGTCATGTCTGACTCTTTGTGACCCCATGGACTGTTGATGGAATTATATAGGCCAGAATACTGAAGTGGGTAGCCTTTCCCTTCTCCAGGGGATCTTCCCAACCCAGGAATCAAACCCAGGTCTCCTGCATTTGCAGGTGGATTCTTTACAACTGAGCTATCAGGGAAGCCCTACTCAGTTAAGAACTATTACTTAAGCATATGATATAAAACTTTGAGTCTGTCACACAGAGTGAAGTAAGTCAGAAAAAGGAAAACAAATATTGTATATTAGCACATATACATGGGATCTGAGGGCTTCCCAGGTAGCTCAGTGGTAAAGAATCCCCCTGCAATGCAGGAGATGTAGGTTTGATCCCTGGGTCAGGAAGATCCCCTAGAGAAGGAAATAGCAAGCCACCCCAGTATTCTTGCCTGGGTAATCCCAAAGACAGAGGAGCCTGGCAGGCTACAGTTCATGGGACTATAAGGAGTCAGGCATGATTTAGCTACTAAAGAGCAGCAGCAGCATATAGAATCTAGAAAGATGGCATAGATGTTCAGATGAATCTGTTTGCATGCCAGGAATAGAGACACAGATGTAGAAAATGGACATGTGGACACAGAAGGGGAAGTAAGATGTGAGAGGAGTTGGGAGAGTAAGATTGACATATATGCACTGCCATGTGTAAAGTAGGTAGCTAGTGGGAAGCTGCTGTGTAGCACAGGGAGCTCAGCTTGGTGCTCTGTGAGGATGGGTGGGAATGGGGGTGTGGGGAGGGAGGTTCAAGAGGGAGGGGATATATGTATACTTATTGCTGATTCTTTTGAACTGTGGTGTTGAGAAGACTCTTGAGAATCCCTTGGACTGCAAGGAGATCCAACCAGTCCATCCAAAAGGAAATCAGTCTTGAATATTCATTGGAAGGACTGATGCTGAAGCTGAAACTCCAATACTTTGGCCACCGGATGCAAAGAACTGACTCATTGGGAAAGATCCTGATGCTGGGAAGGGTGGAAGACAGGAGGAGAAGGGGATGACAGAGGATGAGATGGTTGGAATGGCATCACCTACTCAATGGACATGAGTTTGAGCAAGCTCTGGAAGTTGGTGATGGACAGGGAAGCCTGGTGTGCTGCAGTCCATGGGGTCTCAAGGAGTCGGACATGACTGAGCGACTGAACTGGACTGAACTGATAGCTGATTCACATTTTTGTATAGCAGTAACCAAGACAACATTATAAAGAAATTATACTCCAATTAAAAAAATGAAGTTGCAAGAGAGAGCAACTTGTACCTTAGGAGAATCAACTAGGAATTTAAATAGATGCTGATTAAAAAGATCTCTTCAGCAAGAAATCATGCCCATCCATAAGAACTCAAGAGATTGCCCCCCCAAATCCATATTCCTTAATTTCAATCTTATTATGTAGAAATATACTCTTTTATGTACTGTCTGGCAGTACTAATGTCTGAGTTTCACATTCCCCAAAATGCAGAAAATGGAGGAGAATGCTGACATGTTGTCCTTGAGCAGGAAAGGGTACAGCTGCAAGTGTTGAGACTCCAAGTGGTAGAAGAACGTTGCAGTTCAGTTATTTTCTCCACCCTCCCAGTTGCAGTATCCCTGACATCCCTAATAGGCATATTTCAGCATCGCCAAGTAGGCTGCTCACATAATTGTCGTCCAAGCACTT
Source organism: Bubalus bubalis (assembly GCF_019923935.1). Lineage (NCBI taxonomy): Eukaryota > Metazoa > Chordata > Mammalia > Artiodactyla > Bovidae > Bubalus > Bubalus bubalis. The sequence goes on from NC_059163.1 coordinate 16,643,856, forward strand.
ATGAGAGTGAAGGAGCCGAGGGCTATTAGCAACTGCGAGGACAGCAAGCACGCACGGTGACTGTGCTGGGCAAGCTGAGAAGTACAGTCCTCCGTATGCTTCACACAAACCCTCTCTACTGATGTTTCTATTTCCTGTGTTACAAAGATCCTAATTTAAATATTGTTCAGATATTGTTTCATTATCCCTTATTTTAGATTCGTCTCAATTACTATTTGCTCTGAATCATTCTTCATATTCTTAAACTTTTAATCAAAAGTCTATCATTAATTAACTTTGTAACTTCAAGATATTTTTTTAAAACATTTTTGAATCCCAGCTTCCTGATTCGAGGATTATTACACTGTATATAAAAGCCTAGTGTACAGTATCTTCTCAGAAAAAAATATTGCTTCCCTTATTTAGATATAGAAGAGATAGAATTAGATATAGAAGAGTGATCTTCATTTATGAAGCCCTGCTTCCCAGGTGGCACTATTGGAAAAGAACCCACTTGCCAATGTAGGAGACATAAGAGACACAAGTTGGATCCCTGGGTCGGGAAGATCCCCTGGAGAAGGGCATGGCAATCCACTTCACTGTTCTTGACTGGAGAATCCCATGGACAGAAGAACCTGGCAGGCTACACTCCATGGCTTTGCCAAGAGTTGGACATGACTGAAATAACTTAGCACATACCAAGATACTTAGGGGAGCAGATCTAAGAGCATTGTAACATTTTTCTTTAGTGTCACAATCTATTATGCAGTTTTTTGCTTTATTCATATACCATATCCATGTTAGCATTGAGGATATTTCTTCTATATTGTTCCTGTCTTTTAGGTGCTAGCTTGTATTAATGTTCCCCACCAAGAATCTATCTGGATCTTTATGGGCATGATAGCAATTTTGAAGTTTGGAAACCTTGATGGGTTTCAGAGGCATACTTTATCATGCCTTTCTGGTATTTTCAAAGCCAAAATCTTTATTTTATTTACAAGAAACTTCCAATTACTTCTTTTTTATTTTTTAAACCCTCTGATCACTGCACCTCTATAGCAATATTCTCATTCTCCATGTATTTCTGTAAATGTTCCTTTCCCCTCCTCTTGTTTCCCCCACCTCCTCCTTCTTTAACTCATCTTCCTCTGGCCAACCTTTAAATTTTGGTGTCTGACAGGGGTCCATTTTGGCCCTTTACTCTTTCTTCCTGCTTTGACTTCAGCAAACTCCTCTTGCTGATAGTCTCAAATAAATGTCTCTGCTCCTGCTGCTAAGTCGCTTCAGTTGTGTCCAACTCTGTGTGACCCCATAGACGGCAGCCCACCAGGCTCCCCTGTCCCTGGGATTCTCCAGGCAAGAACACTGGAGTGAGTTGCCATTTCCTTCTCTGGTGCACGAAAGTGAAAAGTGAAAGTGAAAGTGAAGTCGCTCAGTCGTGTCCAACTCTTAGTGACCCCATGGACTGCAGCCCATCAGGCTCCTGTGTCCATGGGATTTTCCAGGCAAGAGTACTGGAGTGGGGTGCCATTGCCTTCTCTAGCCAATGGCATTTCTATGAACACCATATTATATGTTTGATTAGCAAATAACCATCTCTGCCCACATAACACTAAGGCTCATTTCTCTATCAATCTCATTTTCTATTTTTTTACTCTATTTTCAGTTGACTCCACCAATATTGCCATTGTCTAGCTACTGTGCTTAGAAACCTGGGAGTCATTCTTCCCCATCACACACACTCCATCAAAAACAAAATTCTAGCAATTTGGTTTATTAATATTTATTAAGGATTCTTTTTTAATTTGATTTACAGAATTTTGTTGTTTACTGTCAAACCTCAACATGAATCAGCCATAGGTATACATATATCTCCTCCCTTTTGAACCTCCCTCCCATCTCCCTCCCCATCCCACCCCAAGAATTAAGGATTCTTGAATCCATGTTTTCTATCTATTTTTACCTTCTCCACCCCAGCCAGACCTTTTAGTGTTTTTTCTAGATGGTGCAGCAGCTCCCTGACTCTTCTCTGTGATTCTAGTTGTGTCTTTCTTGACTCTGGCCATAGATTTGGCCATGCTATTCTCTTTCATTCTTCAGTGGGTTCTCCCCTATTAGAAAAACATCTTCATTTCAGTCTGCACTCAATATGCCAGCAAATTTGGAAAACTCAGCAGTGGCCACAGGACTGGAAAAGGTCAGTTTTCATTCCAATCCCAAAGAAAGGCGATGCCAAAGAATACTCAAACTACCTCACAATTGCACTCATCTCACACGCTAGTAAAGTAATGCTCAAAATTCTGCAAGCCAGGCTTCAGCAATACGTGAACCATGAACTTCCTGATGTTCGAGCTGGTTTTAGAAAAGGCAGAGGAACCAGAGATCAAATTGCCAACATCTGGTGGATCATGGAGAAAGCAAGAGAGTTCCAGAAAAACATCTCTTTCTGCTTTATTGACTATGCCAAAGCCTTTGACTGTGTGAATCACAATAAACTGTAGAAAATTCTGAAAGAGATGGGAATACCAGACCACCTGACCTGCCTCTTGAGAAATTTGTATGCAGGTCAGGAAGCAACAGTTAGAACTGGACATGGAACAACAGACTGGTTCCAAATAGGAAAAGGAGTTCATCAAGGCTGTATATTGTCACCCTGCTTATTTAACTTCTATGCAGAGTACATCATGAGAAATGCTGGGCTGGAAGAAACACAAGCTGGAATCAAGATTGCCAGGAGAAATGTCAATAACCTCAGATGACACCACCCTTATGGCAGAAAGTGAAGAGGAACTAAAAAGCCTCTTGATGAAAGTGAAAGAGGAGAGTGAAAAAGTTGCCTTAAAGCTCAACATTCAGAAAACGAAGATCATGGCATCTGGTCCCATCACTTCATGGGAAATAGATGAGGAAACAGTGGAAACAGTGTCAGACTTGATTTTTTTGTGCTCTAAAATCACTTCAGATGGTGAATGCAGTCATGAAATTAAAAGACACTTACTCCTTGGAAGGAAAGTTATGACCAACCTAGATAGCATATTCAAAAGCAGAGACGTCACTTTGTCAGCAAAGGTCCATCTAGTCAAGGCTATGGTTTTTCCTGTGGTCATGTATGGATGTGAGAGTTGGACTATGAAGAAGGCTGAGCGCTGAAGAATTGATGCTTTTGAACTGTGGTGTTGAAGAAGACTCTTGAGAGTCCCTTGGACTGCAAGGAGATCCAACCAGTCCATTCTGAAGGAGATCAGCCCTGGGATTTCTTTGGAAGGAATGATGCTAAAGCTGAAACTGCAATACTTTGGCCACCTCATGCGAAGGGTTGACTCATTGGAAAAGACTCTGATGCTGGGAGGGATTGGGGGCAGGAGGAGAAGGGGACGACAGAGGATGAGTTTGGCTAGATGGCATCACGGACTCGATGGATGTGAGTTTGAGTGAACTCTGGGAGTTGGTGATGGACAGGGAGGCCTGGCATGCTGTGATTCATGGGGTCACAAAGAGTTGGACACCACTGAGCAACTGAACTGAACTGAAACCGTTCTTGATCCAGCCTTTCTCTGACCCATCTGTTTCTCTAGGCATGGCCCTCTTGTCCCTTCTGACCACATAAATTATGGTTTATGACCACAGATGCTTCTTGTTCTCTTGCTGCGTGTGTGCACCTGAGCAGAGAAACACACACACCACCACGGCCACAATCACCACCACCATCCTCACCACCATCATCATTCTGTTTTCTGGATTCTGTGGCCTAGAGTCATCTTTTTCCTTTCCTCACTTTACCTTGTCAATATCAAGATATTTTTTACTCACTGAACTAGTACAAGTATCATCTACTCCAAGAAGCAAAAGACTTTGCTTAGGGTTTCTTCACTCGGCTCCCATATACCACCTATGTATTTCTTTTATTTTTCATGTTGTATGTTAATTACCTGTTTTGCATAAGTTTTACCCTGCTAAATTCTGAGTTCCTTGAAGTCAAGCAGTCGTATTATTCACTTTCAAAATATCGATTTCTAATATAGCCTAGCATACATATGGAGACGGCAGTGACACCCCACTCCAGTACTTTTGCCTAGAAAATCCCAAGGACGGAGGAGCCTGATAGGCTGCAGTCCATGGGGTCACTAGAGTCGGACACGACTGAGCGACTTCACTCTCACTTTTCCCTTTCATGCATTGGAGAAGGAAATGGCAACCCTCTCCAGTGTTCTTGCCTGGAGAATCCCAGGGACAGGGGAGCCTAGTGGGCTGCTGTCTATGGGGTCGCACATAGTCAGACACGACTGAAGAGACTTAGCAGCAGCAGCAGCAGCAGCGTACATATACTGGGTGCCCCAAACCTTTATTGAATGAATGAATTTAATAAATGAGTAAGTCAATCCCAATATCTACTAACTCATAGTTACTTGTATTTGGCCATGTGTTTATCTAATTTAACTGAAAACATTTGTACCTGTATATATGGTGTCATTAATATAAAACACATCTAATCCATTAACTTATGACATGCAATCTATATGAATTCCTAAAAGAACTTAAAACAGGTAAACAGAGTTCAAATCTTCAAGAGGAAAGAAATCGTCAGTCTCTTGAAGAATATGCAAAAGCATGCAAGATATAAGCCCTGCTAACTCTCCATAGATTATTCTTAATTTCTTCTCATCCTTAATTTTCTCACATCTCAATTTGTTCAAATCTACTAAACTTTCTTAAAATACTCTCTGGGGCACTTCTCATGATACTCCTCATTTCCTTCTTATTTAGAATGTTACCTGGGAAGAGAGAATCCTTCCTGTTTAGTAAGGTGGGGAAAGGAAACAACAGAGCAATAGACCCCTAGCTTCATTTAACAGGGAAAGGCAGGGGGTGTATGGACCACTGCATGCTGACGATAGCTGTCTGAGCACATGCATATGTATGTTGGAATATGACATTACTCTTTTTGGATTATTGGTCAATTGCTATTTTATATTGCGATGTAGAAACATCTTTATGTGAAGTACCCTTCCATTGCAGGTGATCGAATCCCCTCTTTTAAAACAGACAAACAAACAAACATGTTGCTCTTTCAACCATAACGCTAATGCAGGTGTGTTGAAAGCAGTCCTTTTGATTTGTTGAAAGGTAACATCTTGGACTCAGTAGTCTGCTTTCTTTCTTTATAGTTTGCAGTTAGAGTGTAATACTTCGTGCTTTCTACATCAGCAACAGCGATCTGCTGAAGCTCCAAGGAAAACCTCTCTCAAACAGTTTAGTTGCAAAGAGAATATGGCATTCATGAGCTTTGGCAGGAAATAACACTCTTGAGCCATGTTCCGTTTTGAAACTTGAAAAATCCACTGCTTGGAGATGTCAGCCACAAAGGGTCCTGAGCTGAGTCTCTTGTTAGAAGAGGCAGCAACAGTGCACAGAGCTCGGGCGTGCGGGCAGAGGGGGAGTGGGGGGCTCTGAGAGCTTGTGTGCCTCCCTGCGGGGGGCCTGGACAGGGCTCACTTAGAGAAGACCTCACCATGGCTTTATGTAAGCTCAGTAAGAGGCAAAGCAGAAAACCTGCCGCTTGGGAAAAGTGTCTTTACATAACCAGAGTTTGGCTTTGCGTTAGATTACTTAGATGACATTTTCACAAATCATCAAAAATAACCTGATTTTGCTCATGCACTCATTAAATCATCATATTGCTATAACTGGGGCATGTGTGCTTAGTCGTTCAGTGGTGTCCGACTCTGTGCGACCCCATGGACTGTAGCCCACCAGGCTTCTCTGTCCATGGGAATTCTCCAGGCAAGAATACTGGAGGGGGTTGCCATGCCCTCCTCCAGGGGATCTTCCCAACCCAGGGATCAAACCCAGGTCTCTGTCATTGCAGGAGGATTCTTTACCGGGTGAACCACCAAGGAATCACAGTAGCTGGTTTAAAACCTCTGTCCCAGTAGCAATCGTAGATTTTGAAGGAATGTCTGACCTCATCAGTAGTTGTTTCTCAGTAATTCCATATGGTGTTAAGCTGCCCCACGACAACTGGTCAAAGTCTTTCATTTTCATATCCAACTCCTTCTGTGATATGTGGCACTGGCCCAGCATACTAAGACTAACGGGAGCACTCCTGTCTGTTATGATGCAGGCTGCCAGAGATTCTGCACACAGTAAAGAACCATGTGATACTAGGGTGCTGCCCATGGGTCAAAGACCTTCCCACACAAGCCAGAAACTTTCTCTGAAAATCTTGCCCAAAGTCTTCCTGTGATAGCCCTTGTGAGGGAGGCTGTCCTTAAAATGAACAGGCTTCACAGGTGGCTCAGCAGTAAAGAATCTGCCTGCCAATGCAGGAGACACAGGAGATGTGCATTCAAACCCTGGGTGGAGTGGATCCCCTCAAGTAGGAAATCACAACCCATTCCAGTATTCTTACCTGGAAAACTCCATGAACAGAGGCACCTAGTGGGCTACAGTCCATGGCTCCCAAAGAGATACAACTGAGCGACTGAGTGTGCACACACATCCTAATAGACCTGAGTCACTTTATTGAGAGCAACTGTTTCTTATAAAAAACTGCTGCTTTTGGAGCATTGGACAGCGTGAATTCTGGGGCCCCTGTCTCATGACACCAGACGTTTGCAGCTCTTTTTTTTTTTTTTTCACTGAAGCCATTGTTGGCCAATATACCTCCTTTTCTCTCACCTCTTTCTTTCTCTAAGAGATTTTTTTTCCTTTCCCTCTTCCTTGAGCTGAATTGGAGCTACCATGTCACCATGATAGAATTCTCTAGGTCCAAGATTTGGGAGGAGCAGGTTAAGGAATCTGTCTGAGATCTCCTTCCTAAAAGGCACCTCAATTTGTGAAAATTTCTCCTTTTCCATATCCAAATCCCTCAGAGCAAGAGGAAGGCATATGTTAGGCTAAAAGTTCCGTCATATCCTTTTCCTAGAGAGGGTTAACTCGGGCCACTCAGGGGTCCAAGGTGAGTGAACCTTGAACCCGTCTAGAGAACTGGCAGTTGCTTCTGCCTGAGGGGAGGAAATATATTAAAACATTTAGATATAGGGCACCCAGCTATGTGTAAAAATGTCTTATGATGCTTCAAGAAAATAAAAATTGATTAAGATCAGATCAGATCAATCGCTCAGTCGTGTCCGACTCTTTGCGACCCCATGAATCGCAGCACACCAGGCCTCCCTGTCCATCACCAACTCCCGGAGTTCACTGAGACTCACATCCATTGAGTCAGTGATGCCATCCAGCCATCTCATCCTCTGTCGTCCCCTTCTCCTCCTGCCCCCAATCCCTCCCAGCATCAGAGTCTTTTCCAATGAGTCAACTCTTCGCATGAGGTGGCCAAAGTACTGGAGTTACCGCTTTAGCGTCATTCCTTCCAAAGAAATACCAGAGCTGATCTCTTTCAGAATGGACTGGTTAGGTCTAAATATTCTTTTATGCTGGAGGCTAGTACTATGGTCTGTTGAGAGGCATTGAAGACTCTTCTTCACAAGGCTCTAAAAATGGAACAGAATCTTATCAGTCTGGGATAATTTTAGCAGGGTTCTGTTAGAGGGCTAGTGAATGGACAAAATGCAACTTCTGGGTCCTTGTTATCAAGTGTCTTGTTTGCATTCTAAAGAGAGTGAGTGTATGCCTGCTCCATTGTTTCCAACTCTTTGCGATCCCATGAGGCTCTTCTGTAAAAGGGATTACCCCGGCAAGATACTGGAGCAGGTTGTCATTTCCAAACTGAACATTAATTGGTAACACATGAGTTCTGAATTAGATTTTGGAAAGTGAACTCTCGGGTTTTGGATTCTGCTGCCTTATTTGTTAGCAGCAAATATTGGCATATAAATGAATCCTTCATAAGTTTGTTGGGGCAATTTAAACTTCTTCACCACTGTAATTACTCCACAATTTATATGAGATTCTGATCATCCCTAAAATCAGTGAATAGCAAGATATTCTCCTTCACTGTAAGAATTTATTTTTAGGCTATTATAGAAAGCTTATTGTCTGTTTTTTGTCCCCCCCCCCCCCCCCCCCCCCCCCGCAGCCCCCACCTCAGATATACGACAAACAGCTGGATGAAAGAGAACACACCATTGAAGAATGGAAAGGTGATTCTACTGCTTAATTTAGTGTACCTTTTCTTTTATTTAAACTCAGAAAATATTTTTAAGTCTTTTCCTTTTAAAATGCTTTAGTAACAGATGGTTTTCTAAGGGCTATCCTCTTAGACCATTTTCAAAACTCTTAAACTTCATCTGTCTTTTCATACTAATAGCAATATGACATTTACTCAAGAATGAAAGGAATTAATTACTGACACATTTTAAAAAATAGTACTGATTGTCAAAATATTTGTCATGGTGAAAGTCAAGCTTTAATTCAAAATTTCAGAATTAAACATTCTAAGTTTGTACATAAAATTATCACATTAAATGGATAATGTTATGCCTGAGATGGTTTTAGGCATATAAAATAAAAGAGTGACTATGTGAATTCACTCACTCAATTTATAGGACTTGAGAATTTAAATGAAAATGTATGCATTCAAGCAGCTTATTTCTCATTTAAAGTAAGAAAACAGTGAGTGAATATATTAATTGCCTTTATTTTTTCAACAAAACTTTTCCAAATACATACTATATGGTCAATACCATACTCAGGATGAAACAAAGCAGAGAATTGCTAAACTAATATAAATAACCACAGAGTAGAATAAATATGAAAAAACCAAATGCAGTTTATAATGGATGATTAGCTCAAAATGAGGAGGAAGAGAAAGGGTACATCAGAAAGAAAGAAATGTTTGAGCTATCTTGAAAGAATTAGTAATTCTAAGTTGGGTAAATAAAAAATAGAGGAAAATATAAGAGGAAAACAAAGGGTAAGAATAAGCAAAATGTGCTATAAAGATAGTAAGGAGAATCCACTGTTCAAGAGATCATATTGGAGAGTATGGAAAAATAAGCTCATATAAACAGTAGATCAAATTTAAAAAATGATGAGAATGATAAACAGAAACAAAGTTGATCTAAATAAGGACCAGAGCACACTCAAAGGTTCTTGTTAGGTAAGTTAATAGGGTGTAAATATCACTCCACGAGGATAGACTCAATTCTGAAAACTGGAGGAATACCTATAAAGGATGGTGCTTGTGTTAATTGTAAGCCATTGCAAAGCAGGAATGAATTGCACAGAGTAATTTTTAGCTAAAAGGGATAAAGTAAAAAGAAATGAATATATAACCATTTTTATCTCTAGCAATGAAAAAGCCAGAAATGGATGCCAGTTTGGAAATGAGGGTAATAATTTTTTTTAATGTTGGATTTTAGGCAAGTTTAGTTTTACAAATCCAAAATTTGAGTCTGGAAAAAAAGATGAAGTAAGAGTTGGAAATGGATAGAAAGTAATAATTTCAAGTCACAAGAATATGTGCATCTCTTAGGGAGAGAACATAACAGAGAAATGGATGTTCAAAACTAAGGCATTAAAATCCATAAGAGATAAAGTCGGAATGCATCAGAAATTCCCCAAAGAATTCAGAAAACAAGTAATGTGTACTCTACATACATTGATTTGATCAAATGCACTGTTGAGCACCTACGTTTGCCAGGCTCTGTGCTTCTGCAAGAAAATAGGGCTTCCCAGGTGGTTCAGTGGTAAAGAATCCACCTGCCAATGCAGGGGACTCAGGTTCAACTCCTGGGTTGGAAAGATTCCTTAGAGGAGGAAATGGCAATCTGCTTGAGTACTCTTGCCTGGAAAATTCCATGGACAGAGGAGCCTGGCAGGCTACAGTTCATGGAGTTGCAAGGAGTTGGACACAACTGAGCATAAAAAAATAGAAGAGTAAAAAATTCCACTTGATTTGTAATTGACTCAATCCCATCAAAATGTTATTATTTGTTATTAATGACTTTTTCTTTGGGTTAAGGAGAAAACTGATTTTTATAACTTTGTTACAGAACTTATCTATAAGGAAGTAATGAACTCGGAAGAAAAGACGAAGAACGGCGTTGTGAAAGGACAGCCTTCTCCTTCAGGTACTCACTCTCGATGAATAACCAGCAAACCAGTACTTGCGTATTTTTCTTGGCCTTAAGGAGAGATTGCAGTCAATAATACTGCTTATCAAGCATATGAACCAGCGTCACCTGTTTCCCTCTAATGATTTCAGTCTCATTCCTTTTGATGGTTAGTGTGGCATTTATTCTGACTATAATGATTTAGCATGAGTTCTTTCAGAACTTTAAAACACCAAGGAATCTTGAATAAATATTAGCATAAGCTGATTAAAGGGTGGCTGCTCCTCATCACGGAGAAGGCAATAGCACCCCACTCCAGTACTCTTGCCTGGAAAATCCCATGGGTGCAGGAGCCTGGAAGGCTGCAGTCCATGGGGTCGCTGAGGGTCGGACATGACTGAGCGACTTCACTTTCACTTTTCATTTTCATGCATTGGAGAAGGAAATGGCAACCCACTCCAGTGTTCTTGCCTGGAGAATCCCAGGGACGGGGGAGCCTGGTGGGCTGCCGTCTATGGGGTCGCACAGAGTCTGACACGACTGAAGCAACTTAGCAGCAGCAGCAGCAGCAGCTCCTCATCAAAATTCAGAGCTATAATGCCCTCTTGACCACCACATCAGTGTGGAGTTCAGGAATCAATTCCTCCAGCCAAAACCTTTTCCTTCATTCACTCTAATGCTTACTCTTCCTAAGGTTGATGTGACAGGAGTTGAAGCCTTAACCACAATGGGGTCCAATTAAAGTCAGCACAGAAAAATCTTTCCATTTACAGTCTACAAAATATAGCACACATTGGTACATATACATGGGCTTCCCAGTGGTAAAAAACCTGCCTACCAACATGGGAGACATAAGAGACACGGGTTCAATCCCTGGATCGGGACAATCCCCTGGAGGAGGGCATGACAACCCACTCTCTATTCTTGCCTGGAGAATCCCATTGAGAGAAGAGCCTGCTGGGCCACAGTCCATAGGGTTACAAAGAGCTGTATACAACTGAAGCAACTTAGCATGCATATAGATAATACACATATTTTCCTGAGCTCACCAATGAGCTTTAGGATGACTTGAGATAATTTACTTACACTTTTTAATGCCAATATATTTTTCCTAAGACCGATGTTCTGAATAGAAAGAAAATATAGAAATAGTTTTAAATAATGTAATGACTTTATCATCAGCTTTAAACAACACTCAGATCATGCTGACAAAACTATAGGCTGCCCTTAGAGAAAAGTAGATTTGGTGTCCTACTTTTGATATATAATTTTTCCCGTGCAATTTAAATCATTTCAGGAAACAAAATAGGATGAGTGAATCAATTCCTCCTGCTGATACTACTCTTTAACAAGTTTTCAACCCATAACTACTATGATACCCAAACTGATGCTGTTCAGTTATGACATGTTTTTATCACTTCTAGACTTAGGGAAATGTCCAATTCTATGTAAAGTCTTTCCTTTCGTCAAAGAAGGTTAAAGGAATCATCGGAGTTGATTGTCTGCCCACCCTATTTATTCAACCCAGCCTCTATATTGATACAAGTCTGTAGAAGCTGCTTCTTACTTACCTGACTGTTCTATCTGCTGCTGATTAAAGAGCCCAGAGACTGAATCCAACAGCAAGATGCCACCTGCTAAGGCAGAAAGACTCCCTAACCTAAGAATGATCATAAAGCTCAGAATACTTTTTCCTATAATCATTATGAAGTTGAAATACCAGAATCCAGTGAAGGGTGACTTAGCATTTCAGGAAGTGTTGAAAGTGAAAGTGTTAGTTGCTCAGTTGTGTCCGACTCTTTGCAATCCTATGGACTGTAGCTTGCCAGGCCTCTTTATCCATGGAATCTCCAGGCAATACTGGAGTGAGTTGCCATTCTCCTCTCCAGGAGATCTTTCTGACGCAGAGATTGAACCCGTTTCTCCTGCATTGCAAGCAGATTCAGATTCTTTCTTTACCTCTAGCACCACCTGCTGCTGCTGCTGCTGCGTCACTTCAGTGGTGTCCAACTCTGTGCGACCCCATAGAAGGCAGACCACCAGGCTCCCCCATCCCTGGGATTCTCCAGGCAAGAACACTGGAGTGGGTTGCCATTTCCTTCTCCAATGCATGAAAGAGAAAAGTGAAAGTGAAGATACTCAGTTGAGGAAGCCCTATTTCAAGATGTGAAAGTGTTAGTCGCTTAGTCGTGTCTGACTGTTTGCAATCCCATGGACTGTAGCCCACTAGGCTTCTCTGTCCCTGGAATTCTCCAGGCAAGAATACTGGAGTGGGTTGCCATTTCCTTCTCCAGGGGATCTTCCCAAGCCAGGGCTCGAACCTGGGTCTGCTGAATTGCAGGCAGATTCTTTACCACTGAGTCACCAGGGAAGCCCCATTTCAAGACGGGACAAATTTCACAGTTTCTTCTATTCATCTTTCTTTAAAAAATTGTTTATTTCTGCATCAGGTCTTATTTGCAGCACGCAGGATCTTCATTGCAACATGTAGAATCTCTTGTTGCCACAGAAGAACCCTCTAGTTGTGCTTCATGGGCTCAGTAGCAGCAGCACATGGGCTTAATTTTCCCGTGGCAATATTCGATCTTAGTTCCCCAAGCAGGGATCAAAGCCCTACCCGCTGCGTTGCAAGCCAGATTCTTAACCACTGGGCCACCAGGGAAATCCACTCATTATCTCCTTTCTTTTTTGTAACGAGCTCAGAATTTTGCTATCCATTCCAGGATACCCCATCTTCTAATTGTTTCCTCCACTTTCCCCTAAACCCAACCAGGTCTTCACAACAGCTAATCTGTGATGGCATAAAAATACACAATTTGCTTTTCAATACTTTTGCAACACTTCTAAAAAAATCTTCTTATTCCCATGATTCCTTTAAGGCAAACTGTACAGCTCAGGGAAGGCAGAACTGAATTAGCGATGGTACAAGTGAGATCAATGAATCATTAAAGGGATGGGATCAGTGGTCTACCATAAGAAAGGCTTGCGTGTTTGGTAAAGGAACAAAGTTTGTATATAGTTGAAGTGTAATTCTTTAATCATTAAAGCCATTATTCTTACTGCAAAAGAAAGTGAGTACATGAAAAGTTTCTTTTAGCTCCTTAATGGGGGAAATGACAGGATGACAAAGTTCAGTGAAGATATGAGAAATTAAGATTAGGTAGTCTATGGAAAGGAAAAGGCAATGGCACCCCACTCCAGTACTTTTGCCTGGAAAATCCCATGGACGGAGGAGCCTGGTAGGCTGCAGTCCATGGGGTCGCTAAGAGTCCGACACGACTGAGCGACTTCACTTCCACTTTTCACTTTCATGCATTGGAGAAGGAAATGGCAACCTACTCCAGTGTTCTTGCCTAGAGAATCCCAGGGATGGGGGAGCCTGGTGGGCTGGCGTCTATGGGGTTGCCCAGAGTCGGACATGACTGAAGCGACTTAGCAGCAGCAGCAGCAATCTATGGAAAAAAGAACACTGAGATCAGATTACCAAATTAAATCAAAACCTACAAATGTCCTACACAGCAACCAAACCTATCTTTGTGGTTGTCTTACTAGGCAGAAAAAGAAAAGAGTTTTACTTTATTAGTTTTCTACAAGTTTAAATGTTATAAAACATCTGGATCCTAATCTATTGAGAATATTAAGTCAAAAAGTTATGTTCCACAAAACAGTCAGATGACCCTTAGGAGGGGGCTTATTAAAAAATGCTCAAGTGTGATAGTAAAAGGTTATATGCTCATTTTTTTTTTCGCACTAATCCCAAGTGTTGGATCATTTTCTTGAACAGTATCTAAGGTTATTGACATAATTTCTACATGCTCTGAATAGATGAACCTGAGTCTTGGCCAAGTAATTGTTTTTAAATTTGTAGGAAATATATCTAAGGTGAATAAAGCTGAAGCCTAGTTTACAGAGCAGTTTGTTGTTTCTGGAATCACTGTGAAATAAATTCATTCCACCAAATTATGTAATGATGAGTATAACCTAGTCATAAAGAAATTAGGATACTGGGCCAGGACGTGTGAGATGCTGCCAATTCAGATTCCATTTGTTTAAAACCAAACACATCCTCTCCGTTTAGATTCACCCACCCAGCCGTAAATTTTGTCTCAACTTTCCCATTTCTATTAATGGCAACTCTATTTTTCTCAGCCTCCCAGCCTGAAATCCGTAACTGACCTTTCACTCCATACCCACATTATGACTGTCAGTCACTCTTTGCATCCTAAACATTTTGCTTGCTAGATGTCTTACATCTAGTTGCTATCATCCCTTTATGTTAACACCATTATGATTAAAGTTTTCTTGAAATAATTTTCCATACTTCAGTCTTGACCTAAGTTGATCTTTCAAAACTATAGGTTGAGCAATAATTTTACTGATCAGTGCCTCCAATAGCTTTGCATCACTTATAATTTAAGCCTAGTAACTTCTCACTGACACAGACAGCCCTCTGAAATATATTCCACATTTCCCCACTTTTGATACTATACCCATTCTAGGGTCCTGCCTTGTCACTGCCTTACTTGACTGGCTCCCCACCTTTCTGCCCATTCAAAAATGTTCTTTTATTACCACCTTGTCCCCAGATATTTTTCATATCTGTTCCAAAAGACTTTTCATATCTTCCCAAAGAATAAGATCTTTCTTTCCTATGGGTCCTAATAGTACTTGTATTTTACACATTGTCTTATTACCCTTATCGATTGTAAATTCATTGAGAAAAAGATTGTATATATTCATCTTTGTTTACCCTGTGGTGCCAGAGTAGCGTCCCTTACACATAATGAGTGAGTGAAGTCGCTCAGTCGTGTCCGACTCTTTGCGACCCCGTGGACTGTAGCCCACCAGGCTCCTCGTCCATGGGATTCTCCAGGCAAGAATACTGGAGTGGGTTGCCATTTCCTTCTCCAGGGGATCTTCCCAACCCAGAGATCGAACCCAGGTCTCCCACATTACAGGCAGATGCTTTAACCTCTGAGCCACCAGAGAAGGGCTTCCCTGGTGGCTCAGCGGTAAAGAATCTGCCTGCTATGCAGGTGACATGGGTTTGATCCCTGGATTGGGAAGAACCCCTGGAGAAGGGAAAGGCTACCCACTCCAGTATTCTGACATAGAGAATTCCATGGACTACAGTCCATGGAGTTGCAAAGAGTCAGACAGGACTGAGCAACTTACACATAATAGTAGCCTGTTAAATATTTATTAATTTGGAAATTGGTGCTCAGGTCTTTCCTCAACATGTTTCTTGGTACTCTCCCAAAGACAGAATTCAAGACAGGATTATAGCTTTGGGACAGTATGCAATTCAGTATGTTCTTATGCCAGTTAATACCTATTCACCTATTAATCATCATGAAGGTAAATGAACCGAGTATCAAATACACAAATGTTGCTTCTGGCATTTACTCCTGCTTCAGACAAAGCTTTGCCATGCTTTCATGTGGTTTTTTGATTTATTCACTTTGGGACATATATATTCCTGAAATTTTTTGCATGCCCGTTTAGTTTAGTGTCGGAGAAGGCAATGGCAGCCCACTCCAGTACTCTTGCCTGGAAAACCTCATGGACGGAGGAGCTTGGAAGGCTGCAGTCCATGGGGTCACTGAGGGTCGGACATGACTGAAGTGACTTAGCGGTTAGTTTAGTGTGCTAGCAATTAATCATAAAACATTCCCCTTAGGCTCTTTGTGCACATGAGAAGGCCAAAATATTTTTTACCCATTCCAACTACCTGTAACAATACTAAATTATCTACCTTCTACACCTGCTCTAAACTATAGTGGCCTGGCTTAAGCAATTTATGGTTAAAATGATTGTGGATTCAATCTTTCACTACATGATTTTAAAGGAAAATATTCCTGGTTTGATTTTGAGAAATCATATGTGTGATACATATTATATGATATATTTGTGTTTGGTATTTTTTATTCTTTTATTTATTTAGCTAGCTATTATTTATTTTTTTGCCCAGTGGGTCTTCACTGCTGCCCATGGGCTTTCTCTAGCTGCAGTGAGTGGGGGACTACTCTCCAGTTGCGGTGCATGGGACTCTCACTGAGGTGGCTTCTCTTGTGCAGCATGGATTCTAGGGTGCATGGGCTTCACTGACTGTGGCATGAGTGCTCAGTAGTTGTGGCACATGGGCTTAGTTGCTCTGAGGCATGTGGAGTCTTCCTGGACCAGGGATTGAACCTGTGTCCCTGCATCGGCAGGTGGATCCTCAACCACTGGACCACCAGGGAAGTCCCTGTGTTTGATATATTTCTGTGCATTATGCAGAGACATAAGACAGCCATGTGCTGGAGCAACGAGCCACTTGAGTACATCTGAGTTTTTTGACCTCATATTGTAGCTTGAAATCCACCATGCAGGATTTAAGACATAGAAATTGGCTGACTCTACAAATCAAGGCATTCTTAACCCTCCTGAAGAGCCAATTGATAAATTTTTATTGGCATACCACTGTGCGTGTGTGTGCGTGTGTGTGTGTGTGTGTATGTGCATGGTGTATATATATATACAGCCACTCTGGTATTCTCGCCTGGAAAATCCATGGACTGAGGAGTTCAGTTGGACTAATGGACTACAGTTCATGGGGTTGCAAAGTGTCAGACATGACTGAGCAATTAACACACGCACACACACATTTGCAGTAAACTATGCTGGAAAGAGAAAGCTATTACTTAGAAAACTTTTGAAGATTCAGCCTTATTGCATTCCTCATTATAATCACCTTTTCTCAGGAATGTTGCATATCACATTTTATTTTGTAAATAGCTGAGATGAAATAATATTACGACTTAGACTCCCTTAATATTCAGTCATGGCAACACTAGAAACCCAGCAGCAAGGGAATAAGTTAATGCAGTTTTTCAGTGACAAAATTGTTCTAATACCCAAACTCATGTTTTAGTGATGCTTTTAAAATGTAAATAGAAAGTTAAATGTGCATTTGCAGAATAATACAGAAGCTTGAAATTTACTGATGGAATTGTTGTGTATCAATAAGAAATAAATCTAAACCCCAGATACACTTCTAAATAAATAATTGTATTCCCTTCTACTACCTGATTTCACTTGCATAGTGATTTATTTTCAAGAATAGCATGAGTGCTTGCTTTCTGAATTGATTTGTAAAGACTGCTGAGGGAATAACAGCCCATGAATAGAAATTAATTTTCCTCTAAAAGCATTTACTATAGAATGTTAGAGCAAGAACAAACCAGAAGGTCATCTAATACAAAGACTCTCAATCTGTTCACCACCCTGTGGCCTGAGAAGTAAACCTCCCGGAAGTGACAATGACTCACTGGGCTAGGGATGCTTAGCATCAAGATGGGTAGAGATTTCTTAGAATCTCTAAATGGAAGATAAAGCTTTCCCAGTGATTTTAATATATAGCCCCTCCTTCTCCTCGACATCTTATGGGAGTGTGTTCCTCCCAATTATTTACAGATCTATCCCAATAACTTTTTCTATTTAAAAACATCAGCCCCTAAACCAACTGAAGCTGATAGCCATGAATACAGAGAAGGAATACGTCTCAGTGACTAAAAAAAATTCTAGTGGTTCTCATAATACGTTGTGTCTCTTTTTATGTTTGGATGGGTCAGGAAAATAATTTTATTTAGAAAAGCAGAACAATATTTTCCTTTGAGACCATGAATGCCTTTGGCTAGATAACTTCTAGGTTTCCCAGGTGGCTAAGTGGTAAGGAATCTGCCTGCCGGTGCAGGAGATGCAGGAGATGTGGGTTTGATCCCTGGGTTGGGAAGGTTCCCCGGAGAAAGGAATGGCAACCCACTCCAGTATTCTTGCCTGGAAAATCCCATGGACAGAGGAACCTGGTGGGCTATAGTCCATGAGGTTGCAAAGAGTCAGACACAACTGAGGGACTGAGTGTGCATGCACAGATACACACGCAACTTTTAGCTGGTAAATTTTTGTAAGTTCAGCTCAGTTCAGTCACTCAGTCATGTCTGATCCTTTGGGACTCCATGGGCTGCAGTATACCAGGGTTCCCTGTCCATCACCAACTCCCGGAGCTTGCGCAGACTCATGTGCATTGAGTCGGTGATGCCATCCAGCCATCGCATCCTCTGTCATCCCCTTCTCCTCCTGCCTTCAATCTTGCCCAGAATCAGGGTCTTTTCCAATGAGTCAGTTCTTCTCATCAGGTGGCCAAAGTATTGGAGAGTCAGCTTCAGCATCAGTCCTTCCAATGAATATTCAGGGTTGATTTCCTTTAGGATTGACTGGTTTGATCTCCTTTCAGTCCAAGGGACTCTCAAGAGTCTTCTCCAACACCACAATTTAAAAGTATCAATTCTTCGGTGCTCAGCTTTCTTTATAGTCCAACTCTCACATCCACACATGACTACTGGAAAAAACATAGCTTTGACTAGATGGACATTTGTTGGTAAAGTAATGTCTCTGCTTTTTAATGTGCTGTCTAGGTTGGTCATAGCTTTTCTTCCAAGGAGCAAGTGTCTTTTAATTTCATGGCTGCAGTCACCATCTGCAATGATTTTGGAGCTCAAGAAAATAAAGTCTGTCATTGTTTTTATTGTTTCCCCATCTATTTGCCGTGAAGTGATGGGGCCAGATGCCATAATCTTTATTTTTTGAATGTTGAGTTTTAAGCCAGCTCTTTCACTCTCCTTTTCACTTTCATCAAGAGTCTCTTTAGTTCTTCTTCACTTTCTGCCATAAGGGTGGTGTCATCTGCATATCTGAGGTTATTATGTCTTTCCATAAAACCTAATTTTTTTTCAGGTAATTTTGACAGTAACTAGTATTTTTTATCTGTAACTTTATTAGTATTTTCAGTTAATTTAAATGACACATTTATTGACAAAAATTTATGATGCTTTACTAACAAAAAAGTTTTATAAAAAAAGTATGTATTTTACTGGTTTCTCTGAAAGCAATATAGGAAGAGGGGTGTTTATCACATTGCTAGGATATCCTGGGCAATGATAAGTTCAATTCAGTTCAATTCGACTTTTAACATATTGTCCCAAACTGTTTGGCAGTAAACTAACAACTTTAAGCCAAAATATTTGTCTGGAACCTTCTAATTTTGTTTGTTTTTATGGTTTAAAAATTTATTTGTTGTCTACATAAAAAACAGACTTGAGAGGATCATTCAGTAAAGCCAGAGATGGCTACAGTTGAGAAGGCATATAGTATAGTGCAATAGAAAAAATCATACAGAAGCAAAAGTTTTTTTTTTTAAATTACAGTGTGGGGTTTAATTTTTAATAACAATAGGGTTTGATCCCTGAGTCAGGAAGATCCCCTGGAGAAGGGAATGGCTGCCCACTCCAGTATTCTTGCCTGGAGAGTTCCATAGACAGAGGAGTCTGGCTGGCTACATACAGTCCATGGGGCCACAAAGAGTTGAACATGTCTGAGCAAATGAGCATGCATGCATGCAATCATCTCTTTAAAAAAGATGGACTGATTGTAGCAATTACTAATTTCTATGGACAGGGAGGCCTGGCGTGCTGCAATTCATGGGGTCGCAAAGAATCGGACATGACTGAGCAACTGAACTGAACTGAACGGATTGTGTAAATATTCTGTGATCAATTTCAAGCTACTGATATGTCATCTATGAAGGCAAAATTGGAAAGAAATGCTAATAACTGACTCTCAAAGCCACTAAAACCACCGCAGCATGCTGCTAGACAGTACACAAGATTCCCATCCCCCCATAGCACTATATAGAGAAACTCTTTACATACAACGTGAGAATGTAACGGCGATTTTGTAGAGGGACTGTTAGGAACCTTTTTTTAATGCATTTGTGCTATACAGAGTCAGCAACAACAATTTATGGAACCCTAGAAATACGGTTGATAAAGATTCTGAGAAATGAAAATCAAAACTACAATGAGATATCACCTCATACCAGAGTGGCCATCATAAAAAAGCCTACAAACAGTAAGTGCTGGTGAGGTTATGGGTTAAAGGGAACCCTCCTACACTGTTGGTGGGAATGTAAATTGGTACAACTACTATGGAGAATAGTATGGAGGCTCCTTACGAACTAAAAATACAGCTACCATAAGATCTAGCAGTCCCAATCCTGGGCATATATCCAGAGAAAAACATGGTTTGAAAGGATACATGCATGCCAGTGCTCAGTGCAGCACTGTCCACAATAGCCAAGACAGGAAGCAGCATAAAGATCCATCTGCAGATGGCTGCATGAAGATCTACGTACACATATACAACGGAAGGTTACTCAGCCATTGAAAAGAATGAAATAATGCACTTTGCAGCAACATGGATGGACCTGGAGATTATCATACTAAGTGGAGTAAGTCAGAGAAAGACAAATATCATATGATATTATCTAATAAATAGATAAACAAAAGGGATATAGTCGTACAGCAGAATATTGTTGTCATAAAAAGAAGTGAAGTATTGATACAAATGAATCTTTTGAAAATATTAAGCTGTGTGAAAGAAACTAGTCACAAAAGACACATATTGTATGATTCCATTTATCTGATATGTTCAGAACAGACAGTTTTATAAAGACAGAAAGTAAGTTAGTCATGGCCTAGGGTTGGGTAGTAAGAAACAGATGATAGGATTTCCTTTTGTGGTGATGAAAACTCTACAAAACTGATTGTTGTAATGATTGCATAACTATGTGAATAACCTAAAAAAATTGAATTATACAAATTAGATTTGTGAATTATGTCTCAGTGAAGCTGTTACAAAAGGTATATAGGCAATATTTTATATTTCAAATTAAAACTAAATCTAAACTCTAGTACTGTGATTTGAAAACCATCCATAGTATAAGAATATATCATTCAGGAGATGAATAGACAGTAATCTCACTCTTTCAGCCCATAATTTGATCAAGCCTTTATTAAAATCCTGCATCTAGTTTTAATCTCTACCCTTTAATAATGCTGTGGAAAAATTTAAGATGTTTCTGAGAAGCCCATCGCAGTACTGCTCAATTATTAGAGACCATAGCTAATGAAACAATATGAGGATTTGGTATAATATAATCTAAAATCAAAGGGAAAAAAACAGAGCTAGGCAGTTGGGATGTTTAATCAAGGGTTGTCTGCTGGCCTCTGAAATCTACTAGTATATGTCACAAGAGGAAATGAAGTAGCTCTGCACCATATCTGTAAAGGATATAATCAAATAAAGCTGGAATGAATTGAAGCCAGATAACTTTACATTACTTGTGTGCTTACTGAGCGACTAAGCACACGTTAGGTGGCCAAAGTATTGCCACCTGATGCGAAGTCCTGACTCATTGGAAAAGCCCTGATGCTGGGCAAACTGAAGGCAGAAGAAGGGGAAGACAGAGGATGAGATGGTTGGATGGCATCACCGACCTGATGGCCATGAGTTTGAGCAAGCTCCGGGAGTTGGTGATGGACAGGGAGGCCTGGCATGCTGCAGTCCATGGGGTTGCAAAAAGTCAGACATGACTGAGCGACTGAGCTGAACTTTACATTATATATTTTTATGATAATAAGAGTAAAAGTATTTACACGAAGATGTTAAAAAGACAGATTTAAAAATATAGAGACATTTAAGATTAGTGGGTACTGATATTTTTAAGAGTTTAAAGAACATGAAATATTGCATAGGTTTTTTGGATAAGAAAATACAGGATACAAAAGGATATATATGAAATGATTATACTTAGAGAGACTTCCTAGCAAAAAGACTAGAAAGTAATATATCAAAAGTTTAATAGTTCTTATCATTAATTTGAGGATCAGTGCATATTGCTGTCTTTTTTCCTATATTTTTTACATTTCTCATAATTTGCATAAATATGGTTATAATCAGCAAAGAACAGTTTTAAAAGGATCCATATAATTTGTCTTAGTTTAAGTGTGTGTATCCTCTCCAGTTACTGTCACATTTTAATCACCTACCTATTCCAGGAACAAGGAGATTGTATTAAGTTCTCCACTTCATTAGATTTTTTCCCTAACTTATTAGATGTATTTGATAATACTACGTGACTTATTCACAGGGATACATGATTTTCACCAAATATATCTCACTTTATTAGATGCTTATACTTCATATATTTTTAATAGTGAACTATTTCACAAAACATGCATGTCACCACCCGTTATCGCTTGAATATAAAGGCTCTATAAAGAGAAAAAGTGATTGGACTTTTCGGGGTGCTCTGGTTTACTTCAGTTTTACAATCTCCCCTGTGTGGTTCTTAAAACTACTGTAGCTCAGTAAGTATTTATTGAGTGATTACCATGAGCAGGTTTCTCCTCAGAGTTTCAAAATCTTTGTATTCCTACATAGCAGATCAATTAAAAATTTTTTGTAGTTCTTATTTGGAGATTCCCAGGTAAGCAAGCCTGATGAAAAGTAAACACACTCAAGAGGCTGACTGTGGTTCTGACTTCTGTTCTTTTTTTGGTCTATGGTAACTTTCATCCACAGTCCTACCTGGATTTTCCTATATGGATTTTAAGTTTGATGTCAAATTAATGATGGTAAAATAATATTTACTTAATATACCTTCTTTTCTTATAACTGTAGCCTCAAAGTAATTCTGATCTCTGGGAATTACCTCAGCCTATATTTCTGGGATAAGAGGCTTATATGTGTTTGTTTTAAAAGTTGCCTGAGGGACTTCCCTGGCAGTCCAGTGGTTAAGACTCTGGTTAAGACTCTGTGATTCCAGTTCCTGGAGTGTGGGTTTGATCCCTGGTCAGTGACTAAAATCTCACCTACTGCCTTATGCAGGAAAGCAAACAAACAAATAAACACCTTCCTGAATCGAAACCATCCAGGTTCAGGTGATTACTTTAAAGGTGTTCACTTATTTGCCCTCTTCATAGAATAGTGGTCTTCAGCCTTTAACATCAGTCTCCAGAGTGCTTTTGAAAAATGCAAATGCCTTGACTCTACCCAAGGCCAGATGCGTTACAATATGGGAGGTGTGAAGGGTGAATGGGGTGTTTAGTGGAGTTTTTTTTTTTTTTTTTCTTTTAGAAGCATTACAGGTGATTTCTAGGGTAGAGCAGAATTTGACAGTTACTGCATTGTTATTTAGTCACTAGTCATGTCCCACTCTTTGCAACACCAAGGCCTGTAGCACACCAGGCTTCCCTGTCCTTCACAATCTCCCAGAGTTTGCTCGAGCTCATGTCAGTGATGCCATCCAACCATCTCATCCTCTGTCGTCCCCTTCTCCTCCTGCCCTCAATCTTTCCCAGCATCAGGGTCTTTTCCAATGAGTCAGTTCTTCCCATCAGGTGGCAAAGTAATGGAGCTTCAGCTTCAGCATCAGTCCTTCCAATGAATATTCAGGGTTGATTTCCTTTAGGATGGACTGGTGTGATCTCCTTGCAGTCCAAGGGACTCTCAAGAGTCTTCTCCAGCACCACAGTTCAAAAGCATCAATTATTCGGTGCTCAGCCTTCTTTATGGTCCACCTCTTACCACCATACATGACTACTGGAAAAACCATAGCTTTGACTAGACAGATCTCTGTGGACAAAGTAATGTCTCTCCTTTTTAATATGCTGTCTAGGTTGGCCATCGTTTTTCTTCCAAGGGGCAAGTGTCCTTTATTTTCATGCTGCAGTCACCATCTGCAGTGACTTTGGGACCCAAAAAATAAAGTCTGTCACTGTTTCCATTCTTTCCCCATCTATTTGCCATGAAATGATGGGACCAGATGCCATGATTTTCATTGTTTGAATGTTGACTTTTAAGCCAGCTTGTTCACTCTCCTCTTTCACCTTCATTAGGAGGCTCTTTAGTTTCTCCTCACTTTCTGCCCTAAGGGTGGTGTCATCTGCATGTCTGAGGTTGTTGATATTTCTCCCAGCAACACCGATTCCAGCTTGTGCTTCTTCCAGCCCAGCGTTTCTCATGATGTACTCCGGATATTATAAGTTAAATAAGCAGGGTGACAATATTCAGCCTTGATGTACTCCTTTCCCAATTTTGAATGACTGCATTAACCCTTGAATAACTTGTGACCAGGGACACTGTGTTGTTATACTCATGTTCACAGTCTAATGTAGTGCTCTGTATTAGTGGTTCTATGAGGACTCGTCAAATGAATGATGGAGCAGACATCCCCTATCTAGGGTCCCCAGCCTTCAGGATCTAATAATGCTTGATGATCTCAGGTGGAGCTGATGTACTAATAATAGAAATAAAATGCACAGTAAAGGTAAGGCATGTGAATCATCCCCAAACCATCCCCCCTTATTGCTCTGTGGAAGAACTGTCTTCCATGAAACCGGTCCCTCGTGCCAAAAAGGTTGGGGAGCACTGCCTTATCGTCTGTGCACACACTTGTCTGCTGAGTGACATCCAGCTGAGTCTAGTTCCAGGTTTAGTCATGTTGGTCTTCGTTTTCTTAGCACAGGTGCAGCCGTGAACAGCAGTGAGAGCCTCCCTCCTTCCTCATCCGTCAATGACATCTCCTCCATGTCCACCGACCAGACCCTGGCATCTGACACTGACAGCAGCCTGGAAGCCTCGGCAGGACCCCTGGGTTGTTGCAGGTGACTAGCCGCCTGCCTGCGAAACCCAGCGTTCTTCAGGAGATGATGTGATGGAACACACACGCAGACACTCACGCACACACGCAAACGCAGACACACAACGACAAGAACGTGGCAAGGGAGAGAATCCGAGTCTAAAATTGAAACACATCTTTCAGCCTGCTTCTTCTCCAGAGTTCTGTATTGCAGCTAAGCCAAATGTATATTTAACTCCTAGTTGCTCTTGCTTTGGTATTCTTCCAATGATGCTTTGACTACAGAAAGCAAATCAAACACAATTAGAGAAGCCTTCTCCATAAAGTGTAATTTTAATGGCTGCAGAACCAGTGACCTGTAGCTGCCCTTTCAAATGGCATGACAAGGTGTGCAGTGGCCCCATCCAGCATGTGTGTGTGTCTCTATCTTGCATCTACCTGCTCCTATTGGCCTAGTCAGATGGATGTAGATACAGATCCGCATGTGTCTGTATTCACACAGCACCACGTACTTAGAGATGCTACTGTCGGTGTCCTCAGGGCTCTCCCAAGACATCACGCACTGGGGTACCACATGGTCCATTTCATGTGATCTATTACTCTGACATAAACCCATCTGTAATATATTGCCAGTATATAAGCTACTTAGTTTGTTAATTGATTAAGCTGTATGTCTTATAAGAAAATGTGTAAAGGGCGGAATATGGGGAGGGAGTGAGTTCTCTTGGACCCTTGAAGATGTAGCTTCCAAATCTGAACTGATTAAATGGCACCTGTAAACCAATTTGTAGAAAGAACATATGTGATGCTTATGTACAGTGCGGGGTGGGAGAGGGTAACAGTTTCCAGGTATTGAATGGTTTGACCTTTAGAAGGAAGGTAGGCATAACAGCTGAGGGTCTTTTCTCTGATAGTGAGTGGGTAGGGGAGACTAGGGTAGTGTGGCCATGTGGGAGGAAGAACTAAAGGAGGTATGACCCAGATTCTAGGAGACACCGGCATTCCTGTTTGAGAAAGGAGACCCTCATTTGTTGTTTGCAAAGTATGTGTCACAACTGAGAAGAGATTGGCAGCTAGTGAGGCAGGGTTAGTGTTTCCATATCTGATGGGAACCCTTCTTTGAAATAGAGTGGAGCTGCCTCTGCATGGTATCCCTAACAAAAAATGAGTTTGCCTAGGCTATTTTTAGATTGTGGGTTGTGTTTTCCATGACTGTGCTATTTGCCATGTTTATACCTTGTCAAGGTTTTATTTTGAGAAAAAATATTACTTCCCTCTTCTGGAATTAAAAAAAAAAAAAAAAGACTACTTAAAAAAAATACCCAAAGCCCAGGGCAATCCTCAGGTTAGCATTTGAAAACATCCACAGACGTTCCTCAGGGGTTTCCCTGACTCCTTAACGTGGCCAATGTCTCATGTTTATTTATTTTTTCATAAATTTCAACAATTCAAGAAGGGCTGATCATCTGAGTTTTGTACCACAAGTTGACATGACAGCAATAACTCTGCCCATAAGTTACTGCTGCTAAATAGCTTTAGCAATAGAGTGTCTTAAAAGCCATGAAGCATTGATGTCAATGTTTAGCAAAATCTCCTGAATTTAGCTCAAAAATAAATGAAAGTGCTTTCCCAGGCACTTGAAGGAGGCACTGTGAAACATCCTGGTTCCATACAAGGCGATACCAGGATAACTTCTCAGCAATAACAGGACCAGGTCGACCCTTCTCCTCTTATTCACTCTAGTGAAGTATCCATTACAACTCTGCACTCTGACCATTTTGGTGCTCACCAATGTGGTGGTATTTCACCTGAAGAAGAAGTGAAACACACAGGATGGTTGGTTGAGTGTGAGATGACGGGCAAATGGAATCCCTCGGAAAACAGAGCAGCCAAGAATGCCAGTGCTCTGAAAACTGCCTTAAACACAATGATAGGGAAGCCGTATCTCTTCCTAAGCAATAGAATCAACTCCCACCATCGCCACGGGAGCAATGCTGCCATTTACCAGGGATTGCTTCGCACCATAGATTTCATGACAAGAGGTCATTTGTTCAAAATGGAGAGAAAAATTATTAGACTGTGCAGCTCGCCCCCTGGAATAGAAGTGACCCAGTGTCTCTATCTTGCTGCCCTTGTTTTTGGTTAATATTGCAGACAATCTGATTGGAAAAATGCTTCCACATTCACATGAGTTCTCAATTTTCTTTGTGTCACACTCTCTCAACACCCCCCTCACTCCCCCTCCCCCTTTAAAATTTCTCTTCTCTGCTTTCCTTTTTCTTTGTTTATCTCCTTTCTCTGTGCTCTTCTCTTGCTATACCTGCAGCCTCTCCCCTTCTGGCTCTTTAACCACATTGAGATTAAGTGCAGAGAGCACAAAGCTGTTGAAAAAGAGTGAATCCCAGGGAGAATTTCATCAGCCACAAAACAACATCAGGAGACAAAAGGAAATCTCCAGCCAGCCAGCAACTTCGAACCACTTGACAGACTCTGTCTCATGTATGTGGAAGTGATTTTTTTTTTTTCCACTCAGATGAATCCAGGCAAGAACTACCCAAAGTCCCTCCCCTTACTTGCTACTTCCACTTGCTACTTACTTACTTCTCTAAACTCCACTAATCTGGCCTCTCCTGTTGTCTCTTGGAAACGGGTTACCTTCAGCCAGAACTCCCTCCAGTCAAGGAAAAATGGAACAACCTTTATATTGCGATATCATGTATTACAAAGCAAGCTAAGGGTTAGCTTCTTGACGGCTTCTACAATTAATTTTCCTAGATTATCAAAGCAACAGGCAATAGGCCAACAAAGAGAAGCATCATTGCAAAAGTCCACCCACCCTTCACAACCTTGGGTCCATTTTATCAGTCCCTTCAGAAGGTGATTATGTTGTTATCAGATCCACAGAATATACTATGTTCTGCACTGAATCTTCTTTTCTTGAAAAAACAAATATTTCCAGTGCAGTCACCCATTCCTTCAAAAGGTCTCTCCTGCTTTTCAGGTAGGGGGGTGTCAGGTCACTCTTGGGAAAAGTGAAGTTCCTGCCTATGGTTGGGGTTCCTTTTGGAATGCGAAGTTGGCCTGACTTTCCTTAAAGGGCAAGTAGTTTCATAGTGATCCTTCAAGAAATGTTTTGTAGTATTTTACAGGAGGGATAGCTACATGTCCATGTGCGGGAGGAACTAGATTTTTCAGAGAGCTTGGCAAAACCACCACCACCACTTTGATATTTCTACATGTATTCTGTTGGCCAAAAGAGATACACTGGCCTAATAACCAAATTTCTTCTTGTGGAATAAAAACTGATAATAATCTTGCATCTTCAAGAATCTGATGACTGAGCTTTGAGAGAATGTACCCCATAGATGGACCAGGGCCTGGTCTGTTCCCTCCACTTGGAGTAAACTATTTAATTGAAGGCCAGGGAGCTGTATAGTTGTTGTTTTTTTTTTTTTTTTTCCAATCTGTTATCATTATCAGAAAAATATTACCTAAGGATACTAATAGCAGCTGACTGGTAAATCAGAAAATAGGCCTTGACAAATAGAATAAGTAGACTAGGTGAGATTAGATAAATCCTTTTATGACTTGCCAGGGAAGGGTGGGGGGCAGAATAAGCAAAATGGACTTCAAAATTTTAAATAGTCATTGCAAAATCTAAATTATTCCAAATCTATTTCTATGTAATTCTCAACATATGATAATCTAAATCTTAGAAGCATCATGCTCTGTGATGAATGCTATCAACCAGGTTAGCTGAAGAGAATTTATCTTGTATAGCTCAGAGCAAGAGATTAAATAGCCTGAGGAATCTTTGATTCCAACCACTTTGGGTCTGAAGAGAAATCTCCACCCTCTACCCTGCTCACAATGCCCAACATGCATATCTTCCACAGAGATTATTGAACCCAGAATGGAAACTCCTTTCTCTAAGAACAACAATCAACTTATAATGTACATAGTTACACTAATTATTTTCCATGTGATTAAAATATAAGATTTTATCTCTTTTAGCACTTGGACAGTTCTTTCGCTGTCTGAAATGGCTCACTTTGACTCATTTCCTTGGTCAGCAAGCTGAAATGGAAGATCTCTGTTTCTATATGAACTCCTGTACATCTAACTTTTGATTATGTGGGACCAATGGCCAGTATATCCTAATGGACAGAAATCTCCCGCCCCTAGTTAGCACTGAACTGTTCACCTTGCCATGTATATCTTGCAACAAGACCTAATTTACACCTGCCTGTTACGCTGCATGATTGGACTCCAAAGACTATTACAAATGATGAGAATTGTCCTGTGTCCGTGTTTATGAAATGGACTTAAAACACATACACACATTCATACACATCTCATCTTTACAGTTCTAGATCAACCCTGGAAACAAAACTACGCACATCCAGTTTCTTTGCAAGGTCTTAGTGGTGAGAACTGAAAGTCAGCCTGATAGATCAAATGCACTTCAGTGATGTTTAATAAGGATTGAAATTATTTAAATCATTTGTGTCCTTTCTCACTTTTTTTCATTTTGTGTGTGTTTTTTTTTCTCCTTTTTTATTTTCAAGATATTGGTGGAACAAGAGGATGAATGGGGGGAGAACTTTGGCTTTTTTGAACTCTTTGTAGGTGGATATGAAGTTGATACATTGTGATTTCTGTTTCTTATGAACTATTAAAAAACAGAGCAAATCTGCTTCTAGTAACATAAAACCAAATCCAAACCCAGACTGTTGGAATTTGCCTGTTGCTAACTGTTGTCCTGCTGCTCATTGTCTTGGGTTTTATGTCCTGACAGTAGCTCTGAAGCATATCACATGATTTCATTGTGCAGTCTGATTGTGCCAGGGAATAAATAAGAAATGAGGAGTGACCTACTTTCTCACTTTGGGTAATGAGTGTGTAATACATATGTGACCATGTAGAAAGCTCTACTTTCATTTGAGATTAGTTTCTCCTAAAAATAGCCTTCATTTCTGTCTGGAGATGTTGGTTGTACATCTACAACTCATATGTTTCCTTTAAGGTGTAAAATCGGTGAAGAGGGAAAAAATAATTTTCTGAGGGTATTAGGTGAGTAAAACAGGGTTAAATATCAGGTTAATTTATCAGAAGTCCTGATCAGTTTAGTCATTACTCAAGAGAGAGGTCAAAGTTGTTGTGTGTGTGTGTGTGTGTGTGTGTGTGTGTGTGTGTCTACATGGTAGTTAACCTTACTCCTCTTTGAATTTATGATTTTATGTCTTGATAAGGTCACTAAACCCATGTTAAGCTGGAAACATCTGAAAAATTGAGGAATGGCTTTCTATTTCTATAAATACAATGTTTTATTTAACCAGCTAACTATTACAAAGAAAATCTGGGAGATAAACATACCTATTCTTTTGAGTTAACACAATTTAGTTTGGGTGAACTCCCGGAGTTGGTGATGGACAGGGAGGCCTGGTGTGCTGCGATTCATGGGGTCACAAAGAGTCGGACATGACTGAGTGACTGAACTGAACCGAACCTATTATATATGAGAAAAATAGAAACCAAAAGCCATTTGTTATCTCTGGCATAGCTTCTATTTCAAATCTCATATCTTTACTCTGTTAATAAAATAAGTTTAAAAGTGGCCAAGTATAGGTACATGAAAATGCATTATTAAGAAGGGGAATCACATGCCATAAGACTGCTCATGGAGAGAAAGGATCAGAAGGAGTTATTGGTGCACACCAGGTGCCATGGAAAGTTACCAAATATGTGGGTCATTCTGAGCACATTGACAGAGAGAATAAAGATATCTTGAAAACTACCTTTCTTGCTTGGGCAACAACCACCCTAGAAGGAGGATTCTTTTTGCTCAGCAGTTGCACTGGGCTGTACTCAAGCTAGAGGTTTTTGACCTTATGGATTTATCAGAAAGCTACTTGTTGCATGTCTTTCCTCCCTGAATTTTGAAAGGCATGCCTGGAAGACATTTGCAAGTAGTGAAACACACTGAAAATGCTCTTGTCTCAGGTCAGTTCACGTCAGGGACCACTGAACATGGCAAATCATCTCCCCAGGTCCAGACTGAATTTGATCTGTTCATCCTCTTAGATCAGTGTCTTCTCTTTTGTTACTGAAACAAACTAGACATGTACAGTTCCTAAGCACATGAGATATGATGGTACATACACAAGAATCAAACCCCACTTTGGAATTTCCCATCCTCTCTTGTCACATATTAAAGACTTGTTTATCATAGTATAAAACAATGTAAAATAAGTCTGAAATGCAATTTAAAAGATTCAAATTTTACTCCATGGTTCACTTCCGTGACACTGAACTTCTGGTTCTGTCCTTTTCCTTCTTTTTGCCCAGTGATCCACGTTGTCTGCAACTCAAAAGCAGATATAAAATGTTATTCATCTTAAAACCTCTCCACATTCTTCCTAGAAAATTGTATCTCTCACAATTTGCTTTTCATGAACACTTTTATATTTGCATTTGTCAAAGGATTATTTATGAACAACTATTCACAAAATCAATTTTTATAAACCAAATAATATTTTACATGGACTAAGGAAACTGTTGATATTAAAGTGCTTCTTGTATGAAAGGAAGACTTTCAAAAAGCCATTGCTTATTTCTTAATGTTAGTATTTTGCAAACTTGGATTTGGTGCAAATCAAGCTCTCAGAAAATTGCTCTAAATTTCTAATTTAAATTCTGAGTTAC
Source organism: Bubalus bubalis (assembly GCF_019923935.1). Classification (NCBI taxonomy): domain Eukaryota; kingdom Metazoa; phylum Chordata; class Mammalia; order Artiodactyla; family Bovidae; genus Bubalus; species Bubalus bubalis. Next base: position 16,675,074 of record NC_059163.1, read on the forward strand.
GTTCTTAAGTGGCACATTCATTCACTCCAAGGCCATTTGTTGAACATCTCTCTCTGTGTCCTTGTAGGAGATAAATACAACATAGTTCTTATCCTCACAACTTCAGAGTAAATAAAGCTTAAATAGTTTAAAAATGAGTGGTTAAAGCAAAAAATCTTTAACTCATCTATTACTCTCTTTTAAAATAATAATGTGTTCAAATTAGTGGCATGATTTGAATGATTCCATTTTTATTATTTGCTTAAAGCAAATGAAACACGGAATCTGCTTTTGATGTTATCATTTTGTCTAATCGTACATAAGTACAATTAATGATGGGCTTCCCTGGTAACTCAGCAGTAAAGAATTCTGCCTGCCAATGCAGGAGATGTGGGTTGGATCCCTGGGTTGGGAAGATCCCCTGGAGAAGGAAATGTCACCCCACTCCAGTATTCTTGCCTGGGAAATCCCATGGACAGAGGAGCCTGGGCACAGTCCATGGGGTGCCAAAAAGTTGGACAACACTTAGCAACTAAACAACAACAAACAAATTTCAGTCTCCAGAAAAAGGGAGAAATGTGATGGCATTTTGATACCTTGCCAAAGACTTCTGATATTTGTATCCTGGGGGAAAAATAGATAAGAAGTTCAGAGGCTAAAAAACAACAACAACAAAAATAGCATGGATGCTTTTTTCTACATAATATAAAGTTCATTTTGATACATGTTTCTTCCGAGAGCTATTGGGCCTGAATGCTGAGCTTGAGGCTCATATTTCAAAATATCCAAATGAGTAAATAACATCACAGCAGATACTGGAGTCTCTCTGCAGTGATGCTCTCATAGGAAGCCAAATTTTTGAAATTTGTTCAGTCTGTGGGGGTTGTTGGAGCCCTAAAATAAGGTACAGTTTAGTCATTAGTTATTTTCTGTTAGAAACTCCAACTCAGAACATCACTGAATATGTGAACCAGAAACTTGACATTGAACTCTGAACACTCACTCACTGACCCATGCCACAGATATTAAGTACTTCAGTCTTCCCATGATTGTTCTATGCACACTGAAAAAGTGAAAGTGAAAGTCATTCAGTTGTGTCTGACTCTTTGTGACCCCATAGACTATATAGTCCATGGAATTCTCCAGGCCAGAATACTGGAGTGGGTAGCCTTTCCCTTCTCCAGGGGATCTTCCCAGCCCAGGGATCGAACCCAGGTCTCCCTCATTGCAGATGGCTTCTTTACCAGTTGAGCCACAGGGGAAGCCCAAGAATACTGGAGTGGGTATCCTAGCCCTTCTCCAGCGGATCTTCCTGACCCAGGAATCGAACCAGGATCTCCTGCATTGCAGGCAGATTTTTTACCAACTGAGCAATGAGGGAAGCCCAAGGTCTTGGATAGCACTAAGAAAACAGACAAAGTAGTTAAAAGGATAAGGCATGATAAGGGGTATCATTTAGATGAGGTGATCAGAGCAAGGTTCTCAGAAGAGGTGATATTTGAGCAGAGACCTGAATAAAGTGAGGGAATGAGTTATATTAGTATCTCAGGGACAAGCAAGTTCAGAGGCCTTGGAGTAAGAGCTTGTTTATATATTCTTATAAGAATTCTTATATTCACAAGAATGACAGTCTTGTGAATAAAGGGCTTCCCCAGTGACTCAGTGGTAAAGAATCTTCCTGGCCATTTCAACAGACTGGGGAGATGTGGGTTTGATCCCTGGATCGGGAAGATCCCTAGGAAGAGGAAATGGCAGCCCACTCCAGTATTCTTGCCAGGAAAATTCCATGGACAGGGTAGCCTGCTGGGCTGCAGTCTAGGGGATCTCAAAGTGTCAGACAAAACTGAGCACACACTGCCTCTTGTGAATAAAGCAGAATGGACAAGAGAAGTGTGATAATAAGTGAAATTGAAGAGATAGAAAGAGTCAGAGCATGGCAAGATCTTGGGCTTTGATTCTATCATGGGAAGATGATAGATAGAGTTGAGCATGGAAATGCCATAATATTTCTTTTTAAAAAGTATCTCCCTTGCTGCTGAGTAGAGAGAGGAGGTTAAGAAAAAAGACAAGAATGGAAACAAATAATCCATTATAAGGTGTATCAGGAGTCCAGAAAGGCAAGATGGAACTTGGGCTAAGAAGAGCTGGTGCTGAGAAGGAGTTGGAGTCAGGGTCCAATTAAGGATACGTTGTGAAGGTAAGAGTTGAGATCTGCTGATGGATTGAAATGTGATACAGAAGAAAGAGATGAAGTAATGATTGTATTTTTAAGAAATCTAAGCTGCAAGGTAAATGATGGTGTGGTTGACTGAGAATGATGGGCTAGAAACATATTTGTGAAGAAATTCATATTTCTTGTTGGAAATGTCAGTTCATTAGATACTCATATGAAGTAGCTGGAGTTTCTACAAGGTTGGAGGTAGGAAAGAAGTTGAGCTGAAACAAATTTGAGAGTCATAAGTGTTGATTGAAACAAGGAAAGTATAAGAGACTTGTAAGAGGCTGAGGGTAGATAAAGAAGAGCCCGAAGATGAATGTACCTCTTGTTCCAACATACAGAAGTTAGGAACAGGAGGGTGTTCTAAAGAATGTCTAGTAAAGCAGAGGGAACACCAGGAACATGTGCTATCCTGGAAGCCAAACAAAGTGTTTCAAAAATGAGGGAGTGGGCACCACGGACAATGTCACCGGGCAGCGAGGATGGAGACGGAAGACTGGCGATTGGACTTGATTTTATGAAGGTCATGGCTGACCTTGACTACGGTAGTTTCTCTGCAATTTTGAGCAAGAAAGCATGATTCCACTGAGTTCAAGAGAACATGGGAAGCGAGAAGCTAGAAATGAGGTCAGAAAATTCAAGTTTGTTTTTTTTTTTCTGAAAAGTGAAGCAGAAGAGTGATGTTGAAATTAGACATATATATATATATATATATATATATATATATATATATATGATGAAAGGATTTTTTTTAAGTTACCAAAGTGGAAGTATGTATGGGAGGGCTTAATACTTAAGAGCATAATATCTAATGCAAGAGAGAAGGAGTATCTATTTGAAGGCACAATATTCTGGAGTAGGAGAGGTGTGCTCTCAAAGAGGAATCGTTGGCCTGGGTGGAGCAGGCAGCACGGTGTTTGGAACAAGAGCTAAGGTGGTGTGTACAGTGCGGGTGTAGGTTGTCTGGTAGATACGACAATGAAACATTAAAACAGGGACTTCCCAAGTCGTCCAGAGGTAAAACCTCACCTTCCAGTGCAGGTGGTGTGGGTTTGATCCCTGGTTGGGGAGCTAAGATCTCATGTGCTTTGTGGATTTTTTTTTTCTCAGTAAAAAGAGCCTATCAGTAAGTAAGTTTATATAAGTAAGATTATCAGCTGAATATGAGGATAGAAAGAGCTCATGGGGCTTATGAAGTGTAAAATAGACCTTAAAAATTACAAAGATAAGTTACTGGACAACAATGAGAGAGAAATGAGCTATTTTTATATAAGGTAGACAAGCCAATCAGTGGTCCTCTGCTCTTCAGCCACGTTTAGTTTTTTAGATGAAGGTTAGGAGGAATCAGAAACTGGATTTAGCCAAAGTTGAGTTCTTTTCTTTGCTTCCCAGATGAGTGGAGTGGTGGAAGAGAAGATGAAGGGATTTAAGAGTGGAGTGTGTGAGCGCGTGCTCAGTTGTGTCTGACTCTTTGGCACCCCATGAACTGTAGCCCACTGGGTTCCTTGGTCCATGGAATTTCCCAGGCAGGAATACTGGGATGGGTTGCCATTTCCTACTCCAAGGAATAAATATGATGGAGAGCCACAGAAGCTAAGTTGGTCAAGGAGGGAAGTGATGCCATGAGGGATGACATGAGGGGATAATAATTTGTGAAAATTTAGGCAAGTCCATGACTCTGAGATACTTTGGGAGCATTCAAGAATTGTTGGAGTGATGGTGCAAAAAGGAGTGATCTAGAAAGAGAAGAAGTGATAATCAGAGAGTGGATGCTTGGTATAAACATTTTGGTGATGGTGCAGTTATTTTGGGGCTGTTTATTATCACCTCACTTGTTTAATTTGTATGCAGAGTACATCATATGAAATGCTAGGCTTGAGAGTCCCTTGGACTGCAAGGAGATCAAAGCAGTCAATCCTAAAGGAAATTAGCTCTGAATAGTCACTGGAAGGACTGATGCTGAAGCTGAAGCTCCAATAATTTGACCATCTGATGCAAGAGCTGACTCATTAGAAATGACCCTGGTGCTGGGAAAGATTGAGGGCAGGAGGAGAAGGGGATGACAGAGGATGAGATGGTTAGATAACATCACCGAGTCAGTGGACTTGATTTGATCAAACTCTGGGAGATAGTGAAGGACAAGGAAGCCTGGCATGCTGCAGTTCATGGGGTCACTGTATCAGACATGACTTAGAGACCCAAGAACAGCAAGAATTTTTTGTAATGTCATGGTGTGAGGTCAACCTTGGGCTCAGGTGGCTGATGTTTGGGCAAAGGAAAACAAGATTTTTCAGGACCGAATAGATCAAGGAGCTGTGTGGCCAGATTGGTGTATGACAGAGAAATAGAGGTTAGGACAAACAGCTGATTAGATGCTAAAAATACTCTTTCATGTGACATGTACTTCCAAGAAGCTTCTTAGGGAGGAGAGATGATCAACGCTCTGAAAGTAGCAATAAAAAGCAAAGATAGACTTTGCTCTCCATCAGGCTAATGATAATTGTGGGAATTATCATTTGTGTTGAATTGTGTTGTGGGAAGGAAAAATAGGCCACCCTGGAGAGGGCTGCAGGACAGCCATGTCTTTAGGACATGACTGCTTCAGGAAATATGGAAAGGGGATGCTGGCAGATCTAGAAGGTCTAATGGAAAGGCTGGGGAATGGGGGAGGGATCAGAGTTTGAAGCAAATGTGGGAATGTGCTGAGCAAGAGGGGGATGAGGTCACAGGCGGAGACAAGCGACAAGGACCATTAGCTACTTTGATGAAAAGTAACAGAGGGTGAGGGCTTCCCAGGTGGCCCAGCAGTATCCACCTGCCAATGCAGGAGTTATGGGTCGATCCCTGGGTCAGGAAGATCCCCTGAAGAAGGAAATGGCAACCCACTCCAAGAATTCTTGCCTGGGAAATCCCATGGGCAGAGGAAACTGGCAGGCTACAGTCCATAGGGTCACAAAAGAGCCAGACATGACTGGGCACCTAAATGGCAACAACAATAGAGGGTGAAGTGTGGGAGCCTGTTCTAATTGGCTAAGAGTCGTTAGCCAATTCTAATGACGCTTGTGGAGGCAGGGGACGTGTGTGTTGGGAGGAAAGGGCTAGGATGGACCTGGTGTTTTCACAAAGTCTTCAAGGGCTCCCCTCAGAGCCAAGAGATAGCTTTGCTCCAAGCAAATAGTCCAACTTGACTCCTCACTCAGACAATTCAGTGTTACCCTGTTACCTGTACTCTCCATGTAAGAAAGGGACCCCTGAGATAAAACAAAAGGACTCCTACTGTGTGGGCTGGTCTCGCCTGGGCTTGACCCTCGAGGGCAGGTACACATAGTCCATGAATAAAGAGTGGCGTTCAGCCCTGGACCTGAGCCGCAAATGGGATGTTAAACAACACACTTTTTATTGGCTAAACTTTCCCCTTAAAGCTCTAGAGTAGGTTCAGTAAAGTTAGGCTGCCTGGGAAACTGTTCGTTATCCAAGTCACTTGGCAACAAGAGGCACTTCAGCTGGGCAGTGCTAAGACTTGGCTCATTTCCCACTGGTCCCATTAAGAAGACTATAAAGAGAATAATGAAAGAGACCTACAGGAGCCACCGATCCAGCACTCTTTCCCTGTGGTCTGTGAATTCAAACAAGGCAAAACACTTCACGCCCTGGCTGCTTCCTTTGAATAAAAGAGTAGAAGCCGCCTGGGACCTACGTGTGTTTTCAAGTCTCACAGGGTGCAGGAAGGTTGTTAGGTAGAAGGCCGCCTTGATGGCACAGGCTGGATAGGGCATCTTGTGTGTTTGAAAAGGCCCCCTCCCTGGAGTCTGTAGCACAAGCGCCTCCATACATGCTGTTCCACGTGTGCTCCAGGGAGGTCTTGGCTCCAAACTGCCTCCCTGTCTGATTACGTCCAACTCATCCTTTAGGGCTCATGTCATAGCCATGGCTCTGCAGTGCCTTGCCCAGCCTCACCTCTGTGGCCTTTTAACATCTGCCATACAGCTCATGTGGAAATTGTTATAAACTAGGCTGAGCACCAAAGAAATGATGCTTTTGAACTGTGGTGCTGGAAAAGACTCTTGAGAGTTCCTGGGACTGCAAGTAGATCAAACTAATCGGTCCTAAAGGAAATCAACCCTGAATAGTCATTTAGAAGGGCTGTTGCTGAAGCTCTGATACTTTGGCCACCTGATGCAAAGAGCCGATTCATTGGAAAAGACCCTGATGCTGGAAAAGATTGAAGGTAAAAGGAGAAGGGGGTGGCAGAAGATGAGATGGTTAGATAGCCATCACTGACTCAAGGGACATGTTGTTGTTCAGTCACTAAGTTGCGTCTGACTCTTTATGACCCCGTGAACTTCAACACGCCAGGCTTTCGTGTCCTTCAATATCTCCTCAGGTTTGCTCAGATTCATGTGAATGAATCTGTGATGATTCATGTGAATCTAAGCAAACTCTGGGAGATAGTGGAGGACAGAGGGGCCTGACATGCTGCAGTCCATGGAGTCACAAAGAGTCAGATATGACTTAGCAACTGAAGACCAACAAGGTATCCCAGGGCACCTAGCCTCCTGCTAGTCTAGACTGTGGACTCCTTCAATGAATATTCACTAAAGGTGATGCTGATATGACTGTAGGCATGTTCACTGGCCCACATCCTTAGGCACTTTCACTGTATTTTACCTAATACCTTTAATGCCCATTGTCTTCCTCTGTGTCCACATAGACAAAATTGATGGACAGTTAGAGGTGGTTCTTTAGATTTTATTCCCAGATCATGGATGTAATTGTATTAATTCCAAATAGAAAGGATGCTTTTAGCATGCCTCTCTCTTGTCATCAATCTCGGCGGATCATCTGAGAAAAGGTAAAATTGGAGTCCTCGAGACAGGGTCACAATTACATCCTCTGCTGCTGTGCGTGCTAGTGCTTCATTGCTGGTCCGTTTCCCAAGGCCAGAACCCAGCTACGAGCTCCAGAAGCATCCTTTTAACAGGAGTAACTTGGGAGCCAACAGCTACCATTTATAGAACACTTCAGTTCAGTTCATTCAGTCGCTCAGTCGTGTCTGACTCTTTGCGACCCCATGAATTGCAGCACGCCAGGCCTCCCTGTCCATCACCATCTCCCAGAGTTCACTCAAACTCATGTCCATCGAGTTGGTGATGCCATCCAGCCATCTCATCCTCTGTCGTCCCCTTCTCCTCCTGCCACCAATCCCTCCCAGCATCAGAGTCTTTTCCAATGAGTCAACTCTTCGCATGAGGTGGCCAAAGTACTGGAGTTTCAGCTTTAGCATCAGTCCTTCCAAAGAAATCCCAGGGCTGATCTCCTTTAGAATGGACTGGCTGGATCTCCTTGCAGTCCAAGGGACTCTCAAGAGTCTTCTCCAGCACCACAGTTCAAAAGCATCAATTCTTCAGCGCTCAGCTTTCTTCACAGTCCAACTCTCCACTCATGTATGCATCCATACATGACCACTGGAAAAACCATAGCCTTGACTAGACAGACCTTTGTTGGCAAAGTAACGTCTCTGCTTTTCAATATGCTATCTAGGTTGGTCATAATTTTTCTACCAAGGAGTAAGCGTCTTTTAATTTCATGGCTGCAGTCACCACCTACAGTGATTTTGGAGCCCAAAAACATAAAGTCTGACACTGTTTCCACTGTTTCCCCATCTATTTCCCATGAAGTGATGGGACCAGATGCCATGATCTTCATTTTATGAACACTTAATATATGCCAAATACAGTGCTAATCACTTATTCATTCCTCAAAAAAATCTAATAAGGAAAAGACACTATTATTATCCCAATTTTACATAATAATGAACAGGTTTACAAACGTGACGTAACTTCCTTTAAGCTTATATAACTTCTAAGCTGCAGAGCTGGGATTATGATCCAGGTCTCCAAATGCAAAAGTTCACGAATTTTCTCTTCTAGGATGCTACACCAAGAAGGCACAAATCTGCAGTATAAGGGACACTGGGGTTTGTGGTCGGCTCCTTGGGGCTTCCCTGGTGGCTCAGCAGTAAAGAATCCACCTGCCAATGCAGGAGGCATGGGTTTGATTCCTGAGTCCAAAAGGTGCCCTGGAAAAGGAAATGGCAACCCATTCCAGTATTCTTGCCTGTTGAATCCCATGAACAGAGGAGACTGGTGGGCTACAGTTCATGGGGTTGGAAACAGTTGGACATGACTTAACAGCTAAACAACAACCCCAGTCTAGGCTGAGCACCAAAGAATCGGTGCTTTCGAACTGTGGTGCTGGAAAAGACTCTTGAGAATTCCTAGGACTGCAAGTAGATCAAACCAAACAGTTCTCAAGTAAGTCAACTAAACAACAACCCCAGTCTTTAATCCGCTCCTGCATTTCCAATGAGAGATAATTATATCATTAAAATTATTGCAGTATTAATTATATGAATTAATTTTATAATATTATATCATATTAATTATATCTTTAAAAAGAGATTTAAACTGTCTTACCTAGCATTGATATAATTTTGTAAAAGGAATCCTCAGCTTGTGAATAAATTGGAATGACTTTATTTAAATTTTACTTGGAGTTTTTAGTCACTTCATGATAAATTTACATATAAAATCTGCACTTTAGTTAGCTTGATGGCATGGGCATTTCTATTTTAAATGTTCATTAAAGGATACATAGCCATATAGTTTGATAAGTCAAACCAGTACTATAGACTCACTTGGAAGCAAGTCTTTTTTCCTGAGCCCATAATGTAAAAATCATCACAGTTGTCTAAAGAGTTTTAAAGAAATGTATACAGAATGCAGCAAATGAACCCTCAACACTACCTATATATTTCCAATTTATTCTTATGTCAATTTCCCATTGATATTTTTCTAGGCTTTCAGCTGAATTAATATAAAAACCAATAAAAACCCAGATGGACAAGTTGCTCATGGCATGCATTGACTGAAGATTGTCATCACTATTTATAATTAAAATTAATAACAGTATCCCTCATAAAGCAAAGACAAAATTTATTGCTAGCTCTCCATGCTGATACTCTGTGGCATAATAATGGTGAAGAATGTGTGTGCTCAGTCGTGTCTAACTCTTTGTGACCCCGTGGACTGTAGCCCACCAGGCTCCTCTGTACATTAAATTTTCCAGGCCAGAATATCGGAGTGGTTTTCCATTTCCTACTCTAGGGGATCTTCCCAACCCAGGGATCAAATCTGCATCTCTTGCATCTTCCGCATTGGCAGGCAGAATTCTTTACCATTGCTTCACCTGGGAAGGCCAGTGACGATGGAGGGGGAGGCACTTAAAATCGATAAGATATCTTTCTGGTGCCTTAAGAAACTGCATTTATCAATAGAGTTATCAATCAAGCTATGTGGCAGGCACTTGGATAGGCACAGGGCACATCACCTCAAAGTAAGAGAGTTGTCGCCTTCACTTTACAGATGAAAAAACTAAGGCTCAAAGGTTAAATGACTTCTCATTATTTTGCACCTTGCCTGAGGCATATTCAGTCCAGTTCAGTTCAGTTGCTTAGTCATGTCTGCCTATTTGTGACCCCATGGACTGGAGCTCGCCAGGCTTCCTTGTTTATCACCAACTCCCGGAGCTTGCTCAAACTGATGTCCGTCGAGTCAGTGATGCCATCCAACCATCTCATCCTCTGTCATCCCCTTCTCCTCCCACATTCAATCTTTCCCAGCTTCAGGATCTTTTCCAATGATCAGTTCTTCGAATCAGGTGGCCAAAGTATTGGAGCTTCAGCTTCAGCATCAGTCCCTTCAGTGAATATTCAGGACTGATTTCCTTTAGGATGGACTGGTTTAATCTCCTTCCAGTCCAAGGGACTCACAAGAGTCTGCTCCAACACCATAGTTCAAAAGCATCAATTTTTATGGTGCTTAGCTCTCTTTATGGTCCAACTCTCACATCCATACACAATTACTGGAAAAACCATAGCTTCGACTAGATGGACCTTTGTGGACAAAGTAATGTCTCTGCTTTTTAACATGCTGTCTAGGTTGGTCATAGCTTTCCTTCCAAGGAGCAAGCATGTTTTAATTTCATGGCTGCAGTCACCATCTGCAGTAATTTTGGAGCCCAAGAAAACAGCCCACTGTCTCCATTGTTTCCCCATCTATTTGCCATGAAGTCATGGGATCAGAAGCCATGACATTAGTTTTCTGAATGCTGAGTTTTAAGCTAGCTTTTTCATTCTCCTCTTTCACCTTCATCAAGAGGCTCTTTCGTTTCTCTTTGCTTTCTGCCATAAGGTTGATGTCATCTGCATATCTGAAGTTAGTGATATTTCTCCAGCAATCTGGATTTCAGCTTGTGCTTCATCCAGCCAGCATGTACTCTGCATATAAGTTAAATAGGCAGGGTGACAATATACAGCCTTGATGTACTCCTTTCCCAATTTCCAAACAGTCCATTGTTCCATGTCTGGTTCTAACTGTTAAGATGCTTACTTTTGTATGGTTCTCAGTTTCCTGCAATTACCATTCCACTTTGCTACTTCCTAAACTGCTTTTTAACTTGGTGAAGAAAACAATCAGACATGGAAAATGGTAAAAGAGAGATATATAAATTGGGAGCACTAAGATGTATATAAATTGGGAGCACAAAGCACAACTAACCTTCCATTGAGCTCTTAGGAAGCTTTAAAGGGGAGCTGACATTTGATGAGAAATGCTGGGCTGGATGAAGCACAAGCTGGAATCAAGATTGCCAGGAGAAATATCAATAACCTCAGATATGAAGATGACACCACCCTTATGGCAGAAAGTGAAGAGGAACTAAAAAGCCTCTTAATGAAATTGACTCAAAGAGGAGAGTGAAAAAGTTGGCTTAAAGCGCAACACTCAGAAAACTAAGATCATGGCATCTGGTCCCATCACTTCATGGCAAATAGATGGGGAAACAGTGGAACCAGTGGCTCATTTTATTTTAGGAGGCTCCAAAATCACTGCAGATGGTGACTGCAGCCCTGAAATTAAAAGACATTTACTCCTTGGAAGGAAAGTTATGACCAACCTAGACAGCATATTAAAAAGCAGAGACATTACTTTTGCCAACAAAGGTTCATCTAGTCAAGGCTATGGTTTTTCCAGTAGTCATGTACGGATGTGTGAGTTGGACCATAAAGAGAGCTGAGCACCGAAGAATTGATGCTTTTGAACTGTGCTGTTGAAGAAGACTCGTGAGAGTCCCTTGGACTGCAAGGAGATGCAACCAGTCCATCCTAAAGGAAATCAGTTCTGAATATTCATTAGAAGGATGGATGCTGAAGCTGAAACCCCAATACTTTGGCCACCTGATGGGAAGAACTGACTCATTTGAAAAGACCCTGATGCTGGGAAAGATTGAAGGTGGGAGGAGAAGGGGACGACAGAGGATGAGATGGTTGGATGGCATCACCGACTCGATGGACATGAGTTTGAGTAAACTCCAGGAGTTGATGATGGACAGGGAGGCCTGGCATGCTGCAGTCCATGGGGTCACAGAGGGTCAGACACGACTGAGTGCCTGAACTGAACTGAACTGACTTTTGATTTGGCAAAAAAACAAACAAAAACAAAAAAACACATGGTTGGTGTGTGCCAGATAGAAGGAAGGCAGTCAAGATGCGCACAATGATAGAAGGTGGAGGGACTTTGCAGGTGGTCCAGTGTTAAGATTTTCCTTTCAATGCAGGGGGTGCAGGTTCAATCCCTGGTGAGGAATCTAGTGTCCTATCTGCCTTATGACCAAAAAAAAAAAACCAAAACAAAAACAGAAATAATATTGTAAAAACTCAATAAAGACTTTAAAAATGGTCCATATTAAAAAAAAAAAAATCTTAAATAAAAAGAAGGTGGAACGTTCCAGAGGCATGAGATAGCATTGCAGGTATGGGGGAAGTGGCAGGATCTGAGACTGAAACTGCAGGTTAGAGTCATCTATACGGTGTGAGGGGCATTTGAATGTTATTGACAAGGCTACACAGAGAAGGCAATGGCAACGCACTCCAGTGGTCTTGCCTGAAAATCCCATGGACAGAGGTGCCTGGTAGGCTGCAGTCCATGGGGTTTCAAAGAGTCGGACATGACTGAGCGACTTCACTTTCACTTTTCACTTTCATGCATTGGAGAAGGAAATGGCAACCCACTCCAGTGTTGTTGCCTGGAGAATCCCAGGGACAGGGGAGCTTGGTGGGCTGCTGTCTCACAGCTCTGTGGTCTCACAGAGTCTGACATGACTGAAGTGACTTAGCAGCAGTAGCAGCAGCAACAAGGCTACGTGGTCAGAAGAATGACTTAGAAAGAGCAGTCTGCAAATGAAATACCAAAACAAAAGGGGCTGGGTGAGATGCTTTCATCAAGAGATGGGCAGAAATTGATCAAAGGGAGCAGATGAAAAAGGCGAGAATGGGTGGACTAGACAGTACTTGATGAGTGAATGTTAACATGAAGAAGGTATAGTAGAGATAAATTCCAGTTAACATTGATGGAGTCCTTCCTGTATACTAGGTACTGTCCTCAACCTGATATAAGCTACCTTGCTGAAACCACATAAGTCTACAAAAGCAGTATTTTTATTATGCCCACCCATTCTACAGATGAAAAAAGAGATGCACAGAAGATTTAGTGACAGCTGGACAACTGGAAAAATTTTGAACATGGGAAGTTTGCATAGTCTTTGATTTTTACTATTGTAACATTCAGCTTCCTATGAGTCTGTGGTTTTTGTTAACTAAGGCAGGGACTTGGGAAAAGATAAGAGATCATTTTTGCACATTTTGCATTTGAATTTTCTATAGGATATCCGGGTAGGAGTATCTTGCTGCAGAATTGAAGAGAGAGAGAAAAGGGAACTAAAGATAAAGGAACTATTGCTATAGAGACAGTGGTTGATACCAAAGGACATAAGCTTGCTCAGTGTAAGTATATAAACAAAGGCTGCACAGTGACAAGAACAGAGGCTGTAAAGGCTACTGTCCCCTTGAAAATAAATACACACAAACAGAGAACCTCCAAACAACGCAAATCCCATAAACTCAAGTAGTGTTTATTTCTAATTATGCCTTTTGTGACTTTCTGTTCTAGTCTGAGAAAGATTTATTTGCTTTGCTTCTCAAAATCATTGCCTTAATTGTGAAGAATTGTTCTCTCCAATCTCCAGCTCCAGAGAGTCCCAGAGAGTCTGGAAAGTTATCATTAGTGATGCTCACAAATTGATCACCATCGGACTTTTAAAGATCCACATCTTAAAATTATTGTGAATAAATATGTTTTAATAGGGAAGGACAATATTGTAAAAAAACAAATTAGAAGCCAGATAGTTTCTTCCAAACTGTCTCCTCCTTCTCCTGGTCCCTGTTCCCTCCATCACCTCCCTCTGGCTTCAAACTACCTTTGCCAGCTCTCGTTCGGAAAGGATCCTAGATGACAACAGAACAGTCAGCCTGAGCAAAAGAAGAATATAAGGCACGTACTCCAGCAGTTTCACTGAGAGAGATACGGTAATACTATTTCACTGTTTGCATTTCCAGAGGGCAGTTCAGGGCAGGGGGAGGTTGGTAGGGGGACAGGAGCTCAACGTGGACACCATAATTAGCAAACATTGTTTCTCAACTTCCCAACGGCAGGAAGAATTTTCTCTCATAACCATCCAGCAGAAAGAGTAATTCAAGGCATGACTACTTAAATGCTCTTTTTTTTTTTTTTTAATGATTTTCCCCCCCCCCCCTCTAAAGTGCATCCTGCATAGGAGACATGCGTCTATGGCATGGGCAAGACAGACCAGGGGACTTGAGAAGGAGAACTTTTTACTTAATCTAAAATTTCCTGTGTCAAACCATCTCATCAAGAAAACTGAACAGTGTCAAGGGCAGAATTCATAGAGTGATTCAAAGTTTCCTGGGGATTCCATCATATTTTATAAAATTATTTACATTTCTCTTTTTGGTCACGGCAAGGTCTATCAGCACAAACAGCACAGCCACAAAGTATTCTTTTGATTTTAATAACTCATCTCATATATATTTTTATATATTTATATATCTGCTTATCTCCGTTTCCTCAGCAAAAGGGGAAATAAAAATATTGATCTATAAAATAAGCTGATGATAACACAATGCCAAAAATAGCTTATGTTAAGTGCAAGGGGTGAAGCTTGAAAGCAAGCTAAATTGCAATGACATACTGATTTAACATTTTAAATACAAGACTGCCAATAAAATAATTCTTGAGATACGCTTCTTGTTTTTAGTTCACTTTTTAAAAACTACTCTATATACACATATCCAGTTGTAACACTTAACAGTAGCATTATGGGACATGATACAACTTTGGTACACATTGAAGATATGGGTGGGTAATGTCTATAAATGATATGCCTTCCCCAGCTAGAACTCTGTACAGCCAGGTGACCAGCCACCTGGTCCCATATAATCTTCCCACCAGAATCCCCAGAGTCCTTCCCAGGGCCACTCGAGACAGCAGGAGAGAGAGCCCCTCACTGGATCCATATCGTGTTTCCTCTCTCGGTTCTCCTGGGTTCCACTGTCAGCTCCCCAAACGTGGAAAAAAACTGCTCCATCTCTTTCTGAAGCATGTCATTTCTTTTCTCTGCATCTTCTTTTGCCCGTTCAGCATTTCGCATTTTGATTTCTATCATTGTGAACTTTTTCCTTTCTTGATCCAGTTCATCGTGGAGGCTCATCATTTCTGTTTCCAAAGTCAAGTTTCGCTGTTCTAAGCTGCACAGGGTGGAAGAAGGAATAAGACATAAAGTAATTTTGTTTTTTGAAATGTAAAAAAGATTAAAAAAATATTTCCTAAACTCTGTCTCTGCAATGCTTTGGAAACTGGAACGAGCCCTTTCAAATCAGTGAATCAAGGTCCACTGATTAATACATACATACATATATTTTCTTCTTTTTCTTTTTTTTACTATTTCATAACATGATTCACCATCATTTCTGCAAGACCCCAAGACCTCTCTTGGAAGTACTTCATTGTCATTTGATAGTGAATGAGTGAATTTCAGCACAAAGAAGCCAGAGACCAGGGTCATCACGCAGCACAGAATTTGGCAGAAGCAGGAGGGAGCCCAAAGTACAAAGCTTCCTGCGTCATTAAATGTAAATTTGTCTTCACTAAAAGAAAGAGGAAAGTCTGATAAAGTTGTAGAGAAAATAGGGCCATCAAATTTGCTTTCTACCAAAGGAAAAAGAGTGACAGTGAAAATGTCATTGCTAGAGAGAGTAAGTCCACATTTAAGAATGGACTTAGAAGGGACTATACAGCATCCCTCTTATAAAAGTGGTTCTAAAAGTAGCCGCCTTACATTAACAAGAGAAGTAGAACTTACATGTGTTGAATAAGTAATTCACCTGACATTTTGTGACAACAGAGTCCACTTAAGTAGCCTGCTAGCTGCAATTCTGTCTTCCAAGTTAAAGTATCTTAAGATCACTATACAGTAAATTCCCTACATACAAATGAGTTCTGTTCCAAGACCACATTTGTAAATCCAATTTGCTTGTAAGTCCAAGAAACAAAGTTAGCTGAGGTATCCAACTAACATAATTGGCTATATAGCACTGTACTATAATTGGTTTATCATACTTTTCACAGAAATAAGACATTAAAAATACAAAAAAGAAAACATTTTTAATCTTACAGTATAGTACCTTGCAAAGTACAATAATACAGTACAACAGCGGGCATACAGGGTCTGGTATCAAGTAAACAGGCAAGAAGAATTATTGCCTGGAGGAGGGAGAGGAGGTAGGAGATGGTAGAGCTGAAGGATCACCAGCAATAGGAGTCAGAGGCAAGTTGCAATTTTGCTCACACCTGACATTAATGGGATGCACATCTGCATCTTTGAAAGTTTACAACTGGAAGGTTCCTATGTAGGGGACTTGGGCTTCCCTGGTGGCTCAGAGATAAAGAATATGCCTGCAATGCAGGAGACGTAGGTTCAGTCCCTGGGTTGGGAAGATCCCCTAGAGGAGGGCATGGTAACCCACTCCAGTATTCTTGCCTGGAGAATTCTATGGACAGAGGAGCCTGGTGGGCTACAGTCCATAGGGTTGCACAAGAATTGGATATGACTGAAGTGACTACGCAGCAGCAGCAGCAGCATGTAGGGGACTTGCTGTATTTTATATATTGATAGCTGTGTTTTTTTAGATGGCTATATAATTTTAGATAATTTCCTAAAAAGTAGAGTTTTCTCCATATTCACTAAGTTCCAAAACACAACTTATTATTGCTGTTGCTCAAGGAGGAACATTAAGCACTTCTTTATTAGATGATATGTGTTGGTAATAGCTGGCATCTTAATTTCTCCTGTTATGCGTGGAAGTTGCAAGGGTATGCTTGAATTTGCCATGCTACTGAAATGTGAGAGGCTAATGCACACTTAGCACTCAAAAATCTGATTATTCTAATAATTTTCAAATTAAAATCTCAATTATTTTTCTGCTCTGAAATAATGAGTCCCATATGTTATTTCATCCAGATAATCATAAGAACACTTAAAGATGAATCCACTCTCCCTTTGTAAGCAACTAAGATTAAAAAAAAAAATCACATTCTTTAATTAGTTTGGAAGGCCATTTTGATCACACGATCACGTGTTTTACATTAAAAACCTGGTAATGTGCTGGTTCTCACCCAGAACTATTTCCCAATATATTCTCTTTACTTTGTAAAGCTATTTGTTTTAGAAATAAAAAAGTTGGAAGAAACTCAACCTTTGATATCAAGGAAGACTATCCTTTAAAAATATACTAATGCATTTGTACATATCAGGCACCTGTATGAAACTTCCTGGGATCTAATGGCTGAGTTGAAAATAGAAGAAACCCCTCCCATTGCAAGCACAGACTAATGTTGGAAAAATATGTTAGAAAAATATTTTTAAAATACAAAGTTAAAAAAATAAAAGAGCATCTTCAGGTATCAGAACCAAGGAAGAAACAAGGTTAGAACAGCAAGTGAAAACATACGAGGGGTATTTGTCTCAGATAGAAGCCCTAGAAGCTGCGACTAGGTTTTCACTTTTCACACAGGGAAGAGGACATCTCCAGTATAAGAGAGACAGAAGGCTGAAAGTGACTCAACTGAGAGCTTGGAACATCAATAGTCTTTATGGCAAAGAGACTGCAAAAACTCTACTCATGGGCTGAGTGAGGTGACAGAATTGAATCAGAAGAGGAAATAAATAAATGAGAAAACAGCTTTGAGAAAAACTACCCAAATGCCTCATGGAATGAAAAAAGATGAAAATTTAATATAAAAAGGTGAAATTAACAAAGATGGAGAGGGAGATTGGACTAAGAAGGTCCAACATACTTTAGTAAGGGATGTAGAGAGAAAATTCAGAAAATGGGGGAGATGAAATAAACAAAAGAGGAGATGTACTCTTTTGTACTCCAGGACTGAAAAAATATGTCTTCAAATAATTATACACAAAACTTGAAACAATGGAAAATATATAGCAAGGAGTTATTAATTAAAATAGAAATTATATAGGAATATTAACATCAGAAAAATATTTGGGGGCAAAAAGCAATATTACTATTATTTTATGATAAAAGGATCAATTCATTAGGGGGATATAAGCAATTCTGGACTTGCATTCATCTAGTTGTACAGCCCCAAGTTACTCAATATAAAATATAACAAAATTATAAATATAAATAGATAAATCCAAAAAAATTAGGAAATTTTAAGAAAGCTTTGTTAGAAATTATAGATCTAGCAAATAAAATTTAGGAGAAATGCAAAATATTTGAACAGCTTGATTAACAGATTTGATCTATTGGTCATATATATAATCTCAAACCAATAATAAGATAATACTTCTTACCAGACCAAATGACTGATATCTATAAATGAATTGATCTGACCACAGTATAATAAAGCTAGAAACTAATTTGAGGGAGGGAAGAGCATTAAACTCACATGTTTAAAAACTAAAAATCATATATATCAATGATACATAAATAAAGTAATATCTATTTATTTCTCCATGATCTATCTATCAAGGGATGTATGTATATATGTACACACATATCTATCATCTATCTAGCCTCAATACTTGTAGAGTTAAAAAGGAATTGAAAGAGAAATATATAATTTTAAATAATAATGATCAATAATTAGAACAATCACTTCTTATACTGCTTGGCTTGGTCATATGGCAGATCCTCTACCCTGTTTTATCATGGACCTCTTCCTTTGCTTGTCAAGCGGGTAAAAATGCCAATGAAAGAGGCCAATGAGATGACATTCTGTTGAAACGTTCTTTTATCAAAGTCTCTGAAATGCACCACAGACTCAGAACATAAATGTAACACCAATGTTCTCATAAATGAATGTGTACATTTGCAACTGTTCAGAATAATATATGTTCTATCTTAATTCAAGTTTCAAGTGTCATCTCTTGCTTTCCACTGCTAAGTGCTAATTTACCATCATGCATTGGCAGCAATTCAGAGATTTGGTAGCCATTGGTTCCATAAACTACATTCAGAAAGAAGAGCAGCCTTATAAGATGATAACGCTCTTTTTTCTTCTTATTTAAGTCTCCTGTCACTTGGCATTATTTAGAAAAATTCAAACCAAGCTTCTGTTTCCAACAAAGTAATTTTTCAATCTAACGTGTAAGTATTTTTATTTATTTTTCCATAGCTCTTAAAAATATGTATCTTTTGGCTTGATAATTGATAAATGGATGGGAAACATTAAAATACATTAAAAACAATAAAATACAACTTTATATATAAAGAAAACAACCATGTGTGGTTTAAGGCCATGGAAGCAGTTGAACAGGACAAAGATGTTCACGTACTATGAGGATCTTAGAACACGAAGGGGTCTACCAAGGCTGTGCCTGGGACTGGGGCTGAGGCCCCTAGAGGGGCTACTTCAGGCTGAACTGAGCCTCAGACCTGCTCTTAAGAGTGCAGGGTCCTTCCCCTATACTACACTGAAAGGTGAACAGAAAAACAATCAGTTTTGTAATTCCTGTAACTCTGGTGAAATTGTGGAGTGTGGTGATATTCAGGTTTCCAGCGCAAGGCTGTACTTGGGGGGCAGCAGCTCCATTTTCTGTATTGCTGCCTCTCAAGACCTTGGAGCATCTGATAGTCAGGGGCATTGTCAAGGCAGTATGCTCAGCCAATATCCTTTATCTTTCCCAGGTTACCTCCTTGAAGTTGCTAAGCCAACTCCTCTCTTGGATATTTTATAAGAAGATGTCAACTGGTATCACTTGGGTTTCAGCACAATGGTTTCCTTATAAATCATATTTTTTGCTCCCCGTTTGTGCTACAAGTTTCCTGTCTATATGACTATATTTCACGCTATCACTTTTCTCACAAACTTGCCTGGATTCCAATCTCAGAGTAAAAGCCAAAGATTAAGATGATCTTGAAGGTTCTATGGTACCTCTCTGAGCTCCTTGTCCATCCCACCTCAGGGCATTTCCACTTCTGCTGGGTATCTGCATCATTGCTTCCTATAGGGCCCTACACTTAGAATTACCCTCAGCAACACTTCTCACCCCTCTTCCCTGCTTCAGTCTTCTACTTAGCATAGGATCAGTTTACTTATTTATCTCTCTCTTCCAGGGGACTGTGAGCCTGTTCCACAAGGGCTGAATTTTTGTCTTCTTTACTCACTGCTGAATCCTCGTGGCTTGGTCTGAGCCTGGGAGAGAGCAGACAAGCATTCACCCCAAGCATTCAACCATGGAAATAATGAACAACAAAGATCTGTTTATTTTCCAACTTTTCTTTACTCTCATCATCCTCTTCCTGTGATAACAAACTCCTTGTTCTCCAGACATCCCTTCCCACTCCTCTCCCCAGCTTTTGAACCTAAATCCATGCTTTTACTAATAACAAGAGGTAGAATTACTGAGCATCTGCTCTGTCCTGGGGACAATGTGTAATGATTTCTTAACACGATTTTGAGGTTGGTAAAGAATCTGCCTGCAACGCAGGAGACCCGGGTTGGATCCCTGGGTTGGGAAGATCCCCTGAAGAAGGAAATAGCAACCCACTCCAATATTCTTGCCTGGAGAATCCCCATGAAAGAAGAGTTGGACACATCTGAGCAATTTTCATCTTGAGGTAGATTACTACTAGAGTTTAAAAATTTTCACATTGGCAAGCTGAGACTCACAGAGATGAAGTGAACTTTCCCTGAGTCCCACAGCTTACAAATGTCGAACGTAGGACCTGAACCCAGGTCTCTGACTGGAGTTAGCGGATTTAACCCGGGCGAGCCTCACAGGAGGCTTGTCGCACCCTCTCTGGCCACTAGGGGCTCCAGGTTTTCCTCACCTCTTTATCCTGGACTCATACTCTATCTTCTGTTTGGTCATTTCCTGTTTCAGGCTGGACACTAAGCTGTGCAGGGCGCTGTGGTTGCTGGTGGTGTTGCTAACGAAGGTCTCACTGTTGTCGCTGCTGCTGGTGGCCCGACTACTGCGGCCGCCCACACTCCTCCGGTCGCTTTTGTTTTCATAGTCCGCGGGGTGGGCGAGGTCGTCCTGCGGGGGCCCATCCAAAACGGGGTCCTCAAAGTTCCCACCGTAAAAGTCTTGCTCCGGGCAGGTGGTGGTGGAGGAGCGGCAGGAGGTGGAGTTCTCGGGTAGGGAGATCTCACAGGAGGAAGTGGACCAGGTGGCGCTGTCGACGCTCTGCTTGTCGTCGAGGCTCATCGCCGAGAACTGTTGGTGGACGTTATCGTAGGTGGAGAGCCTGTTGTGCTGGCCCGACTCTCCTGCTTGCTCTTTCTGCTTATTATCCCTCAGGGTCACGTAGCCATTGGGCAGCCAGCTCATGCTGCGGCCATTCCCGGGGTTCCCCAGGGTATCAGAGTTCAAGATGCCCATGCGCACGGTTCCGTTCTGCACGCTGTGGGTGCCCATTTTGGTACCAGACCCCTTCAGGGAAGAGGTCCTTCTGGCCTGTAAGCTCCCATTGGGAGTGGTCTGGGCTTTCTCGAGTGCTTCAGCATTACTGCTGCTGAAGGACCCATTGGTGACAATTCCACTGCCCTTGTTGAAGGCGGGATTCTTTTTGACCATGAGAGGGGGGCTTCTAGAGACATCCAGCTTGTGGATGCTGTTCCTGGGGCTGTTGGTTTTGCTGCCTGGCAGAGCTGTGGGGGATCCATTATCCGTGCTGCTTCTTTGGGGAGACTCAGGCTTGTCCCAAGAGCACCGCCTTACGGGACTGTCCTTGGTATTATTGTTCTCCTTGTTCTGTAGCTGCCCCATGAGGGCTTTTTTCTGAAGGTCATTGTTGTTGTTGCTCATGCCATCCTGGGGCTTGCTTTGCAGCTCTGCATCTTTGGGGAAGAGGCGATCATGTTTGCCAATCATCACTGACATCAGCTGTTGGACCACCACAGTGCCTGGAATTGCAAAGAAAGCAAAGGCGTATGAGCAAAACAGTTTTGATTTGTCTCCTATTTTGAAAGTGACTTTTAAAGAGCCATATTTAGGTACACATTCAGCATTATTATTAGCAGTGCGAAACTATGTTTTTCATGATAACAATAGCAATTGTTGTTGTTTGGTCACTAAGTGGTGTCCAACTCTTTTGTGACCCCATGGAATGTAGTCCACCAGTCTCCTCTGTCCATGGATTTTCCAGGCAACAAGACTGGAGTGGGTTGCCATTTCCTTCTCCAGGTTAGGGAGACAAGAGCAATTGCAGCTAAAAACTTCTTGAACATTTAACATGAACTGTACTAAGCACTTTACTTTTGTTAGTTTAGTTGGGTTTTTTAAAATTTATGAATAGATACTGTTATTATCACTATCTAATAAAGGTTAAGTAACTTGACCAATGTCCCAAGCTCTGAAGGAGAAAAAGAAGAGCTTAAAACCAGAATTAACTAGCTCGCCAAGACCTGCACATCAGTGCTGCTACTAATGCCCACAAGAAAGAATGGTACTCTAGCAAGGACACCTGCTGAAAATAAATAGAAGTAACCTTTCATTGTGATAAATAATTTGAGGTATCTTGTAGTATAAAAAACAAGAAATTCTTCATGTTTCAACCCAAAGTAAATAAGCAGCATTGTCTTAGAGGCCCATGTTTTCTGCCTCTTGAAGTCAGTCCAAAAAACGAGAACTAATAAAAATATATTAACTTAGAAGCATAACTATTTGAGGTTTCAGAAAATTGCATCAAACTCAGAAAGTGAAGTAGACTTTTCCAGTTCTTGTGTGATATTTTACAGATGATTTATGCAAGTTCTGTTAATTCTCATGAAAATATGGAGGAAATGCTTAGTAACTTATGTTTAGTAAACTCCTCAAAAAATGCCTGGCTCTCAAAAGAAGGTTTTACATTTGAAGAACTTGAGTCCATAAATGAAATTACCATGGGTTTACTGACTGTTCTTCTGATGACGATATATGATAGTAATTCACTTACCCTCCATAATGGTCAAGGGATCTTCCACTTTGGGACGCAGGATATTAGGGCCAAAGACAGTGGCCAAGTTCTGCACACTCATTTTGTTAATTCCTGAATAGGACTGCACTTCATCCAAGAACCTGTTGAGTAAAAGAGTATGAACAAAACACAATGGGATCAAATTTGTCAGTGGAAAAAAAAATGGGTTATTGGGAAATTTATGAACTGGAGTCTGTTCAAAGATGATCATGGACACACAGTCATTTAGAAATTCAAACATCTCTCTGCCAAATGTGAAGAATATATATTGCAAATTTTTAAGTATCAGAATCATAAGAGATCATATAAAGTATCTGCTCTGGCCTGGCTTGGTTTCCCCTGTCAGTCACAGGAACGAGTGTGTTTGGATAATGCTATTGTGGACTTGAGATTCAAGAATATGAATTTCTTTCTTATCTCTAAGTAAATATCCAATTTATATACATATTTAATTGGAGAACTATAAAAATAAGCTTGTCTGGTACAATCTCTTATTTCTGAGAAGAGGAATCAATCCCCCTTGTGGGTAAATTTGTGAGCCTCAAATTTATAGTCTATTAAAAAAGTGACATCAAACATGGTTTAAATTAAAACCTCGGTTCTATTGATATGAGAAACTGCAAACACAAATTGTTTTAACTTGTTAGGTGCTAAAGAATAAGAGCCATGCAACAGTCCTTTCCTGGAATGATTTTAGTAGCAGAGATTGTTTCTGTAATCTTTCAGCTTTTGTTCATTTCCCATCCCCTCTTCAGTACTACAAGAGCTTCTATTAATTCATGGCTTATTGATTGTACTAATGAGACAAAGAAGCAAGAAAAATATTTTTAGAAAACTTACTTTGTGTGTTATTTAAAATAATATATTTCATTCTGTGCCAGTCATGGTGCTAGCTTATTAAATTCTCATAGCATCTCTGAGTGAGCTAAATACTATTATTATCTCCACTTTACAGATGGGACACATGAGGCACCAGAGAGGTTAAGAAACTTCTCCACGGACACAGAGTTAATAAGCGGAAGAACTGAGACCTGAACCCAGGTGCTCTTACCCTAGGGTCTGGGCTGTTGACGACTATCTCATGAGTTTCTAAAAAGGTGCCTATTTCCACATGTTCACTACTCTTATACATCCTAAATTACAGCAAAATCAAAGGGCAAAAAGTCCAACTACCATTTATTATTTGAAATAGATGAAATTAGTAGTGTGGTGTGCTCACTCAGTTGTGTCCAACTCTTTGCGACCCCATGGACTGTAGCCTGTCAGGTTTCTCTGTCCATGGAATTTTCTAGGCAAGAATACTGGAGTGGGGTGCCATCGCCTTCTCCAGGGGATCTTTCTGATCTTGCTCTTCCTGTTGTCTGGCAGATCTTTTACTACTGTGCCACCTGGGAAGCCTTTATTAATCATTAATCTCTTTATTTAAATTTAATATGCTTCATGTATTTCCACTATACTCCAATAACATTTTTAAAAATAAATTCAATGTGTTTCAGTCATATATACTTGATTTCTTAAGTAGCAACACAGACATGGGACATGCCATCCCTGGCCTTAAACATGGTCATTGACAGAGAGTATTTTGAAGCACAATTAGTGTTCTAGCAAAATTGAGTTACAATGTTTTTTTCAGTGAGCCTTGAGAAAAATGGGAACAAATAATATATTAACATTCATCATATGTATAAATATATATGCATATAAAATTTTTAAAAATGTATTGGAGTATAGTTGCTCTACAATGTTGTAATAGTTTCTGCTGTATAGCAAAGTGAATCAGCTATCCATATACATATATATCCCCTCTGTTTTGGATTTCCTGCCCATTTAGGTCACCACAGAGGATTGAGTAGAGTTCCCTGTGTTACAGAGTAGGTTCTCATTACTTATTTATACATAGTATCAATAGTGTAATATACTTTAATTTTTAAAACAATCATGTGAAATGTGTGTTTTCACTACCCTTTTATCTATTAGGACTCTTAGTCTCAAAGAGGAGAAGAAAATTGCATAAAATCATGTAAGAAGTCAGTGGTAGAATCTGGACTCCTAGATAAATGATTCTCACGCCAAGATACAGGCTCCTTCTGTTAAACAATGGTACATGGTACACGTACAAACAACTTTGATGGAAGTTCAAAGCCACATATCTTCAATATGTAGAGGTCAGAGAGACTTCAGAAACAACAGATTACAAAATCAAGCAATTTTAGTCCTCAGAGAAACCTTTGAGATCACCTTGTCAAACCTCTTAACTTTACAGAGGCCAACACTGGAGCTCAGAGCAGTTAAGTGATTTTTGTTGTTTTGTTATTTTAGTCACTAAGTCATGTCCAACTGTGACCCCATGAACTGCAGCCTGTCAAGCTCCTCTGTTCATGGGCTTATCCAGCAAAGAATACTGAAGTGGGTCGCCATTTCCTGCTCCAGGGGAATCTTCCTAACCCAGGGATTGAACCCGCGTCTCCTGCATCTCCTGCATCGGCAGGCGGATTCTTTACCAGTGAGCCACCAGGGGAACCCAACTGATTTTTATTCATTGTCAAAATGGACTATTGTCAGTGTAAATACAGTCTTTTTAAATTCCATTTTGTCTTTAGGACAATTCTTACCTGCAAATATACTTGAGAAGGTTGTAATTGACCACTGGCAAACTCTTCACTTGCTTCGCTAATTCTTTAACACCCTGAGTATAAAGAAGAGAATGCATGTTATCTAAGTGTTGACCTTGGAATGGAAGCACATGGGAAATGGGCATGCAGTTTTTTGTTTTGTTTTGTTCTTGTTAGTTTCGCCTATTACCAGTGATGGATCCTGTCTTAAAAACTTGCCACTATCACAGAGAGCATTTCAGAAATATTTTCGAAAGATGTGAAAGCATCTCAAATATCTCTGTGAGTACTATTTGTGGAGAAACAGATTTAACATTTTTAACATTTGTTCACAACTGACTGAAAAGGAAAAATAGCCTTATTTATAGTTAGGTTATTTGGGGCTTCCCTTGTGGTTCAGAGGTTAGAGCATCTGCCTGGAATGCGGGAGACCTGGGTTCGATCCCTGGGTCGGGAAGATCCCCTGGAGAAGGAAATGGCAACCCACTCCAGTACTCTTGCCTGGAGAATCCCATGGAGAGGAGCCGGGTAGGTTACAGTCCATGGGGTCGCAAAGAGTCAGACATGACTGAGTGATTTCACTTAGCAAACCACAAAACTTAAACTTAGTAGCCTTAGGGTCCTTCCAATCTTTAGCATTTAGGGGGCAGTGTGGCAAGGAGTGCTGATTTCATTTCTTCAGCTCTACTTTCCTTTTTAATGAGAGAGAGGATTATAAATGGGACCTGTGTTAGTGAAAGTGAAGGTTACTCAGTTGCGTCCAACTCTTTGCCACCCTATGGACTATACAGTCCATGGAATTGTCCAGGCCAGAATACTGGAGTGGGTAGCCTTTGCCTTCTGCAGGGTATCTTCCCAACCCAGAGATCGAACCAAGGTCTCCCACATTACAGGCAGATTCTTTACCAGCTGAGCCACTAGGGAAGCCCAAATGTAAAAATCTAACTGTGTAAAAATCTAACATGTATAAAAATCTAACTGTGTGTAATGTCAATACTTAGCATAGTGGAAAACAATCCAAAAACAGGGCAAAGGAAAATTTACAGGTTAAAGACAAGGAACACTGACAAACCCCCCAAATAATAGCATTTTAAGAAATAGTTGCATTGACTTACAGCTTCCTCTTCTTTGCTGAGCAGTTTGGCACAGGACAAGAAGTCTTCATACTTGGCATAGGGAATAACCGGTTCTGGGAGTTCTCGGAGATACAGTTTAAGAAGTGATGCCACTGTGTGTACATCCGTGTTGCTGTGGGGATAGAAGTATGAAGATTTTATACTATTTGATTAATTTTTCATCAAATATACATCTAAGAGTCAGACTTCTGTATTCTGTTGGCAATTAAATTAGTCAGTCCAGCTTTCAAGAGGCATGTACTTAGGTAACGCCTATTAGATGCTACCACAGGTGGGGAAGAGAAGGACCTAGAGGGACTTGGAATCCTCAGTGTGGTTTGAAAATATTCAAAAGTGCAAACACTCATCTTTTGTGTGTATCTGATGTTAAGCAAGAAAGTTACTTTCATAAAACAATGAGAATATATGTACCAGATTTTAAATAAAACATAATGCAGCATACCCCGAATGCCCAATCTACATATGTGTGTGATCAGTTATCTCCAACTCTTTGCGATCCCTGTCCCACCAGGTTCCTCTGTCCATGGAATTTTCCAGGCAAGAATACTGGCATGGGTTGCCATTTCCTACTCCAGGGGATCTTCCTGACCCAGAGATCAAAGCTCTGTCTCCACATCTCCTGTATTGCAGGCAGATTCTTTAACCACTGAGCCACTGGGAAAGCCCTATGTGTATATTAATTAATACAAAATTAATTATCTCTGGATCCTAAATTCATTTCTTCTTCTCTAGAAGACATTGGTGATTGGTTATAGACACATGAAGTTTAGTATGGCATGTTCTAGCTTTTTAATAAAGCTCATTTTAAAGATGGTTGTTCTCAGCATGATTGCTTGTCTAATAATCTAAGATAGCTGTGAATCCTTAGAGTCTTTTAGAAAGCAAAGGGAGGTGCTACAAAAATAAGCACTGAAAACTCAATGTGTCCTTTGTGTAATACGCAGAATTTATTTTTATTTTCTGCTGAATACCAGAGCAGCAGGATAATCTGCTGAAATATTAATTTATATTTTTTCTCTGTATCCCCTGTTAATCCATGAAGATGGCTGACAGTAGAGATAGTAAGAGGCAGTTGTTTGTTTTGGGGATTTTTTGGTTTCCTTTTGCTTTGCTTCTTGGGGGCTGGTGGGGAAAAGGAGCATGGGAAGGAGAGGTGGTGGTCAGGGGGAGGGTGAAAGGTCAATTGATTCCCAGGAAGTGGGAAGAGCGGTGGCGAGCAAGACCAGGGATTCTGTAAGCTGTGGGAACAAACACTCCACTCCCTGACTCTGCTTTGGGAAGTACTGAGTCGCTGAAAGGTCTTCCTTCAGAAGCTGGGATTCAGGCACTGGGACTTCCTGCCTCTGTGACTATTCTCTTGCCCCAAGGGTGACATAGAAGCAGAGTTGAGTTCATAGTTCTACATGGACTGAAAAAACGGGCATCTCAGTTCTCAATTTTGGACTCTCAGTTTGATTTCCTCAACTATTTCCCCCGCATCTATTCCGTAATGGAAATTACAGAAAACACAATGGCTAGGACCCTAAGGAGTATTCTAGCCTGCTCATAATTTATAATCTGGTGGGGGCAGGAGACAAAGTAGATAACACAGGTGCATGCAGGCTAAGTCCCTTCAGTTGTGTCCGACTCTTTACAACCCAAAGATCCAAAGGATCGTAGCCCGCCAGGCTCCTCTGTCCATGGGATTCTCCAGGCAAGAAGACTAGAATGGGTTGCCATGCCCTCCTCCAGGGGATCTTCCCTACCCAGGGATCAAACTCGTGTCTCTTATGTCTCCTGCATTGGCAGGTGGGTTCTTTCCTGCTAGTGCCACCTGAAAAGCCCTAATAATACAAGTCAGTCAGTCAGTTCAGTAGCTCAGTCGTGTCCGACTCTTTGCGACCCCATGAACCGCAGCACGCCACGCCTCCCTGTCCATCACCGACTTCCGGAGTTGACTCAAACCCATGTCCATTGAGTTGGTGATGCCATCCAACCATCTCATTCTCTGTCATTCCCTTCTCCTGCCCTCAATCTTTCCCAACATCAGGGTCTTTTCAAATGAGTCAGCTCTTCGCATCAGGTGGCCAAAGTATTGGAGTTCCAGCTTCAACATCAGTCCTTCCACTGAACACCCAGGACTGATTTCCTTTAGGATGGACTGGTTGGATCTCCTTGCAGTCCAAGGGACTCTTGAGTCTCTCTAACACCACAGTTCAAAAGCATCAATTCTTTGGCACTCAGCTCTCTTTATAGTCCAACTCTCACATCCATACATGACCACTGGAAAAACCACAGCCTTGACTAGACAGACCTTTGTTGACAAAGTGATGTCTCTGCTTTTTAATATGCTATCTAGGTTGGTCATAACTTCCCTTCCAAGGAGTAAGCATCTTAATTTCATGGCTGTCGTCACCATCTGCAGTGATTTTGGAGCCCAGAAAAATAAAGTCAATAACACAAGTATCTAACTGCAAAGTGTGTGAATGATAATAAGGAAAAGTATTGGGTGCCATCTAATAGCAAAAAAAGACTAATTCAGGAGTTGAAGGGCTTCTCTGAGGAAGTGATGCTGAGGCTAAGATGTGAAGGAATGTAAGAATGAACTGAGAATGAAGAATAAAAGAAGCCATTCTGATTAAAGCAAGGCAGGTAAACAGAGCCCAAAGTGGGAAATTGACAATAAGCTAAGGGAGAACAGAGGTCAGAGGATGAAGTCTGAGCAGAGGGGAGCATCCTCAAAGACCACAGGACTTCATCTACCTCAGAATTAGACAGGGTAAGGGCTGAGGTTTTCCATTTTAACATCGAGCCAGTTGGGGCTGGTAGGATATACTGTCAACCATTTTACAGATGCTAAAATGATGGGGGTGTTCTCACAGGACCTGTCTTTAACCAATTTTATTCTTTTCATAATTATAGAAATGAATTTTTTTCTATTAAGTTTCTAATAGACAATATAGAAACCATCTTAAAGGCTAGTAAAGAAAATAAAAATCATGTTTCTGGGACATCTTGAAAACTGTGTTCAAGTTCACTTATTCCTAAAAATACTTTCTAAAATATTTTTTGAAAAGATATACATAAAATAGTCGTAATGGTAAAGCAAAATAAAAGACACTAGTTTTTTTTTTTTTCTTTTCTGGTAAATTACTCTATTTCATACAGTCCAAAGCCCCCCTGTGTTTCTCTAGATATGCAGTAAAGCATCAGACGCTTGAAAGCACAGTCACGAGTATTAACAGAACCACAACCTAGGGCAGGATATGCAGTGACATCTATTATTGCAATTGAGGATTTCCATTTTTTGATTCCATTCATATCTAGCCCACTCTATTCCAATCCAATCCACGACTAGGTTGTTGGGTTGTGTTGCCTTCAAAGTTAATGCTCCTTCTAGTAGCGTTAGAGAAAAGCACAGCAAAGAATACCAAAATAATATAAAATGAGTATAACTTCAATGGGGCTTCCCAGGTAGCTCAATGGTAAAGAATCCATCTGCCAGTGAAGGAGACATAAGAGACTTGGATTTGATCCCTGTGTACAGAAGATCCCCTGGAGAAGCAAACGGCAACCCACTCCAACATACTTGCCTGGGTAATTCCATGAACAGAGGAGCCTGGTGGGTACAGTCTATGAGGTCAGAAAGAGGTGGACACACCTGAGCCACTGAGCCCATGTGCGTAATTTCAATATGTGGAGTATATCAAGTATAATTTATAGGCTCATATAAATAGAATATATAAAAATGTGAATTAAATGCAATAAATAAATGAGACAATAATGATAAATAAGAAATATATTTTGAAGAAATCTGTTTGTGTTTCCATGATGAACTATTCATTACATTGCCTGTTCCCAAGCACGCTGTTTTTAAGGTAGCTTGCCTGTTGTCGTTGTTTAGTTGCCAAATTGTGTCCGACTTTTGCGCTCCCATGGACTGTAGCCTGCCAGCTTCCTCTGTCCATGGGACTTTCCGGGCAAGAATACTGGAGCGGGTAGCCACTTCCTTCTCCAGGGGATCTTCCCCACCCAGGGACTGAATCCATTTTTCTTTATCTGCTCCTCTGGCAGGTGGATTCTTTGCTACTGAACCACCTGGGAAGCCCAGCTGACCTGTTATTTCCTGTATTATTTTGCTTCTAATGAAGTTGAGCTGTAGCAGTGAGGACCTTTGAACAGTAGGTGGCGCTAAAGCAAAGTTAGACTAATGGCAATGGTGTGAAAACTGTGAAGGATGAAAGAGCGCAGAATCATTCTTCACCCACCAGCAATTTTCTTAGCACCAAAGCTGCAGTAATGCTCCAGGAATAGAAATATCTGAGCTATGAATCAAGATAAGAGATGTGAACCGGGATAACTATTTTATTCCTTCCCTAAAGTGATACATTAATTAGTTTCCAGCATTATAAGTATATACCTATACTCTGCTAGTTATATAAAAATGGTAAGAAAAAAATGACAAATATGTTATTTTTTATTTCAGTTAGTAAAGGCTATTACATTTTTTTTTTGCTTAAAGGCAACAACTTAAAAATTTATGACTTTTTGAGATGCTTTGCTAAATTTAGGTTATTTTGTAGAAATAGAGACTTCTCCCTTTGCATTGTGCTCTCATTTTTAGCTTTGTTCTTTTTCCACTGAACTTCCCTTGTGGCTCAGCTGGTAAGGAATCTGCCTGCAATGCAGGAGACCTGGGTTCAAACCCTGGGTTGGGATGATCCCCTGGAGAAGGGAAAGGCTACCCACTCTAGTATTCTGGCCTGGACAATTCCATGGACTGTATAGTCCATGGGGTCACCAAGAGTTGAACACGGCTGAGTGACTTTCACTTTCCCACTGAATGGAAGAAAACAATTGTTTCAGGAAGACTGGAACATGTTTGTCAGTTCCAGTTCACCTCAGGAGGATCCTAGTCCATCCTCCTTAACTGCCAGTAGGCTACTCACTGCAAGGGGAAATCTGATGTTTCTCTGAAAAATCTCTTTGTATATCCATTCTACAAACAGCTACCTCCTGCATCTAACTCTGCAGCCTTGTAACTCTTACTGAAAACCCCCTATTTTGCCTAATTAATATTTGCTTTAATATGTACAGTCAATTAAGTACATATCCATGGTATGCGTTAATTGCTCAAAGTATCTCATGCGATACACTCTTTGCCTCAGAGAAATATATCATGTCTTACAACTAAGTAAATTGACTGTATTAGAACAAGAGTCGATATACAATAGGGAGTTAAAATCCCTAAACTGGTTAATAATAGTAGTAGTAATAATAATAGCAACAATAGCAGCAGCACACACTTATACACATCTGTCCCTGTCTCAGGTCCTCAGAGTAGCCCAACGAGTGGATCCTTTTAAACTCCACTTGGGTAAACAAACAGGAAACTGCACAGAAAGCAAATTGGAGCTAATCACTGAGATATGAGGGGTTTTGTTTTTTTTAAAGAAGCTCTTTTGAAAAACATTTTATTTACTTATTTTTGGCTGCCCTGGGTCTCGCTGCTGCACATGAGCTTTCTCTAGTTGTGGCGAGCAGGGGCTACTCTCCAGTTGCAGCGCTCAGGCTTCTCACTGCGGAGACTTTTCTTGTTGCTTTCGAGTTCGGGCTTTGGAGTTTGGGCTTCAGGAACTGTGGCACATGGGCTTAGCTGCTCTGCGGCATGTGGGATCTTCTCCCACCAGGGATCGAACCCACGTCTTCCACATTGGCAGGTTCATTTTTTTACTGGACCACTAAGGCAGTCCCAAGGTGGGGGTTTGGGTGGTTTAAAAATCACACTCTTGGTAGAAATTCAAAACTATGTGCTAATGTAAATTCATTACCCAGACCTCAGGTCTTTTTCACTCACCTGGTGGTAAAATCTGTTTTCAGAAATTAAGTTAAAAATTGTGTATGTCATATCCAGTGAAAGCAAAAAGACCATGGCAGGCCCAGGGATCCCGAGTGAAAGAGCTATCAGGCCAGAAGATGCTCTGTAGAATATGTCCCTTAATTGCTCAACAGATGGAGTTTGTTTCACCTTAGATTGGACTTGGACTTTAATTCTGGTTTCTGTGGTGTTTTTTTAAAATCAAGCCTGATTTCCATGTGACTTTCTATAAAGGACCCAATTTTACATCCTTGCAGGTCTTCCTTTGGTCATTTTGAGATTGCTCTATCATTCACTCACCAAATAGTTCTTGAACACCTACAGTGTCTACTGCCTTTCACCCCATCCTAGGTATAACAGACATGAACAACATAGATCTTTTTTGTCCCCCTTGGGCTTATATTGTTAACCCATCATCATCAACTTCCCTGATAGCTCAGTTGGTAAAGAATCCACCTGCAATGCAGGAGATCCTGGTTCGATTCCTGGGTTGGGAAGATCTGCTGGAGAAGGGATAGGCTACCCACTCTATTATTCTTGGGCTTCCCTTCTGGCTCAGCTGGTAAAGAATCCGCCCGCAATGAGAGAGACCTGGATTCAGTCTGAGTTAGGAAGATCCCCTGGAGAAGGGAAAGGCCACCCACTCCAGTATTCTAGCCTGGAGAATTCCATGGACTGTATAATCCATGGGGTCGCAAAGAATCGGACACGACTGAGCAAATTTCACTTTTCACTTTCATCACCATCAACACGTTTCCATACCATGCTTCATTTGTTTGACTTAAACTTTTTCTGTATATTCCAGGTGGAAAGTCCCTGCCAGGTGTGTGGTTGTAAGAAGCTTTTTATACTTCCCAGAATTTGCTTGTTTATTTATAATCTATGTACAATATAGGCCTCTGACTAATCTGGGAAAAAGGAATCTGACAACAATCCCTCTTGCTCATCCTCTAACCCCACTTCCACCTTCCCTGATAAACAGACTCATGCACACAGATAAGGAGAATGCCACAGTGATTACAAGTATAATACCACACAGATCAAAACCTTAAAACTTTTAAGCCTCAAAATTAGAAGTGGGAATTTTTCACTGTGGATACAGAACACATCATAATTTAAGTGACTAAAATGAATTTCCAGTGTACCCACACAGGAAATTTATTACAGTTATTGCAAAGTTCTTTGCAACACATATAGTGAGATGACCTAAGATCTGCTTGGAATTAAGAAAAAATAATGTAATACCCATCAAGTCACAGGGAGAACATATATGAGACTGAAACATTCAGGAGCATTACCAAGATGAAGCCTGCCAACAAACTGTCTAAAACTACACGCTGTTCTGTGCGCCAAATTCACCAAGACATAGAAAAGTGAGTCCAAAGGCAGTAGGCAGTTCCAAACTAAACATTTACAAGAAAAGTCTGGTTCTGTTCTAGCTTT
This sequence comes from Bubalus bubalis, assembly GCF_019923935.1. Classification (NCBI taxonomy): domain Eukaryota; kingdom Metazoa; phylum Chordata; class Mammalia; order Artiodactyla; family Bovidae; genus Bubalus; species Bubalus bubalis. The sequence continues at coordinate 16,708,777 of NC_059163.1, forward strand.
TCTTTTTTTTAAATGTATCTGTCATAACCAGATACCAGTACGCTTTTTGGCAGTGAAATCTGAATCTGGTTAAACTGTCTCGCCTCACTGTAGTTATGTAAGAGTCACTGCTGAATTACATACAACACCAAAGGACAGTTTTATCCGTCTGGACCACACTGAATTAGTGCTTGTCTCCAAGAAGCCTCCAGGCTTAAAAGCGACGATGGCAGAGAACTGCATGATGACCCTTGTATGGACTGAACACGTTTCCCCCAAATTTATATGTTGAAATCTCAACCTCCGATGTGATGATGTTTCGAGATGGGACCTTTGGGAGGTAATTAGGGTTAGATGAGGTCATGAGGGTGGGACTCTGGTTTGATGGGATTAGGGTCTTTATAATAAAAGACACAGGTAAGCTTGCTTCCAACTCCACTTGCTCTTGTGCCCAGGCAAGAGGAAAGGCCAGGTGAGTACAGGGTGAGAATGTGGCCATCTAAAAGCCAAAGAGAGAGTCTTCACCAGAGCCCACTCATGCTGGTATCCTGGTCTTCGACTGTCAGTCTCCAGAGCTGTGAGAAAATAAATTTTTGTTGCTTAAACCACCCCGTGTGTGGTGTTCTATTAAGGCAGCCTGCGTGCATGCGAGCCTGCTCAGTGTCTCAGTTGTGTCCGACTCTTTGCGACCCCCTGGACCATAGCCGACCAGACTCCTCTGTCCATGGGATTTCCCAGGCAAGAACACTAAAGTGGGTTGCCATTTCCTCCTCCAGGGGATCTTCCACCCCAGGGATCGAACGTGTATCTCTAGCATCTCCTGTATTGGCAGGTGGATCCTTTATCACTGAGCCACTTGGGAAGCTGTAATCTAACTCCCAAATCTGCATCTGGTGAGCTTACTTATAAAACCATGAAGGTATTGACAGAGTCCTAGGTAATGAAATGTCATCAGAAAGACAGAAACATGCTTTTAGATAATGTGGGTTTATGGACATGTTGCCAGATTAACCAATGTGACACAGAAGAAAGTGATTCTCAGCCTTGGTTGTTCACTGGAGTCCCCGGAAAGCTTTTTAAAAACACTGATGATTGGTTCTTATATATTCTGATTAAATTAGACTAAGTGAAGCTTGGGCATTGAAATTTTTTAAAGAGCTCCTCTATTCTCCAGGTTGATTCTTAATAAAGAATATGTACTTGAGGTGGAAAACTTCCAAATAAGGAGGCAATTCTAATGTGTAATGTCATATGTTAAAATCTGGCTACTCTACCATCCATTAGAGCTGACTAATTACATACTCATCTCCCCAGTGTTCCTGATGACAAAGGTAGGAGGGATGGTGATGGGAGATGTTGTTCCTGCTCAAACCAAACTGTCACGTTGACATTTTTTTCCTACTTCTAAGTTACTTACACGTATGTGATTACTTATGTGTGTATAGACTTCTCCCTTAAAATGTTAGCTAGTCTGGAAATCAATCCTGAATATTCATTAGAAGGACTAATGCTGAAGCTGAAGCTCCAATACTTTGGTCACCTGATGCAAAGGGCTGACTCATTAGAAAAGACCCAGATGCTGGGAAAGATTGAAGGCAGGAGAAAGGGACTACAATGGACGAGATAGTTGGATAGCATCACTCAATGGATATGAGTTTGAGCAGGCTCTGGGAGATGGTGAAGGACAGGGGAGCCTGGTGTGCTGCAGTCCATGGGGTCACTAAGAGTCAGACATGACTGCAACTAAACAACAACAAATCAGATAACAAGAATATTTGACAGTATGATATAAACCCAACATACCATACACACATATGCACACACATGTGCACACACACATATATGTGTATAAGGTATTCAAAATAAGAAATAAAATACTCTGAGTGCAGGTGTAGGAAGATATTCCTTTGAGAAATCTGAGCTTGATGATTCCACATAATAGAACACTCAAATGAAAATAGCTATATCTCTACATGAGAAAAAAATTCATGGATATTCCTTGATTTGCTATTTCTGACAAATATTTCCCATGGGTAAGTCTCTAATTTCATTCATATTTTGCCACCTCACTCACCTTCTCCTTCTCTGGCCATCATTGCTACCTAATCAGCCCCCAAGCCTTTTTCCCTCTGCTGGCCTCTAAGTGTTATTTTCTGTGTATACACCCTGGCTAAATCCAGGAGGTCAATTATCACTTCTCCACAATGATTATGAGTATACATCTCCATACCAGACTTTTCCACTGAATTCTTAGACATCCTATATCCTCTCTGAACTCTGTATAAACAAAGCTGGATAACAGCAAAAATCTTGCAATAAAATTCTTTCTTTACCATTTTCTCAATGATGAATGGCATCACCATGCATACAAACAAGCAAGAAACCTGGAAGTCAACCTAAATTTTGCTTTTCCTGAGACTCTATATCTAAGAGTGACTGACTAGTGATTCTCAGACTGAGCTGCAGTTTGGAACCATCTGGAAAGTTTGAAAAATGCTAATAACTGGATCCTATATATTCTGATGTCATACCTTATGAATCCATTCCCTCTTTATTGACACTACTCAAGTTCAAGATCATATCACTCACTTCCATTAATATAACAGCATTGGTCTTTTTTGCTATAAGCCTGTCTTCCTACCCTAGACCCCAAACACACATATATAGGTGATAATCATTTTACCAAATACATAATAAGTGACAAGTAAAATGCCTTGTCATATAGCTTTTGAGGCCTTCCCAGGTGGCGCTAGTGGTAAGGAACCTGTCTGCCAATGCAGAAGACATAAGAGGTACAGGTTCAATCCCTGGGTCAGGAAGATCCCCTTGAGGAGGAAACGGCAACCCACTTCAGTATTCTTGCCTGGAGAATCCTATGGACAGAGGAGCCTGGAAGGTCCATAGGGTCACAAAGGTTTGGACAGGACTGAAGTGACTTAGCACGCATGCATGCATAGCTTTTGGATACTACATCTGAATACAAAGGGAGGATGTTTAAGAATATAAGATAAATATATATCACAGAGAAACATACATACATATTTTATAGGCAAGTCATTAGAGGTGACATCATTTAGTCAGTTTGGATTAGTGTTTGAGAACATTGCTTCACTTTATAAATAGCCACACTCTTATTTCTCTAAGTAAGTTAAAAATTTAGACTAAAAAATAAAAATAAAATCCAACGTTTTCCATTACAGCACCAAGGTCATTTCACTGGAGTGGAAAGGCTAATGCAAATTAGACATTCAAAAGGCTTTATGTAGAATATTCAGAGACATTTCCTCACAGCAATATTACAACAGTATAACTCTATTTTAAAAAGGCTACCATATTCATAAATAGGCTTTCAATTCCAACAATAATAAAAACAAAAAACCTAAATAAACCTTAAATTGCTAATAGTAGAGAAGTTCTGGACATCTAACACACAGCATAGTGAATTCAGTCAACAATATTGTATTATTAATGTCAAGTTTGCCAAGAGACTACATCTTAATTGTTCTCACTAAAAAAAAAAATTATAATCATGTGATCTGGTAGATCAGCAAATCTGGAAAACTCAGCAGTGGCCACAGGACTGGAAAAGGTCAGTTTTCATTCCAATCCCAAAGAAAGGTAATGCCAAAGAATGCTCAAACTACTGCACAATTGCACTCATCTCACACGCTAGTAAAGTAATGCTCAAAATTCTCCAAGCCAGGCTTCGGCCATACGTGAACCATGAACTTCCAGATGTTCAAGCTGGTTTTAGAAAAGGCAGAGGAACCAGAGATCAAATTGCCAACATTTGCTGGATCATGGAAAAAGCAAGAGAGTTTCAGAAAAACAGCAATTTCTGCTTTATTGACTGTGCCAAAGCCTTTGACTGTGTGGATCACAATAAACTGTAGAAAATTCTGAAGGAGATGGGAATACCAGATCACCTGAACTGCCTCTTGAGAAATCTGTATGCAGCTGAGGAACTGCAACAGTTAGAACTGGACATGGAACAACAGACTGGTTCCAAATAGGAAAAGGAGTACATCAAGGCTGTATATTGTCACCCTGCTTATTTAACTTATATGCAGAGTACATCATGAGAAACACTGGGCTGGAGGAAGCACAGGCTGGAATCAAGATTGCCGGGAAAAATATCAATAACCTCAGTAATGCAGATGACACCACCCTTATGGCAGAAAGCAAAGAAGAACTAAAGTGCCTCTTCATGAAAGTGAAAGAGGAGACAGAAAAAGTTGGTTTAAAGCCTAATATTCAGCAAACTAAGATCATGGTATCTGGTCCCATCAGTTCATGGCAAATAGATGGAGAAACAGTGGAAGCAGTGGCAGACTTTATTTTTTTGGGCTCCACAATCACTGCAAGACGGTGATTGCAGCCATGAAATTAAAAGGTGCTTACTCCTTGGAGGGAAAGCTATGACCAACCTAGACAGCATATTCAAAAGCAGAGACATTACTTTGCCAACAAAGGTCTGTCTAGTCAAGGCTATGGTTTTTCCAGTGGTCATGCATGGATGTGAGAGTTGGACTATGAAGTGAGCTGAGTGCCGAAGAATTGATGCTTTTGAACTGTGGTGTTGGAGAAGACTCTTGAGAGCCCCTTGGACTGCAAGAAGATCCAACCAGTCCATCCCAAAGGAGATCAGTCCTGGGTGTTCATTAGAAGGACTGATGTTGAAGCTGAAACTCCAATACTTTGGCCACCTGATGCAAAGAATTGACTCATTGGAAAAGACCCTGATGCTGGAAAAGATTGAGGGCAGGAGGAGAAGGGGATGACAGAGGATGAGATGGTTGGATGTCATCACCGACTTAATGGACATGAGTCTGGGTAAACTCTGGGAGTTGGTGATGGACAGGGAGGCCTGGCGTGCTGCAGTTCATGGGGTCGCAGAGTCGGGCTGGACTGAGCGACTGAAGTGAACTGACCTGGTGAGATGCTAGTGAACACTACAACGGCAATCCTGCTGTGATATATATGTTATGGGCTCCCCAGGTGGCGCTAGTGGTAAAGGACCCCCCTGCCAATACAGGAGATCCATGAGTCAGGGTTTCAGTCCCCCAGTCAGGAAGATCCCCTGGAAGAGGACACGGCAACCCACTCCAGTATTCTTGCCTGGAGCATCCCATGGACAGAGGGACCTGGTGGGCTACAGTCTATGGGGTTGCAAAGAATTGGACACGATTGAAGCGACTTAGTGTGCGCGCACACACACACACACACATGCACATCTGTTATATTGAACAAACACTGCATGCCTTAAACTTACAACATGTTTTATGTCAATTACATCTCAATAAAAATAAATTTAAAAAGGTGTTTTCAGTTACAAAATTAATTAACATATATAGTAAAATGAGTTAATATGGCCCTTATGACTTGGGATCCAAGGTCCACTGTTATGTCCAAAGTTAACTTGGAAGTAACATTCAAACACTCATGGTGCATCCTTTTACTATAAATGACATTTTGTGTGTGTGTGTGTGTGTGTGCGTGTGTGCACGCGCTTGTGCTCAATCATGTCCAACTCTTTATGATCCCATGGACTGTAGGTCACCAGACTCCTCTGTCCATGGAATTTTCCAGGCAAGAATACTGGAGGGGGTTGCCATTTCCTTCTCCAGAGGATCTTCCTGAACCAGGGATCAAACCCACATCTGTTTCATCTCATGCACTGGCAGGTGGATTCTTTACCACTGCGCCACCTGGGAAGCCCCATAAATGACATTAATACCATACAAACTCTTGTTATATGCTATGAAAAAAATTTTCCCATACATTTTTCCCATAGAAAATAAATCTGAGGTCAAAGAGTCACAAAGATTTTATTAAACTAAGACTCTATCCATATTTATAATGTATATAATACTTAGAATAAGTATTAACCTAAAGAATTATTTGAAGGTCACCAATGATGTGATTAGAGATAGTCCATTTGCAAACCACAGAGATTCTGCATGTGTATTTACATACTATATATACATATATACATACTACATACACATTAAGGTACTACAAATGCAAATAAGCAACATGTAAAACTAGTCGGTGTGGAAGACATTAATAAGAAAACAAAGTTATATTAAGGAAACTTTGGTGGTTAGTTTTCAATAACTAGAAAAATTATTCTAGAAAAATTATTTGTTATACTTAACTCTGAGTTGCAAGGAGTTAGGCACGATTGAGCACTGCTGCTGCTGCTGCTAAGTCACTTCAGTCGTGTCTGACTCTGTGCGACCCCATAGATGTCAGCCCACTAGGCTTCCCCGTCCCTGGGATTCTCCAGGCAAGAACACTGGAGTGGGTTGCCATTTCCTTCTCCAATGCATGAAAGTGAAAAGTGAAAGGGAAGTCGCTCAGTCGTGTCCGACCCTCAGCGACCCCATGCACTGCAGCCCACCAGGCTCCTCCGTCCATGGGATTTTCCAGGCAAGAGTACTGGAGTGGGGTGCCATCGCTGTCTCCCCGATTGAGCGCGCACACACACACACACACACACACACTATTTATAGTACAAGGATGCACCATTTGTGTGGGAATGTTACTTCCAAGTTAAATTTGGATGTAACATTGAACCTTGAATCCCAAGTCACCAGGGCCATATTAATTCATTTTAATATCCATGTTGATTAATTTTGTAACTGAAAACATATTTGTTTAGTTTATTTTTATTGAGATATACTTGACATATAACATCGTGTTAATCTAAGGTGTTATTCATAGACTTTTTGACGATATATCCAATTGGTTTTATGGTATGAAGAAAATGAATCAAGACTCCCCCTGATTGACTATGCATGTTGGATTTTGTGTTCTCTCAGTGCCAGAACTTTATTATATTTATTCAGAATTGTCTCAGGAGAAAGCTCTAGCCTTTGACATTGCACAGAGTATCTATTGTTGCCAATGGAAGAAGTAGTTAGTTTGCTACGATTTTTAATAAACATAGGCATTTCTAATTTAGGTTGGGAGTCACGATGGAGTAATATCCACGCGTTAATACTTTCTCTGGCTGTTCTGTGAAATATGATTTCCTAAATTCATGAAGTGTGAAATATATGCCAGGAAATGCACGAATGATTTAAAAAATTGGAAAATTATTGTCAATTCAGATGACCTATTTTCAGGTGGATATAAAGAAAGCACTCATAGTAAGTGACACAAGAAAACTCATTGACAGATATTTTAAAATTATATGTAACAAATTGCACTTATTATTCATTGGATTATGTGACTACAGCTTGAGAGAAGTGGACTAAGATACTTCTTGTTCACTTCACATATCCCCCAGGAATGGCTCAGGAAAAAAAAAAACAAAAAAAACTGGAAGGAATAACATATATTTGCTAAGCAAGACCATCCCCAAGAAAAAGAAATGCAAAAAAGCAAAATAGCTGACTGAGGAGGCCTTACAAATAGCTGTGAAAAGAAGTGAAAAGCAGTGGAGAAAAGGAAAGATATACCCATTTGAATGCAGAGTTCCAAAGAATAGCAAAGAGAGATAAGAAAAGGGAACCCTCTTACACTGTTGGTGGGTATGCAAACTAGTACAGCCACTATGGAGAACAGTGTGGAGATTCCTTAAAAAACTGGAAATAGAACTGCCTTATGATCCAGCAATCCCACTGCTGGGCATACACACTGAGGAAACCAGAAGGGAAAGAGACACATGTACCCCAATGTTCATCACAGCACTGTTTATAATAGCCAGGACATGGAAGCAACCTAGATGTCCATCAGCAGATGAACAGATAAGAAAGCTGTGGTACATATACACAATGGAGTATTACTCAGCCATTAAAAAGAATTAATTTGAATCAATTCTAATGAGATGGATGAAACTGGAGCCTATTATACAGAGTGAAGTAAGCCAGAAAGAAAAACACCAATACAGTATACTAACACATATATATGGAATTTAGAAAGATGGTAACAATAACCCTGTGTATGAGACAGCAAAAGAGACACTGATGTATAGAACAGTCTTATGGACTCTGTGGGAGAGGGAGAGGGTGGGAAGATTTGGGAGAATGGCATTGAAACATGTATACTATCATGTATGAAACGAGTCGCCAGTCCAGGTTCGATGCATGATACTGGATGCTTGGGGCTGGTGCACTGGGACGACCCAGAGGGATGGTACGGGGAGGGAGGAGGGAGGAGGGTTCAGGATGGGGAACACATGTATACCTGTGGCGGATTCATTTCGATATTTGGCAAAACCAATACAATATTATAAAGTTTTAAAATAAAATAAAAAAAAAAAAAAAAAGAAAGCCTTCCTCAGTGATCAGTGCAAAGAATAGAGGAAAACAATAGAATGGGAAAGACTAGAGATCTCTTCAAGAAAATTAGAGATACCAAGGGAACATTTCATGCAAAAATGGGCTCAATAAAGGACAGAAATGGTAAGGACCTAACAGAAGCAGAAGATATTAAGAAGAGGTGGGAAGAATACACAGTAGAACTATACAAAAGAGATCTTAATGGCCGACTCACCTAGAGCCAGCCATCCTGGAATGTGAAGTCAAGTGGGCCTTAGGAAGCATCACTATGAACAAAGCTAGTGCAGGTGATGGAATTCCAGTTCAGCTATTTCAAATCCTAAAAGATGATGCTGTGAAAGTGCTGCACTCAATATGCCAGCAAATCTGGAAAACTCAGAGAAGTGGCCACAGGACTGGAAAAGATCAGTTTTCATTCCAATGCCTGACAAAGGCAAAGAGTGTTCAAACTACTGCACAACTGCACTTATCTCACACACTAGTAAAGTAATGCTTAAAACTTTCCAAGCCAGGCTTCAACAATACATAAATTGTGAACTTCCAGATGTTCAAGCTGGTTTTAGGAAAGGCAGAGGAACCAGAGATCAAATTGCCAACATTTGCTGGATCATAGAAAAAGCAAGAGAGTTCCAGAAAAACATCAATTTCTGCTTTATTGACTATGTCAAAGCCTTTGACTGTGTGGATCACAATAAACTGTGGAAAATTCTGAGAGAGATGGGAATACCTGATCACCTGACCTTCCTCTTGAGAAATCTGTATGCAGGCCAGGAAGCAACAGTTAGAACTGGACATGGAACAACAGACTCGTTCCAAATAGGATAAGGAGTTCATCAAGGCTGTATATTGTCACCCTGCTTATTTAACTTATACGCATAGTACATCATGAGAAACGCTGGGCTGGAAGAAGCACAAGCTGGAATCAAGATTTCTGGGAGAAATATCAATAACCTCAGATATGCAGATGACACCACCCTTATGGCAGAAAGTGAAGAAGAACTAAAGAGCCTCTTGATGAAACTGAAAGAGAGAGAAAAGTTGGCTTAAAGCTCAACATTCAGAAAACGAAGATCATGGCATCTGGTCCCATCACTTCATGGCAAATAGATGGATAAACAGGGGTAACATTGTCGGACTTTTTTTTTGTGCTCCACAATCACTTCAGATGGTGACTGCAGCCATGAAATTAAAAGATGCTTACTCCTTGGAAGGAAAGTTAAGACCAACCTAGACAGCATACTAAAAAGCAGAGACATTACTTTGCCAACAAAGGTCGTCTACTTAAGGCTATGGTTTTCCCAGTGGTCATGTATGACTGTGAGAGTTGGACTATAAAGAAAGCTGAGTGCCGAAGAATTGACGCTTTTGAACTGCGGTGTTGGAGAAGACAAGGAGATCCAACCAGTCCATCCTAAAGGAGATCAGTCCTGGATGTTCATTGGAAGGACTGATGTTGAAGCTGAAACTCCAATACTTTGGCCACTTGATGCGAAGAGCTGACTCATTTGAAAAGACCGTGATGCTCGGAAAGATTGAAGGCGCGAGGAGAATGGGATGACAGAGAAGGAGATGGTTCGACGGCATCATTGACTCAATGGACATGAGTTTGAGTAAATTCTGGGAGTTGGTGATGGACAGGGAGGCCTGGCATGCTGCAGTCCATGGGGTGACAAAGAGTCGGACATGACTGACTGAGTGATTGAACTGAACTGAACTAAAGTATACTATGATTATGTAATTATCTAGTGAGATGTGATGGAGAAGGCAATGGCAAGCCACTCCAGTACTCTTGTCTAGAAAATCCCATTGATGGAGGAGTCTGATAGGCTGCAGTCCATGGGGTCGCTACGAGTCGCAACTGAGTGACTTCACTTTCACTTTTCACTTTCATACATTGGAGAAGGAAATGGCAACCCACTCCAGTGTTCTTGCCTGGAGAATCCCAGGGACGGGAAGCCTGGTGGGCTGCCGTCTATGGGGTCGCACAGAGTCCGACACAACTGAAGTGACTTAGCAGCAGACTTAGCAGCAGTGAGATATGAATGATGATCTCACATTTCTTGTTTAAAATGGGGTATGCCATCTTTCCTAACATTTGACTCCTCATGTACAGACATGAAGTATTCTTTCATAGAGGGTTTATACAATGCTACCATCGTTCATATCTTGACATTAGTAACTGTATGTACCTGAGACTGTCACATAGCTCCTGCTGGCTTCAACTGTACTCAGTACTTGAAGCATTATGAACTGTAATTTCAGTTTCATGTGGTCTTCAAAATCCTGGCAAACAGTTAATGAACTTGCCTTAGCTAAGATAGAGAAGTTACAGCTGTATTTAGTTACTTTACAATTTTATGTTGTCTGCCTACATATTTTTCCCTTTACTAAACTCCACAGATGGAATTTCAGGAGAAACAAAGGAAATGGCATCATCATAATACATTCAACTATTAATCTTTTTTTTTTTTCTGAGAGATTTCAGATTATGCAACCAAGAATGTTCCAGAGAAGCATTATTGATGTTCTGATGCTGATGGGCATATGCTAAAAATATCTTTTAAAATTCCCCCAACAGCATTTAAAATCCATGTACATAATTTAATATTTTCATTTTTAAATAAAAAAACCAGAACTAAGTATCACACATAATTTTTCTAGTTATTGAAAACTAAATAGCAACCAAAGTTTCCTTAATATAACTTTTTTTCTTATTAATGTGTCTTCAACACTGACTCTTTTGCATGTTGCTCATTTATTTTTGTAACCATCGTAAGTTTGGGAATTTTTGGAGGAGAGGGGCTGAGTGGCAAGGCCTGTGGGATCTCAGTTTTCCAACCAGAGATGCAGCATGTGCACTGGAGGCACAGAATGTTAGTTAACCCCCGAACCACCAGGGAAACCAAAATTTTGGAAGATTTTGATGATCTGACTCTAGGATAAACAATAAAGGAGGCAAACATTCTTTTCCAGAATACTTATTTTCTTCTAATAAAGTCAATAATGTAGGGAAAAAAAATCTTTGTGCATTATAAAGGAGATGAATAAAGGTTTAGTTTTACATTGCTGAATCTATGATTCATAGTCTTAAAAGGAACTTAAATGGATTTTTCTGGTGTATCCATGTGAATCTACAAAATCAACACCAAAAGTGTTCAAATCCACTCAAAACTTGTCCCTCCTTTGGACACTTCAGTGGTCTTTTATTATGACACAAAAGCATTCTCCACATGTGAGCTAAATGATACCATCCCAGTTGGGGCTTCCCAGGGGGCTCAAAGGTAAAGAATTTACCTGCCAATGCAGGAGATACAGGAGACATGGGTTCAATCCCTGGATCAGGAAGATCCCTTGGAGGAGGAAATGGCAACCCACACCAGTACTTTTGCCTGGAAAATTCCATGGACAGCAGAAGCCAACATTACAGTCCATGGGGTTGCAAAGAGTCAGATATGACTGAGTGTCTGATCACACACATATATATTGAGGGAAAGAAGAAAAAGTTTTAAAAGAATCCAATTATATACTTATTGTGGCTCTCACACTAAAATGTTGTTCAGCTCTTTGTTGGAAAGGATACTTTACTACCACATATACAGTTGCTGCTGCTGCTGTTAAGTCACTTCAGTCGTGTCTGACTCTGTGAGACCCCATAGACGGCAGCCCATCATGTAAATTCCCTATATTACAGCTCTTCGAGTTGTGAACTTTCAAAGATGCAAACACGTATTCCATCCATGTCAGTGTGTGCCTGATAAGTCGTGTTCAACTCTTTGTGACCTCATGGACTGTAACCTGCCAGGCTCTGCTGTCCAAGCATTCTCCAGGCAAAAATATTGGAGAGGGTTGCCATTTCCTCCTCCGGGGATCTTCCCAACCCAGGTATCAAACACACATCTCTTGCATTGCCAGGCAGATTCTTTATCACTGAGCCACCTGGGAAGCCCAATGCCAGGCATGAGAGAAATCACAGCTTGCCCTCCATTTCGTATTGCTGACCATCCTTCAGCTCTACCATATCCCACCCCCTTCTCCCTTCCCCAGTCAGTAACTCTTCTTGCCTGTTCGCTCAACACCAGTCCCTGTAGGCCAGCTGTTACACTGTACTACTGAACTCGTCAAGGGACTGTACTGTAAGATTAAAAATGTTTTCCTTTTGTGTGTGTGTTTTTAAAGTATTATTTGTGTTAAAAGTATTATAAACTTATTACAGTATATACAGTATTTGTGTTAGTTGGGTACCTAGGCTACGGCAGGAGGAGAAGTGGGTGACAGAGGATGAAATGTTTGGATGGCATCATCAACTCAATGGACAAGAGTTTGAACAAACGCCAGGAGATAGTGAAGGACAAAGATGTATTGAATGTCTACATTGTGTCAGACACTGTTGTAGATGTTAGGGGAAAAAAGATGATCAAGAGTCTTAAAATTCTCTACTTTCTTTGAGCTCATGTTTCAGTTACACATGCAGAGTTTTGCTTTACAAATATAGATTTTTAAGTGAATATCAACAGTGAGATCGTCATGAGTATGTATATGTAGGCTTCTATAGTTCACAGATGTTTACCTTAATTCCCAGAATACAATCTTGTTTCTTTAGCAATTTTTCAACCATTTCCTTATAATAAAGTATCAAGATAATCAGAAAAATAAAAAACCGTATGCCTTCTAAGATGTATTTAAAGAATGGCTCATACACATATAAAATGATGCACAGAATCAGTGTCATCAAGGAAATGCGAACTACAACAGCAATGAGATACCATTCCACATTCACTAGAATGGCTAGGATAAAAAAATGAAACACTCATACATTGCTAGTAGAAATATAAAATGTTGCAGCCATTTTGGAAAACAGTTTGGCAATTACCCAAATGTTCAACACAGGTAAAGCCTAGCAATTCCACTTGTAGGTGTGCACCAAAGAGAAATGAAAACATGTCCACGCAAAATGCATATTCACAATATTACTTCTAAAAGCCAAAAAGCAGAAGCAACTGAAATATCTACCAACCGATAAATGAATAAACAAACTGTAGTATATCCACACACTGAAGTTCTATTCATGAATGCAGAGCAACAAACTGCTGATATTTGCTGAAATATGGATGAAGTTCAAAAGCATTATGCTTAAGTGAAAAAAGCTGGATGCAAGAGACCATATATTGAATAATTCTATTTATACAAAATGTCCAAAAAAGGGAAAATCTATAGAGACAGAAAGTACGTTAGTGACTGCTGGGGAGGAAGGGCAGCTAGGAATAACAATAAGGGTACAAGAAATGCTATTTGAGTGATGAGAATGTTCTAAAACTGATACATGGTAACAGCTGCATAATGTGGGAAATCTGTTAAAAATCACTGCCTTGAAATGGGCAAATTGCATGATATGTAAAATGTAACTCAATACATTTATTTCACAAAATATATACCTTTAAGGGATGTACTTTCACCAAACTCCTGCAAGAATATTTGCAATCTGACTTACAAGACACACAAAAACATATTTTCAGAATATAAGACCTTATACGTATCTTACTTATCTGTTTCAGTAGGAATCGCTATGGAGATTTCAAAACTGAAAAGAAGATATTCTGTATTAAAAACACTGAAGAGTTCATAGTTAAGCACAATTTCTGTATTTATGTGTTCAGGCATATTACTTTTCCTTGTCACGCGTGCATGCTATGCATGCCAAGTCACTTCAGTTGTGTCCAACTCTTTGTGACCCCATGGACCACAGCCCGCTAGGCTCCTCTGTCTATGGAATTCTGCAGGTAGGAATACTGGAATGGCCATGGCTTCCTCCAGGGGATCTTCTTGACCCAGAGATCAAACCTGTGTCTCTTATGTCTCCTGCATTGGCAGGAGGGTTCTTTACCACCAGTGTTCTTGCCTGGAGAATCCCAGGGACGGGGCAGCCTGGTGGGCTGCCGTCTATGGGGTTGCACAGAGTCGGACACGACTGAAGTGACTTAGCAGCAGCGGCGCCACCTGGGAAGCCCAAAATGTTAAAACCATCATCATCAATGTCATGATACTTAAATGATAATAAATATGCTAACTGCCTTCTTCACATTGTACCATTTATTCCTGGTGTTTTTGTTCCACTCTCTTTTATTTTTAAGTGCATGAATACAATTGAGGGGGTTGTTAGGGATTATTTCCATTTTACATACAAGGACACTAGGAATTTGGAGAAGTAACTAGTCTCAGATTGTTAACATATGAAGTAAATGGTGCCTGCTTCTCATCAAAGTCTGAACTCTTATTCCTCCACTGTTTCTTACAAATAAGTACACAGATGCCAACTGACAGATATGCCAAGTACTGGGAAAGTTCTCGGTTAATTGGCTATTTTTTTTTTTTTTTCATCACTCCATCAGGTTAGTGGAAGTGAGCTTAAATTTATTCAAAATTAAAATGAAAGGAAAAAGAAATTCAGGTCCCCCGCTTCAGATGTACTTTTAAAATACATTACCAAGAGAGTAAGCATAATGGAACACGACAGATTTCCAGCTAACAATCTGTCTTACATAAAGTATTTAGTAAGTATTCATTTGAGCAAGTATTTTCCACATATGAAACATTTTCCCTGAAGCTCATTAATTTTTCAGACCTTGGTATGTTTACAAGAGGGTTTCAGGAGACTCTTGCAAGTTACACCCATGGTTCAAATTAGATATGAAGCCAAACATTCACGGAAGTAGGGCTGTCAGTACTGGCGAAGAGTGGACTGTATTTCCCAAAGTGTGGTTGTTGTCCAGTCACTAAGTCATGTCAGACTCTTTGCAACACCGTGAACTGAAACACGCCAGGCTTCCCTGTTCTTCACTGTCTGCTGGAGTTTGCGCAAACTGCTGTCCATTAAATCCGTGATGCCATCCAACCATCTCATCCTCTGTCACCCCCTTCTCCTCCTACCTTCAGTCTTTCTCAGCATCAGGGTTTTTTCCAATGCACTGGCTCTTCACATCAGATGGCCAAAGTATTGGAGCTTCAGCTTCAGCATCAGTCCTTCCAATAAATATTCAGTGCTGATTTCCTTTAGGATGGACTGGTTTGATCTCCTGGCAATCCAAGGGACTCTCAAGAGTCTTCTCTAGCACCACAATTCAAAAGCATTGATTCTTTGGTACTCGGCCTTTGTCATAGTCCAATTCTCACAACCGTACATGACAATGGGAAAAATCATAGCTTTGACTATATAGACCTTTGTTGGCAATGTGATGTCTTTGCTTTTTAATATTCTGTCTAGGTTTGTCTTTTCTTTCAAGAAGCAAGCATCTCTTAATTTCACGGCTGCAGTCATTATCCATAACGATTTTGGAGCCCAAGAAAATAAAATTTGTCACTGTTTCCACTTTCCCCCCATCTATTTGCCATGAAATGAAGGGACCAGATGCCATGGTCATAGTTTTTGGAATGTTGAGTTTAAAGCCAGCTTTTTCATTCTCTGTTTTCATCCTCATCAAGAGGCACTTCCAAATCAAGTGCCACATGGACAGGACATTAAGTGATAACAAATGACACAGTAGCAACACTAGTACATTTTTGATTTGCTATTCCTGATTATTATATCAAGTGGAAGTACCAGTTGGGGATGAAAGAAGTTCTCAAGTGCTTCTGGCACCTGCCAATCTTTACTTTCATCAAATAAACAGAGGTTCCAAGGGTCAGAGTTTTCCCAAAGCAGCTATATTCAGATAGCATTTAATAATATGCTTTGTGGCCATTGCACTTGTGCTGTATTAACCTTGTATTTATAGCAAGTGATGCTGCTTTTTAGGGGGGAAAATATCAAGTTCCTTTTACAATGAAATTTATCAAAAATAAAAACACTGAAAAAAATTTAAGGAAAAATATCAGAAAATCAAACACAGGTGTTACAAGAATATGGTCAAAGTCAGGATAGTCCTATGTCATTCGACAGACATTTGAAAAGTACTCTAATACAATGGTTATCAGTCTTGTCAAGCCACCATAATATATAAGAACTGCATCAAAATATAGAAATGTTAGGAGCTACCATAGCTAAATAGATGCCCAGAACTTTGGAGGGCTGACTTCTTTCTGAACTTGGGAAAATCATCTCAATTGCTGAAAATAAGTAGCTAATTTGCCATCTATAAGTTCAGGGCTTGCCTTAGGTGAACCCCTCTGAGTCTGTACTTTGCTTTTCCAACTCTACCTGTTCTTATGCCCTCAAGCTACTATTTTGTTTCTTCACTTTCCACAATCAGGCTCGGCAAGATCTTTAATTTATACTATGATACAAATGCTCTATGTCTGTAGTATGTTATCCAACTCCACAGTGTTTGAATTTTAACATGGATCAAAATATTGTTGTTCAGTAGCTAAATTATATCTTACTCTTTGTGACATCATGGACTGCAGCACACCAGGCTTCCCTGTCTTTCACTATCTCCTGGAGTTTGCTCAGACGCATATCCATCGAGTTGGTGATGCCATCCAACCATCTCATCCTCTGTCATCCCCTTCTCCTCCTGCCCTCAAAAATCTTTCCCAGGATCAAAGTCTTTGCCAGTGAGTTGTCTCTTCCCATCACGTGGCCAAAGTATTGGAGCTTCAGCTTCAGCATCAGTCCTTTCAATGAATATTCAGGGTTGATTTCTTTTAGGATTGACTGGTTTGATCCCCTTGCTGTTCAAGGGACTCTCAAGAGTTTTCTTGACATCAAAGCAAAGGTATAGGGATGTATTTTTTAGGCTGTTCTAAAATTTCAGACCCATTTTAGCAGATAGGAAATTTTTTATTTTACACATAAAATGCATTCCCCAGAAAGTAATTTATTTTTCACAACAGTGTAAGACCTGTTTAGCCAAGTCAGAACTAATACGCTGCTCCCAGTAGTGCCTTGATGTTAATTTTTGTCTTCATTTCATATATTAGAAAATGGAGGCATGTCACTATCAGATCAGATCAATCGCTCAGTCGCGTCCGACTCTTTGCAACCCCATGAATCGCAGCACGACAGGCCTCCCTGTCCATCACCAACTCCTGGAGTTCACTCAGACTCACGTCCATCGAGTCAGTGATGCCATCCAGCCATCTCATCCTCTGTCGTCCCCTTCTCCTCCTGCCCCTAATCCCTCCCAGCATCAGAGTCTTTTCCAATGAGTCAACTCTTTGCATCAGGTGGCCAAAGTACTGGAGTTTCAGCTTTAGCATCATTCCTTCCAAAGAAATCCCAGGGCTGATCTCCTTCAGAATGGACTGGTTGGATCTCCTTGCAGTCCAAGGGACTCTCAAGAGTCTTCTCCAACACCACAGTTCAAAAGCATCAATTCTTCGGCACTCAGCCTTCTTCACAATCCAACTCTCATATCCATACATGACCACAGGAAAAACCATAGCCTTGACTAGACGAACCTTTGTTGGCAAAGTAATGTCTCTGCTTTTGAATATGCTATCTAGGTTGGTCATAACTTTCCTTCCAAGGAGTAAGCGTCTTTTAATTTCATGGCTACAGTCACCATCTGTAGTGATTTTGGAGCCCAAAAAAATAAAGTCTGACACTGTTTCCACTGTTTCCCCATCTATTTCCCATGAAGTGGTGGGACCGGATGCCATGATTTTTGTTTTCTGAACATTGAGCTTTAAGCCAACTTTTTCACTCTCCACTTTCACTTTCATCAAGAGGCTTTTGAGTTTCTCTTCACTTTCTGCCATAAGGGTGGTGTCATCTGCATATCTGAGGTTATTGATATTTCTCCCGGCAATCTTGATTCCAGCTTGTGTTTCTTCCAGTCCAGCGTTTCTCATGATGTACTCTGCATAGAAGTTAAATAAACAGGGTGACAATGTACAGCCTTGACGAACTCCTTTTCCTATTTGGAATCAGTCTGTTGTTCCATGTCCAGTTCTAACTGTTGCTTCCTGACCTGCATACAAATTTCTCAAGAAGCTGGTCAGGTGGTCTGGTATTCCCATCTCTTGAAGAATTTTCCACAGTTTATTGTGATCCACACAGTCAAAGGCTTTGGCATTGTCAATGAAGCAGAAATAGATGTTTTTCTGGAACTCTCTTGCTTTTTCCATGATCCAGCTGATGTTGGCAATTTGATCTCTGGTTCCTCTGCCTTTTCTAAAACCAGCTTGAACATCTGGAAGTTCATGGTTCACATATTGCTGAAGCCTGGCTTGGAGAATTTTGAGCATTACTTTACTAGCGTGTGAGATGAGTGCAATTGTGCGGTAGTTTGAGCATTCTTTGGCATTGCCTTTCTTTGGGATTGGAATGAAAACTGACCTTTTCCAGTCCTGTGGCCACTGCTGAGTTTTCCAAATTTGCTGGCATATTGAGTGCAGCACTTTCACAGCATCCTCTTTCAGGATTTGGAATAGCTCAACTGGAATTCCATCACCTCCACTATAAAGAAGCAATTTTCCTCCAACCCACACTTCTGCAGCCCACTGTCTGTCTCCCATGTCCCAAGTTGTGGTTAGAACACCATGTGTTTAAGAATGCATATAAGGATTATCTGGGGATTTGCCCGAAGTGCAGATTCCTAGGTATCCTCAATCCTTTTAAATCAGAATGAGAGCCATTGGGGTCTTGAGATCTCTCTCTGGGTCATTCTTTTCCAAAATAATGTTTGAGAATCTGTAGTGTGTCCCTTTCAAGGTCACTTTTTATAACTCAGGTCAGTAAGGCTCAAAATATGGCTACCCAGAGGGTAAAATTAAAATGTGTCTGGCTTTTCCTAAACATTAGGTTTTTTATTTATTTATTTTCATTTACATCTGTAGACTTGAAGTTTGTTTAGTGATCCTGAATCAGTCACCAACACAAATGAAAAATAAACAAAACAGGAGAAGAGGAGGAGGGATGAAGGCAGAATGAGCTCAGTATAAGGGGGAGGGCAGTTGGGGTACCTCGGACAGCAGCTGTCTTATGGGATTCTTGGACAGTGTGTAAAATCGCAGGCTTCTCCAGCCTTCTGTCTTAGCTCTTAAAGGTGGTGGTGTAAGTGTGTAGTTATTTTGTTGCTGAGCAATTAATGCTACAGTGTGACACCCACATGGCCATTTTTGACCCTACCTTCCCAGCTCTTCCAAACTGCATCTTCTTTAACAGCTGATACCATCTGGAAAGCTTTGGAAACAAAATAACACTTGGCTCCTAATCTGGTTTCACACATTCTGCATTTCATTTTTGTCCCTTCAATGTGGGGAAGTTTAACATAAAATGTTATATTTTGATTTGTTTCACTTTGAAACAGAAATAATAAGAAAAGAATGGTTAGGAACTCCAACATCTGTTGTTTTTTACAGTTGACATAAACTGATTAAATACAAATTCTTTCAGGTCAGTGAAAGTGTCCTTTCTCACAGAATTCCCTTTGGTCAAGGAGTCTGTGGAAATACCTCATCTAACTGTGGGAACAAGTCATTCATATATAAAGGCCTCAAACCTGGACCTCAGAACTGGGAAAATAGCATTTGATACCGTTAAAGAAGAGCGGAAAGTGCCTGGTCTCATAAAAGCTGGCACATGCACTTGCAATTTCTAAATTCAAGCAGTCTATGTTCTACATTTCTCTTTCTCAAACCATCTTTTTCTTCTCTTGTAACACAAGATATTTCCTTTCATTCGAATATGAAATATTAACTTCCAAATGGATCCACAGCTTCAAAAGCACAGGCTGATTTATGAACACAGATGCTCAGCAGTATATGACTGATATATACAAAACATTGAAAACAACAACAGAGGAGAATGAGACAAGCCCATATGATGGTATGATGAATTATTACCAGTTCAGCTCGGTCGTTCAGTCGTGTCCGATTCTTTGCGACCTCATGGGCTATGAATTATTATATTATCGCTGAAATCATGTTTATGAAAATTACTTAGTGACATGGAAAGTTATTTATGATACAGTGTTAACATGAAAAGGCAAAATGCAAAAACTGTGTGATTCCAGTATTTGTGTGTGTGTGTGTGTGTGTATATAATATATATAAATCTGCAATTAGATATATCTTTATTTTTATTCTGTACATATCAACTTATATATATATATATATAAGTTATATATATATATAAAACAAGACCTCTCTGGGTTGTTTTGTTTTAAAATATTCATCTTTCTTTCTTATATGCTTCTATATTGTATACAAAATGTTATAATTTAAAATGTGATTTTAATAATGTTTATATTAAATTTTAATAGCACTATACTTTTATAAGTATAAAATGTTATTTAAAAAACTTACTTTAAAACTCAAAGAGCTTAATATTAGAGCTATAGTACTTACTATTAGGCCTTAATATTAAAGTTAGAGATGGTCTTTGCAGAATTCCTGTGGGATTCTCTTTCCAGATTTTAATAAAGATAAAGATGAAAGCTAAATCCAATTGACTCTTTAGTGAGATATAAGCTTTGTTAGAATAAACAGGGGATACTATTTATTCATTCTTATTCTTTAACATATTTCACAAAGAAAATTTTCTGTACTTTGCTTTATATACTAATATCTAGTCAAAACATTGTGCACAATCTATATTTTTAAACATATTCTTTTTAGATCACTTTGAGGATGAACACTGGTGAGAAGAACTTGAACTAGTAAATGTTCCCCAGCAGTTTGCCTTCACATCCCCCCAAACTGAAACCTGAACTAGGACTTGATCACATGAAATTTTAAACTCAGCTAGTTCACTAAAAAATCTGATGGGCTGAATACTGTACTTGAACACATTTCCAAAAGTAATTCACTCTCCTTGGAAAATTATGGATTATTTATTCCCAAAGAATGTAGTTTACAATTACACTTGGTTACAAACATGTGACTCTTTTTATTTTGTGGTCCATGGATGTGGGAATTCTTTTTTTTTTTATCAGCAGCAATTTTCATATCTGCCTCCCTATGACTAAGGGACTCAAGCTAAACAATTTACTTATCAAAACAAGCATATTCAGATTGCTAGAGTATGATAACATGATCTCTTTTGATTTTCATCCCTAGCTCTTGGTCAGAGCACCTAAAACCCTTGTAATTTCATAAATTACAAGAATATAGAAGCATTTTTTGTTATTTTCTTTTTATCCCCGGTTCCTAAAATAGTTCTGGAATGAGGAAAGAGAAAGGAAAAATTCTTCGTTATTCCTACCAAGTTCTTTCAACTGTGCCTGAATTTACTTAAGGCATCCTTGAGAAAGTCCTTAAGGAGCATGAAGGGTGGAGTGGGTGAAGGGTGGTTGCCAGAGAAACCAATCAGAATAGAAGGTTGGAACCCTAGCCCCAAAGATTAATCAATCATGCCTATGGCAAGAATACTGGAGTGGGTTGCCATTTCCTTCTCCAGTGGATCTTCCCAACCCAGGGATTGAACCTATGTCTCTTGAGTTTCTTGCATTGGTAGGTGGATTTTTTACCACTCTGCCACCTAGGAAATCCCTATGTAATGAAGTCTTCATAAAAATTTCCTCACTGAAGGGGTTCAGAAAACTTCTAGGTTAGTGAACATGTCCAGGTAAGTGCAAGGAAGGTGGTATAAGTGGGGAGGGTGTGACTGTTCCGAGCCCCTCCGCCATCCCTGCCCTACACCTCTCTTTCATCTGTGTTCCTGAATTGTACCGTTTTATCACAAACCAGTAACCTGGTAAATTGACTGTTTTCCTGAATTCTGTGAGCTCTTCTAGCAAATGATTGAACTTGAGGACTCTCAGATTTATGGCTGGTTGGTCAGAAGTACAGGTGATAACCTGATGGGACTCCTGATTGGTGCCTGAGGTGGGTGGGGGGTGGTGAGGCAGTCTTGTGGAAGTGAGCCCTTAACCTGTGGGGTCTGAACTAACTCTGAGTAGTTATTGTCAGAACTGATTAACTCATAGAACAGTCAGTGGGTGTCCATCAAGAACTGGAGAATTTGCTTGTTGTGGAAAACCTACATATTTGGTGTCAGAAGTGCTCTGTGGGTAGATTAGTAGAAAATATTAGTTTTCTATCACAGAGTGATTTTTTTTCTTTTTAACATGTAAATAAAAATTTTCCATTTGTTTAAGTGTCTTTCAATGGATTTCCATTTCACTTAGAATAAAAATGACATTTCTTATTATAACATACTGCATTGTTCAGGATCAACCTCTTTCACCTCATCTCCAAGGACGTCATTGGTAAATTTTACCCAAGATACGTGGAGGATATAATACAACCTACATACACTTTTTCTGAAAATAGAGGTTGAAGGAATACTTTCCAGCTACTTTTGAGACCAGAATTTCTTTGATAATAGAAGTAGTCAAATGCATTACAAGAAAATAAACTGCTGAGTCAGCAACCACAAAGCAGATGGGTTCAAAAATCCTCAGCAAGTTGTTTAAGAGTAATACATCACAACCAAATGTGGTTTATTCTAGGAGTGCAAAGATGGCTTAAAATGTGAAATCCACCTCATTAACATAATTAAACAGAAGAATCATATAATTTCTACAGTAAATATGGGAAAAGAGGACTTGATAAAATTCAGTTGTCAGTCATTATTAAAACTGTTAGCAAACCAGAAATAAAAGAGCATTTTCAAACATGATAAAGGGCAACTACACAGAACTTATAGCTACCATCATGAATAATAGCAAAAAACTAAAAACTGCCCTCTACATATAAGAAACATATGTCCACTCACCATTGTTATAGTTCTTAGCAAGGACAAAAAGACAAGAAAAAGGAATACAAAGCATATCAAAAAAGAATAAAATTCTCATTATCTACAGTCAATAAGGTCATGTATAGAGAAAATCCTAAAAGATCTAAAAAAAAAATCCTCTAGCATTTATAAATAAATTTGTCAAGTTTGTAGGAAAAAAATCTCTCTATAAATCTCATATTTATATAATCTAGCAGGAGAAATTAGAAAATTAAACATAAAAACAATGGTATTTATTGGAGCATTAAGGGTGAATGTAACAAAACAGAGCAAGATCTTACAGTGAAAATTACAAAATACTGCTGAAATATGAAAAGTCCTAACAACAGACTGGTTCCAAATAGGAAAAGGAGTACATCAAGGCTGTATATTGTTACCCTGCTCATTTAACTTATATGCAGAGTACATCATGAGAAACGCTGGGCTGGAAGAAGCACAAGCTGGAATCAAAACTGCCAGGAGAAATATCAATAACCTCAGTAATGCAGATGACATCATCCTTATGGCAGAAAGTGAAGAGGAACTAAAAAGCCTCTTGATGAAAGTGAAAGAGGAGAGTGAAAAAGTTGGCTTAAAGCTCAACATTCAGAAAACGAAGATCATGGCATCTGGTCCCATCACTTCATGGCAAATAGATGGGGAAACAGTGGAAAGAGTGTCAGACTTTATTTTTTTGTGCTCCAAAATCACTGCAGATGGTGACTGCAGCCATGAAATTTAAAGATGCTTACTCCTTGGCAGGAAAGCCATGATCAACCTAGATAGCATATTGAAAAGCAGAGATTACTTTGTCAACAAAGGTCTGTCTAGTCAAGGCTATGGTTTTTCCAGTGGTCATGTATGCATGTGAGAGTTGGACTGTGAAGAAAGCTGAGCGCTGAAGAATTGATGCTTTTGAACTGTGGTGTTGAAGAAGACTCTTGAGAGTCCCTTGGACTGCAAGGAGATCCAACCAGTCCCTTCTGAAGGAGATCAGTCCTGGGATTCCTTTGGAAAGAATGATGCTAAAGCTGAAACTCCAGTACTTTGGCCACCTCATGTGAAGAGTTGACTCATTGGGAAAGACTCTGATGCTGGGAGGGATTGGGAGCAGGTGGAAAAGGGGACGAAGAGGATGAGATGGCTGGATGGCATCACCGACTCGATGGACAGGAGTCTGGGTGAACTCCGGGAGTTGGTGATGGACAGGGAGGCCTGGCGTGCTGCAATTCATGGGGTAGCAAAGAGTCGGACACGACTGAGTGACTGAACTGAACTGAATGACACATTGAAATGGGCTATGTTCAAGGATTAGAAGACTTCATATTTTTACACTGTCACTTTTCTTCTAATTGATTTCTAGAGTCAATGAAATATCTATCAAAATCATATAGGCATTTTTTTGGTAAAAACTGACAAACTTACACTAAATTTTTTAGAGATACGCAAATGTTGTAGAATATACAAAACACTCTTGTAAAGAACAAAGTTGGGGAACTTGCTCCAATTTATTTCTAGATTTTAAAGCTATAGTGATTTTCTTCTAAAATAACATCCCACAAATTCTTCCTTTCCTGTACATGTGTGCCACTTCTATCCATTAAGCTCTGGAGTTTATTTCCTTTCCCTGAAATCTAGGCTGCCCCTCTTTCGTGACTTGTTTTGACCAATGCGGTGCTTACAAGCTTCCATATTCACTCTCTTAGAAGCCTGAGCCATGTCACTGAGTCTGATTAATCTGATATAGATAAAAGTTGCATGAAGAGATGCTCTACTGGATGTGAGACTTCAAAGAGAGAGAGATTGCAGCCTCCAGCAATCTTCTGTGTACGCTAAGTTGTTTCAGTCATTTCTGACTCTTTGAGACCCCATGGACTGTAGCCCGCCCAGCTCCTCTGTCCATAGGATTCTCTGGGCAAGAATATTGGAGTGGGTTGCCATGACCTCCTCCAGGGGATCTTCCCTACCCAGGGACTGAACCTGTGTCTCTTACGTCTGCTGTGTTGGCAGGAGGGTTCTTAACCACTGGCACCACCTTGGAAGCCCAGCTAGCTTAGTCATCTCAGATAATGCTCCAGACATGTGAGTGATGCCTTAGATCCTTCAGACTTAACTGATCTATATTAATCAACACCACGTGTTGGAGAAATGAGCACATCCTCATCAAGTCCTGCCTAAATTGCTGATTTATGAACAAGTGATTGGTTGTTCTTGCTGATACCACAAAATTTGGGGGTCAGTTCGTATACCAGGGTAGAAATCTGACTGAGCAAATGAATGACACTCCTTTTTCTCAAAGCAGGCTACTAACATCATCATATCGTGCCTTATGCTGAAATACGCTCTGTAAGTCTTTTCTACAAATTTTCTAGGGAACAGGCAGTTTCTGTAGATACACTTCAGAAATTACAAGACAAGGACATTTTTGTGCAGCATGAAATTAACTGAAAGACCTTTCGGATTAAATTTCTGATTATAAAAGTTAAGGTTTACTGAATTTATAGTATAAAAAAGGGGAGTACGTTCCTCTTCATTACACAAAATTAATGTTTATCTTTTCTTATATTTTCTTTGGTCTCAATGCATTGATGCATTTTATGGAAAAAGTGCATTTTTTGCAATTGGGATCATATTTTATATAAAGTTTATTGTTAGCCCATCGTTATCAGGAAATAGTTGCTTACAGGGCACATCTCTTCTTACAAGTACCCTAAGACATAAAATAGACCCTTATTCTCACATTTAGCAAAGATCTGTAATCAGAAACAAACTTCAAATGCTTATGTCAGGAGAATTTTTAATAAATAAACTTTACTATTAAGGTCATCTGCGTGTACTGAGACCATTACATAAATACAAAGAGAAAGGTCATTGAAATTTATCAATGTCACATGAAGTTCGTTGTACAGAATACTGTTTTCCCCTAATGTGATATTTTATTAAAAGAATCCCATTGACAAACTTTTTTCTAATTTTAGCACAAAACTTCACATTTCTCCTAGATAAACCATTGTTTATATATTCTAAACAGGCCTGAACTATGGAACCACTGAATTTTTTTTTTCCAAAGTATAGACTAAGACATGAGGCTCCCCCACCAAAAGTATATCTGCATTTTTGAAATGTATTCTCTGACCTTAGTTTTGAATTCATTTCCTTACCTTTACATTTAATTTTCTATCAGGGAGGATTTATGAATCTTTATAAACTGTGATACATTTTGTAAAATTAATTTACCTGTCTTATTTTTCCATTTAGCATTATATAATTAGCATTTTCTGAACATTTTAATAACTAAGCAACATTTTATTATAGTAATCACACTACAGCTAGAGATAATAGATTGTGTTCATTCTTCAGTATTATAGAAATTATAAGAAACAACTCTGCACTTCAATTTTTTCACAAATTTGGTTTTTTTCTAGGATTGGGCTTTCCTTAAGGGGTCTTGAAATATATTACCAAATTTCTTTAGAAAGATTACAATGATCTCTAATCATGAGGGTGCCTACCTCAACACACCTTGCCAGCACTGAGTAGTATTATTGTTCAGGATTTTGTTAATGTGACCAGTAAAAGGATCTCAAATGAGTTAACATGATTTTTAAATTATTATTATTAGCACAAACCCATACTCTCAATGATGCTTCCCTTACCTTGTATCAAGTATTCAAGAGTCTTCTTGTCTATTTGTTCTATAGACCTGTGTCTATCCATGTGATAATTCTATACTTTCAAAGAGAAAGTACACTACATGATTACCTCTAATAGTGAGAAAAGTCACAATATAAATGTTCAACATTACTGAAGTAGTTATATGTGACATAGCTACAGAGTGAAACGATTATTAAAAATTATGCTTATAGAGTTTGCCAATGATCAGATGTTAAATTAGAATATGTTGGCATAAAGGCATTTTTCAACTATTGATATGGAAAAAAAAAACTTGTTTCTGTTGAATTAAAAAAAATGAAGAGGTAATTAACAAAATATTTTCAGTGTTTAACTCAGTTAGTGGAGTTATGGGTGCTTTATGCATTCTTTGCTGTAACTTTGTTTTCTAAATTGCACCAAGCTATATACTTTCCCTTGCTTCCTTGCAAATCTATTCTAGATTAGGGTGTGGCTATATATTTAAGACACAATGCTTGTAATTACATTGTCAATATCCCAAGCTGTTGATCAACACTTTAAATATTCTTCATCTGAAAGAATTCAAAGAAACATCAAACAAGAGAAGACTGCTATTTTAAAAATTCACTTTTCCAATGCGAAAGTTTAATCTTTGATTTGAGACCAAAGGAAAAGAATAAATAATAATGTTTTAAAGGGGGAAAAGCATAGCAGAGAAAGACACCTAATACCACATTTTTGATTCTGTAACTTAATAAACACAACCCATCTTTGCGAGGCCATATAATTCATCTTCTAAACTGTGACAGTATCAATTCAAGTTACGCCATTTCAGCTCACAGCAACCTTTTAGTTTAGTTAGTGTCTCAGTGAAGGATGATTAGTAAAATCTTGAAATCTACCTGTCAAATGACGGCTTCTCTCCACAGTCAAAAGCATCCTGCAGTTCCTTGACCAGGTTAGCCTGGCCTGGCAGTCGGAAGAGACCCTCTTCCTTCAGCCCCCTTTGTCGGATGAAGTCCACACACTGCTCCACCAACATTGGAGCCAGGCGGTTCCCATATCTCTTCTCATAGCGAACAGTATCTTCCAGTTTCTGTCCGAAAATGCCTGGAGAAATAAAGGATCACAATGAATTTGAGAGATTCATCTGTTCCTACTGCATAAGTTTAAGCAACCTCTGGGAGATAGTGAAGGACAGGGAGACCTGGCTCTCTGCAGTCTATAGGGTGGCAAAGAATTGGACACGACTTAGCGACTGAACAACAACTCCTACTACTCCTTTGTTCTAACTGCTGGACCACAAGAAAATTCTCCTCTCTTCACTTTTGTTTTCTTTTTCTTTTTTAAATAAAATGGCACCTTTTGTTTTCAATCAAGTGATGATGCCATGATTATAATCAACGTGATAAACCATGAAAAG
This sequence comes from Bubalus bubalis, assembly GCF_019923935.1. Classification (NCBI taxonomy): domain Eukaryota; kingdom Metazoa; phylum Chordata; class Mammalia; order Artiodactyla; family Bovidae; genus Bubalus; species Bubalus bubalis. The sequence goes on from NC_059163.1 coordinate 16,736,756, forward strand.
AGACACAGAATTTTCACCCATATAAAATATTTCAGACAGTGTCTGCTCTTTAAAATCTTAAACTATTAATTTACTGGAAAGAAAAAAATTGAATTATGAAGCTCTATGTTCCAAAAGTGAGGAGACAGGGTCATGGTGGTTTTTCCTAACAAGAATGAGTATCTGATTACATATTGTCTAGAATTAGCAGCACATGGGGGTAATAAAAATCAAAACCATTTTGACCAGTTTTATTCATTATTTTTAAATACTTACAAATGATGCATTTCTTTGTGCATGCATTTGGGGCTGAATATCCCCACTCTTAATCCTTGGTACCCCACTGATTAAGAAACAATGCCTCTAAAATATACTAATATGACTTGGAACTTGGAAAAATAACCAACCAATGAGAACAGAGGAAGAAAAGAAGCCAAAGCAAATATGATTCCAATGTTCCCAGATGGGATGAATATTACTGAAAGGTTTTAATGGCCTAATGAGTTTCATAAAAGGGGAAGAAAAATTTGTGGTGCATGTTGAAACTATGTAAGACTCTGGAATGTTTGGGGAATTATTTAAAAACTATTAAATTCAGGATTTAACAATAAGAACATATGCTTTACTTCTCTATCGGTAAAATAATTTATGTATGGATTCAGTAAAGTAAAACCATCACATTCCATGCAATAAACACTTGCTACCAAAGAGAATATTCCTAGCCTAGGCAGAAAGAAAAACACAACAAATGAAACTATTCTCCAGCTGGTATCAAGTCTAGCACTAACGTATTCCTTTTAGGAAAAAGGGTTGAATGATCTGATGTTAATATTTAAGTGCATATAAAACAACTGGAAATTAGCTGAGTTTGTAGACTTTACAACAAGTAGTTTCTCAATAATGGTATGTTAAAACTGGAATCACTGACCTCTGGATTTTCTGTTACTTGAGGCAGTGTCTGATACTTTATGAAGTGGTGATAATGATTTGAAACTCTTTTAGTTATTTTAATAACAAAGCTTAAAAGTGATTATGAATGAAGAACACTGACTCTTTCTCTATGGAGCACTTTTGTGCTTTCTTGCTTGGAATGTTTGGATTCTATCCTGCCAAAATTAAGGAGATAGCCTTTCAGAGGCACTTATAAATTAAATAAAAAAATAATGTCAACATTAGGGAATAAATCCTATCTATCTGATTTTTCACTTCTTTTTCTTTTGGATTGACACGTTATTAATACATAAGGTATCTCCCTAAATCCAGCAGAAAAATCTATTAAAGATGTTCCAGTTCAACCCCAATGTGTGCTACAAATTAGAACCAAACTGCCAAGATTTAGTTTTACACAGTAATGAAAAACAGGCAAGCATGCTTTTCTGATCAGTGTCCTTTATGCCCCCAAAACTCAGGGAGGTGATAAAGGATACAGTAAGTTTTGCTTTAGATGGGTATTCTGGTTTTCTTTTTTCCCCCCTGTTACACATAGGCTTGCCTGTATGATAAGAATTTTCTTAAGTATAGCAACAAACTAAAAGCCAAGAGCCCCCAACATTCGTTCATGCATTAAGTACCTAACATGCACTAAGTTGTTGACATGTATTCTCTTATTTCCATAATAAATATACATGGTAGCTATATTATACCTGATGAAACTGAGAAAGATTAAATACATAAGGTTAGTTACACAGCTGGAGAAGGCAATGGCACCCACTCCAGTACTCTTTCCTGGAAAATCCCATGGATGAAGGAGCCTGGTAGGCTGCAGTCCATGGGGTCATGAAGACTTGGACACGACTGAGCAACTTCACTTTCACTTTTCACTTTCATGCATTGGAGAAGGAAATGGCAACCCACTCCAGTGTTCTTGCCTGGAGAATCCCAGGGACGCGGAGCCTGGTGGGCTGCCATCTATGGGGTCGCATAGAGTCGGACACGACTGAAGCAACTTAGCAGCAGCAGCAGCAGTTACACAGCACCAAGTCGCAGAATGGAAATCCTTATCTAGACTTAACCTTACAAATCTTTGCTTGTCTCTGAATACTTGTCCTCTTCCACTTTATTTAACTCAATCATCATGTGTTCTCATTTTCTAGTAATTTAAAATATTAATAAATTCTAAAAGTGAAGAAAACAGCATATCTTTTCTGTGCTCTGAAAAATGGTAATAGCTGGGCTGTATATATGTATGCCAGGCATGGGTACAAGCAGTTTATCTGCACTTCTGTTACTTAAAACTCACAGCATTCTATGAGGTAGGCACCACCATTTTACTAAGGAGGAGACTAAAGCACAGAACAATTAAGTAACTTGCTGAATGTCGCAAGGTAAAAGGTGGAACCAGGATTTGATCAAGGCTGTTGAATTTCAGAGCAACTGTGTGTGCATTACAAAATATTGCATAGTGGGCATAATGGCTAAAAATTGAGTTACAGAGGAAGAGCCGACTCATCAGGAAAAGACCCTGATGCTTGAAAAGATTGAGGGCGGGAGGAGAAGGAGGGCAGAGGATGAGATGGTTGTATGGCATCACCGAATCAATGGATATGAATTTGAACAAACTTTGGGAGATTGTGAAGAACAGGGAAGCTTGGAGTGTTGTAGTCCATGGGGTCACAAAGAGCTGGACACGACTTAGTGACTGATCAACAGTAGAGGAGGTAACCTGCCTCTTACTAGTTTTCTGGCCTCAATTCCCGTCATCATATTAAGGGTGGGGGAGGAGATTTCTGTTGAGAAAATGAAAATTGGGGGGAAAGGTGGAAGAAAGGAGAAGGAAAAATTCAGCATCCTGGCCAACAAAATGATTTCCTTAATATAAAGAGCTAGGCAATGGCACCCCACTCCAGTACTCTTGCCTGGAAAATCCCACGGACGGAGGAGTCTGGTAGGCTCCAGACCATGGGGTCACTAAGAGTTGGGCACGACTGAGCGACTTCACTTTCACTTATCACTTTCATGCATTGGAGAAGGAAATGGCAACCCACTCCAGTATTCTTGCCTGGAGAATCCCAGGGACAGAGGAGCCTAGTGGGCTGCCGCCTATGGGGTCGCACAGAGTCGGACACAACTGAAATGACTTAGCAGCAGTAGTAGCATGCCTATTTAGCAACAGAATATGTGAGAGAGTTTTAGAATGTAGACAATATGTACACGTGCTTAGAATTCCTGTGGGGAAAACAGTAATTTTCTGCTGTTTATCCAGTCTTGCAAAGCATTAGGTAATGATTAGTTGTATATCCCCCAGTCTGTAGCATTGGAAATAGAATGTTTCAAAGGTCTCTGACTTACAAAGGTAGATGGTGAAACAACTTCTGTATAAGAATTTTTTGTTTTTGGTGTGGAAGTCAGGGAGAAATTGTGTGCTTAGTCACTCACTCATGTATGACTCTTTGCAAGCCATGGACTGTAGTCTGCCAGGCCATTTGTCCATGGAGATTCTCCAGGCCAGAATACTGGAGTAGGTTGCCATGCCCTTCTCCAGGGGATCTTCCCAACCCAGGGATGGAACTCAAGTCTCCCTCGTTGCAGGTGGATTCTTTACCATCTGAACCATCAAGGAAGCACAGGGGAAAACTGGAGTTGCAGAAACAGAGAATGGAGCTAAGGGCACAGATAGAGGGGGAAAGGGAAGGAGCAATGAACTGATAGATTGGGACTGACATATATACACGACCATGTCTAAAATAGATGGCTAGTGGGAACCTGCTGTATAGCAAAGGGAGCTCAGCTCTGTACTCTGTGGAGACTTAGAGAGGTGAGACTGGGGGTGGGGTGGGAGGGAAGCTCAAGAGGGAGGGGATACATGTATACATATGGCTGATTCACTTCATTGTACAGCAGAAATTAACACAGCATGGTAAAGCAATTATACTCCAATAAAAGAAGCTGCTTTAGCTAGAACTTCAACATTTAAACTTCAAATTTTAAAATTAACAACAACAAAAAAAGCACAAAGGTCGTGAGCTATCCCCAGCTAGCAGCATGAAGAAGAGGATGCACCGATTAGTAGATTATTAACGAGAATATTCCCTGTGGTGTGAGTCTTGCAAGCAGTTCCAGCTATGCCCAGGTAAATTCTCAGAGAGGTTTCACATTCCCTAACAAAAGCATCCTTGGAATTTCTGGGTGACAACAGTATGTTACGCATATTTCCCCCTGGAAATTCACTGATGGTGCCATAAAGCATCATTCAGGACGTGACTTTCCACTAGACTGAGAAAGTAAATTACACAGGTGATTTTATTATATCTTTGGGAGGCTGTTTCAGCTGGAGGGAGACACAGAGAGGAAAAAAATATATATAGAAAATCTAAATAGCTTCAGGATTTGTGAGGTTCTTTCTTTACATGTAAATTATATACTCCATAGCTAGAGGCAGCCTGTGGGATCACTGAGTGTGATCAGAAAAATATATTCAAATTCTACTCATCACATAAATAAATAAAACACAAAGCCAAACATCTTTGGACTCTTCATGCTTTGTAATTATTCAGTTTGTTCCTTGATTCCAAGCTAGGTATAACACTGGCTCCATTTAATCACTTCATATCTTCTTGCTGATCTGTTACAATATAGCCTCTGACACCGTCATTTCACTAAAAGAGCTTTCAGAATAATTACCAATAACTACCTAGTTGCCAAATCATTGACAGATTTATTTTTTGCAGTACTTTATGGTTCACTCCCTTTATAAACCATCAATCTCACTCTTCTTACTGATACTTCTCACATCTTATGTAATTCTTGCCTTCCAGAACATTCTTTTTAGTCTCCTTCTTGACTATACAATCTACTACACCCTTCTTATAAGTTTGCTGGTCCTCTGGATTCTGTCCACAGCTTAGTTTTCACCTCACTTTACACAATTTCTTTGTTGGATTATACTCAGTCTCACGGTGTAACAATTATTCCCAGATTTGTATCTCAATCTGGGCCCCTCTTGCACTGGATTTCCAAGTGCCTATTAGACCCTTCAACATGGGTATCTCAAAACATTGTCAAACTCAAAATTTTTAAGACTTTCTGAATTATTTTTCTTCAAAACCTGTCATACTTCCTATAATCCTGATTTTGGTTCTCAGGATCCCTCCTGACATTTGAAGGGCCATTTGAGAATGGACCTAGATTGCACCTTCCTTCACAAACCTCATTTAATGACCACATCAGTCCCTTCCAAACTCATTGCCATTAGATCCTCAATACCTCTTAACTGACTTTTATAGAGCCAAGTTTCCAAGTCAGGCAAGTGTTGCCATAGTGATAGTCATAATATTTAAATCAGATCACGTCACTTTTTTTGTTTAATTTCTTCCAATGGTACCCACTGGCTAACCAAGCTCCTTTTCATGAAATGTGTGTGTGCTCAGTCATGTCCGACTCTTTGCAAACCCATGGGCTGTGGCTCAACAGGATCCTCTGTTAATGGCATTTTTCAGGCAAGAATACTGGAGCAGGTTGCCATTTCATCTTCCAGGGGATCTTCCCGACCCAGGGATGGAACTGCATCTCCTGCATTGGAAGGTGGATTCTTTACCACTGAACCACCTGGAAGCCCTTTCATGAAACATAGTCTCTGTAATCCAGTCTCTGCCGCTTCATTGACAATTCAATCAACAGGCGGTTAGGTAGCACCCTTTCCATGCCGGGTTCTGGGCCATATTCACCCTCATTACTGCTGCTCCCTCAAAAACAACCTACTCAGTAACTATATTGAACTATTTGCTGTTTCCTATGTGTGTTATGACTTATTATATCTTTGGGTGTCCTGGTAGAACATAAGTCATATTGTCAAGAGTCAGCCTAGGAAAACTTATCCTGAAAAATTCAACTCATATAATCTCCTGTGTTGCTGCTGCTAAGTCGCTTCAGTCGTGTCCGACTCTGTGCGACCCCATAGACGGAAGCCCACCAGGCTCCCCCGTCCCTGGGATTTTCCAGCCAAGAACACTGGAGTGGGTTGCCATTTCCTTCTCCAATGCCTGAAAATGAAAAGTGAAAGGGAAGTTGCTCAGTCGTGTCTGACTCTTAGTGACCCCATGGACTGCAGCCTACTAGGCTCCACCATCCATGGGATTTTCCAGGCAAGAGTACTGGAGTGGGGTGCCATTGCCTTCTCCGAATCTCCTGTGTTAAGTCCTTATAAACATTGCCTCATACCCATCCCAGTCACAAACTTGTTATGTTTCTTCTTTGATTTATTAATATATCATTTTCTAATTATTTATTTAGATCCTTATCCACACTGAACTAGTTCCCCACCAGTCAAAAAAGGATTGTTTAAAAAATAAAAAAAGATTATACTTTCACAATTATTATAAGACAACAATAGTCTACATTTATTATTATTAAAAATGATGCTGGATAACAATTTATACTACTATTTATTTTATAAACTGAAGGGAAGTTTGAGTAAATTTCTTAAGGTTCTTCAGACACAAGGACTGAACTGGGATTTGTGACAGATGTGAAGGACTCCAAGGCTCATACTTCGTTCTATCATCGTGTCCTGGTATGAATGTTATTGTCCCTCCCAAATTTCTATGTTGAAAATCTAATTCCTATGGGAATGATTTTTGGAGGCAGGGCTTTTGAGAGGTGATTAGATCATAAGTATCCCTTCCCCTTGGTGACTCAGATGCTAAAGAATCTGCCTGCAATGCAGGAGACCCAGGTTCGATCCCTGGATCTGGAAGATCCCTTGGAGAAAGGAATGACGACCCACTCCAGTATTCTTGCCTGGAGAATACCATGGACAGAGGAGCCTAGTGAACTACAGTCCATGGGGTCACAAAGAGTCAGACATGACTGAGTGACTAACCCTTTCACCTTTCACCCTAGGTCATGAGTGCAAAGTTCTCATGAGTGGGATCAGCATTGGGTTGGCCAAAAAGTTAGTTTGAGTTTTGTCATAAGATGTTATGAAGGACTTGAATGAACTTCTTGGCCAACCCAAATACCTTTATAAAAAGGACCCCAGAGAGCTGGCTCTTTTTCTTTCTACTCCTTGAGAATGTAACAAGTGGACAGTCTCAATCCAGAAGAGGGAGCTCATTGGAACCCATTCATGCTGGCTTTATCTCAGTCTTTGAACCTTCAGAACCATGAGAAATAAATTTCTATTGTTTAGAAGTCAAACAGGATGTGGCATTTTGTTATAGCAGCTTGAATGGACTTAGGCACACTGCCTTATTCTCTGGAACTCAATACCAAAGTGGGTAAGGATTGAGTGTTCCATAAACATCTGTGGAATTAATATAGGCATTAAAACAAAATACTTCACCCCCTCAATTAAAGGAAATAAATGAATAACTCCAAGGTAAAATGAAACTTATCAAGACTTCACAGGTTGTGGTACTGATTTCTACAAAAACTTGAAAACAAAAAAGTCTTTGTTGATGAAAAAGGTACAAGTTAGCCAATTTCTTGGTCATTACATACATTTTCTACCATCAACTATTTTTCAGAGTTCCCTGACCCTCCCATTCCATAGATTACTGCCAAGTCATATAGAGAATTTGCTTTTACTTATATTTCTATTTACTGCAACCCTGCTAGAAGAGTAAGTCTTGGTGTGACCAGGATTGTAATAATTTTCAATTAAAAATGAACATATGCCCATGGTAAATGGACAAATCAAAATAAAAGACATAGTATAGAACTAAGAAGCAAAGTCAGCCAAGGCTTACTTTGGTCTCTCACCAGCAGTTTCTAAGTAGCCAACAAACCTTACATGAACAGAAACCTTTGAATTCAAGAAGCTCAGAATCTATATAACAACCAAAGAATTTGGTAAAAGCTTGTCTCTCCTTGTCAGAATGGGGACCAAGGGAGAAAAATAAAGTCTTGAAATAATTAAGAAAGTGTAATAATGTGCAAATAGTGACCTGGTAGCATTGGTCCTAGACCAGCAGAATAATTAGCAGAGTAATTAAACTCATCATTTACATCCAGGTACCAAGCCACAGAATTTACACGTATTTTCTTATTTGACACTCACAGACATTCTACAAGGGCATCTCCCTTCTATAAACAGCCTCAGAGATGCAAGGTTACCTAAAGTCATACATACAGAAAGCAGTAGATCTGGGATAGGAACACGGGTGTATATGATTCTAAAAGTCTTTCTTTTCTACTGGATTATATTAACTCAATTCAGACATACAGTTTTTTCCCCACAGGAACACTGACTACTCTCTTAGGATCATGTAGTAGAAAATGTCTTTCCATAACTTCCAAAGATCAAATCTGATTTCACGTTGTTCATATGAATCACTGCCTTTCCAGATGAACCCATAGTGAGTCTTCTTATTCATAAGCTCCTCAGAATTCATACATAATTTGTTGTAGTGCTTTTTACATATTAAACAATTCCTTTTATTTATGCTTCCTTATCCTCAAGGAGGGTGTGAGCTTACAGATTCCAGGCAACCTGTTTTGTCTGCTTTCTCACCCCCAGAATCACTTGGTAGGTGACTCTGTAAAACTGTGATGTGTGAACTGATGAGCTATTAATACTCACAGCACCATTTAAAATTATATTGATTTAAATAGCAGCATTCTGTTGGACAAATCAATTTCCATAAATGTGATTATAATATCCAAAATATACAACTAACTTAAAAAATTATTGGTTGTATTCATTATTACTATAAAGATATTCTATTCTGTTATTGCCTATGAACTAGTAGGTTATAATACTGTACGTCACCAGTTTGTAATAAATCTTAAATCGTGGATTGAAAAGACCTATTGCTGTTTTTAACTTTCAGAAGAAATAAACAAATACATATATAATATATATGTCAACACACACATGCACATATATATATGTATACACACACATATATGTATCTTATCACAAATGTGTTTAAAAGCACTTGAAGATAGATATGAAGATAAAGTGGCCTGATGGCAGCATGCAAGACATATAAGGGAGGGCTTCCCTGGTGGTACAGTATGTACCACCAATGCCGGAGATATGAGTTGGATCCCTGGTCCGGGAAGATTGCACATGCTACTGAGCAATAAAGCCCATGTGCCACAACTATTTAGCCTGTGTTCTAGAGCCCAGAAGCTGCTACTACTAAGCCCACGTGCTGCAACTACTGAAGCCTGAGCCCTAAAGCCTGTGCTCTGAAACAAGAGAAGCCACCACAGTGAGAAGTCCATGCACCACAACTAGAGAGCAGCCTCCATTCCCTACAACTGGAGAAAAAGCCACGCAGCAACAAAGATTCAGTGCAATCAAAAATAAATAAATAAATTTAAAACAGTAAATATAAGGACTACAGAGTAAAGAATACAAGAGGTGAACAGAGACAGCCTAATGAAGAAGTGAGAGCCAACAATGACTTGAATAAAATGTGGACAGACTGCAGAGGAGGGATAATGAACAGAAACAAAGCAGTGGGGTAGGAGATAGGTTCAGGGAGGAAAGTGGGGCCAGTCTAGGGAAGTGGGAACAGTTGTAATTGCTTAGAAGGCCTTGATAATGACATGAAATAGTCAGGAGATCCTCCTGGGAGCAACAGGAACTCATAAAACATTTCTGAGCTGTGGAACACTGCTTAATAGTACTGTTTCATGAATATCAGTTGGATGACCCTTAGCAAATTAACTGTATGAAACATGCGAACAATATTGAGGGTAAAAAGAGGTGAGGATGGATGCTGTCTTGAAGAGCCACTTTTAAGGTTAAAATCAGTTTTGTGCTTCTAAGATGTTTGTTCCTTGGAAGAAAAGCTAAGACAAACCTAGACAGCATATTAAAAAGCAGAGACATCACTTTGCTAACAAAGGTCCATATAGTCAAAGCTATGATATTTCCAGTAGTCAGTCAGGTATGGTATGGATGTGAGAGTTGGGCCATCAAGAAGACTGAGAACTGAAGAATTGATACTTTCAAACTGTGGTGCTAGAGAAGATGCTTGAGAGTTCCTTGGACTGCAAGACCAAACCAGTCAATCCTAAAAGAAATAATACTGAATATTCATTAGAAGGACTGGCGCTGAAGTTGAAGTTCCAACACTTTGGCCACCTGATGTGAAGAGCCGACTCACTGGAAAAGGCCCTGATGCTGCGAAAAATTGAGGGCAAGAGGAGAAGGGGACATCAGAGGATGAGATGGTTGGATAGCATCACTAACACAAGGGACATGAATTTGAGCAAACTCTGGGAGATGGTGAAGGACAGGGAAGCCTTGCATGCTGCAGTCCATGGGGCCGCAAAGAGTCAGACACGACTTAGCAACTGAACCACAACAACAATTTACAAGAGCCAATACATGGAAGCAAACTAGATGACCATTAATAGATAAAAGGGGATAAAGAAGATGTGGTGCACATATTTTAATACAATGAAATATTATTCAGCCATAAAAAGGAAGAATCAGAGTCAGTTCTATTAGAGTCTGTTATACTAGTGAAGTAAGTTGAAAAGAGAAAAACATCATATATTAATGCATATATATGGAATCTAGAAAAATGGTATTGATGAACATATTTGTAAGGCAGCGGTAGAGATGCAGACATAGAGAACAGACTTATGGACACAACGGGATACAGAGAGTGTGAAATGAACCGAGAGAGAAGCATTGAAACATACACCACGATATGTAAAACAGACAGCCAGTGGGAATTGGCTACCTGACCCAGGGAGCTCAGTCTGGTGCTCTGCGACATCCTAGCAGGGTGGGATGGGGTGGGAGATTGGAGGGAGGTTCAAGAGGAGGGGATATATAGAAATATATATGGCTGATTCATGTTGATGAATCAGAGGACAACACTAAAGCCAATACAACATTTTAAAGCAGTTATCCTGCAATGAAAAATAAATAAATTTTTAAAAAGTCAGTTGTGTGCTTGAAACAATAAAGGCACAAACAACTAAGGTGATGGAAACAGAAATGAAGCTGAAAGTATATAAGGAAGGAAAAAGCAATACGTTGCTCTTAAGTTGCTAAGTTGTGTCCAACTCTTTGTGGCCCCACAAACTGCAGCCCTCCAGGTGCCTCTGTCCATGGAATTTTCCAGGTAAGAATACTGGAGTGGGTTACCATTTCCTTCTCCAGGAGATCTTCCCAATCCAGGGATCTCTTTCGTCTCCTACATTGGCAGATGGATTCTTTACCACTAGTGCTACCTGGGAAGCCCACAGAAGCAATATCGTATGACCACCAAATGGTTATTGGAGATGGAAATGGCAACCCACTCCAGTGTTCTCCCCCGGGAAATTTCATTGACAGAGAAGCCTGGTGGGCTACAGTCCATGGGGTTGCAAAGAACTGGACATGATTTAGTTACTAAACAACAATAACTAAATGGCTATGGCATGTGTGGGGGGAACAACTGGGGAATTAATGATGACGTATCTCCAAGAAGAGAGCAACTCGAGAAAAAGACAAGATAAAGTTAGGGCATAAAATTGTACTTTAGTATGTCCTGTGATCACAACAATCGTAAACCAGCCAGCCCTTTCTGACTAGAAATTTCACTGACATCAGGATCCAAAATATTACGCACCCCCAAGTAATCAAAAGACGAGTTATGCTCTGTATATTCAATATTAGTCTTATGGAGGTAAAAAAAAAATAAAGTTTCAAATAGCAAAAAATACATTCTAACCTTTATCTCAGCAGAACATAAATCCAACAAAGCAGCACTCTCCCCAGCTTCCTGCCTGATAGATGGTTCACATTCCCTCGATTTTTAAAACCACTGGGAAAGTATGTTCTGAGACCCTTGTGTATGTGTGTGTGTGTGCGTGCACGTGTGCTCAGTCGCTCAGTTGTGTCCAATTCTATGTGACTCTATGGATTGTTTCCCATCAGGCTCCTCTGTCCATGAGGATTTTCCAGGCAAGAATACTGGAGTGGGTTGCCATATCCTCCTCCAGGGGATCTTCCTGACCCAGGAATGGAACCCATGTCTTCTGCATTGACAGGCAGATTCTTTACCACTGTACCACCTGGGGAGACCCCTGCTGCTGCTACTGCTAAGTCGCTTCAGTTGTGTCTGATTCTGTGCAACCCCACAGACGGCAGCCCAACAGACTCCTCCGTCTCTGGGATTCTCCAGGCAAGAGTACTGGAGTGGGTTGCCATTTCCTTCTCCAATGCATGAAAATGAAAAGTGAAAGTGAAGTCAATCAGTCGTGTCGAACTCTTAGCAACCCCATGGACTGCAGCCCACCAAGCTCCTCCGTCCATGGGATTTTCCAGACAAGAGTACTGGAGTGGGTTGCCATTGCCTTCTCCAGAAAAACAGCTGCTGCTGCTGCTAAGTCACCTCAGTTGTGTCCGACTCTGTGCGACCCCATAGAAAGCAGCCCACCAGGCTCTCCCATCCCTGGGATTCTCCAGGCAAGAACACTGGAGTGGTTTGCCATTGCCTTCTCCAGGGGAGACCCCTATTAGTACCTAAAGAAAGAAGCAGAGATGGAAAGAACAGTAAAGGACAGAAGAGGTCTGAAAGAGAAAGGATGGCTGAGCAGTGAGTTCCACTGGCTCAGTATGGAAGCTGCAATCCCCACAGACCTCTGGAAACTTCAGTCCAACTCCCCTCTGCATTCTGAAAGCCTATCCATTCTGTCAGCCTAGCCAGGACAACAGAGAGAATATGTTTTAAATATGGATCAGGAAAAGCAGACATGTCACCATTTTTCACTTCTGGATGCCTTCCCATGATTCCTGAAAGGATTTCAGGGGATACTTTCTAAGAGGCTTGAGAGAGGAACTCCAAAACCCCCATCTACTTCTAGAACTCCCGGAGCACCCAGGGGATGACACAAAGAACAAAATGACACTCTTTTCTTAAGGTAGCATGGCTTGGGAACCTGGGATTGAAAGAAAAGTTCATTATTTTCAGTGCAGGCCCTTGAATAAAGATCTAACTCTCTGCTGGACGCTGCTGCTGAAGGGACTGGCTAGTGCAGCACAGAAACAGTCTCACAGCCACAGCCTGGCACTTTTTCCTCCAAAGCCTCACTGCCTAACTGGCTGAGCAGTGACCTGGGAGAGGCTGGTATGCAGGGCTCAGCAGAAGGGGAGAAGGAACTTAAAAAACAGCTGAACGCTTCCGGTACGTCTCCTCTGACAGTGACCAGAATGCAGCTTTGTCAATTAAAAATCTGTTAATCCTTGACTCAAATGCTGAACATTCCTCAGATTACCAAGACTTCGCAGAGGCAAGGACAATCATTTAAAAATAGCCCACGGGAGATGATAAATGGACGCTATTCCCACTCTGTGGCTGCCCTTTGCCAGCCTGCCCATGTTTTTTTGTTTGTTTGTTTGTTTTTTGCAGCATTGCCTTCCCTTGCTGATATTTCAGGAGAGAGGGAAGGGGGCATAATGAATAGCAGGGCTAGCCAGGATTCTTGGAGAAGTGCTATAGCTCACGACAAGACAGAAAGTGCAAAACATAAAAAAACCACTTTGTGTTTCAAAGATAAAGTAATTGTTCCCCAGAACATTCCATGTGACAAATGAGCAGTGATAACCTGGAAATTAGACCTTCTCTCCTTGTTTGGATAAACCCAATTTAGTTGCCGATGGGTGGAGGGAGCAGAAGAGGGGATGTCCTTGAAGCAATCAATTCCTAGCTTTTTTCAGTTTCATTGTCAATTTCTCTATCAATGATGCAATCTTACAGTAACCACAAGATCTCTAGAGATCTGTAAAATATGAGATGTATCTCTCATTTAATTGTCTTTGTGGATGAGAGAGCAATATAAATTAACACCCAATTCCTTGCTTATAATATATGATAATGATTACAACCAGATATTAACTGCTCAAAGGAAAAGATTCAGAAGGAACGAGGCTGTTTTTTAAAGTTCCCACTATATCCTGCTTTAAATATGGCTTTTTTCTTCTATTTTTTGTTAATTACTAGATAGAGAATGTTAATCAATGGGCAAATCAAAGCAAAAAGGGGAGAAGGAACCACATTAGATGTTACTCAAATCAGCTCCTGATTAAGTTATTAACTTAGTATACACAACTTTAAAATTATAATAACCTAGTTCCAAGTTAAATAATTTGATTTAATTACTCCCATTTTTAAGTCAAAGGACATTTTAAAGTATTTTGATACATAAACATTTTCTAGAAATATTCTTTATATATATATTTTGTACCCTTTAACTCCCCCTACACAAGTCATTTCTGAAACAGTTTCTTTTACTGATTATAAACTCTTATTTTCCCACTCCTTGTTCCTGATCGTTCATATCTTTGCCCTCTCCCAATGCCACCTTCTGATATATTTGGAAAGTCAAGGTGACCCCTATTTCTAATCAGTGTTAATCAATATGATTGAAAGCCTTCTGAAAAAGAGTCACTACAGATAAAGTGATTACTAAAATTTTCTCATTAGGGAAGGTGAGGCAAGGGCAGGCAGACAGAATCAAAGTGATCTGATGGGAGCACAGGACAGAGACTTGACAGGGACTCATCTCAAGGGGGAACAACAAGGGTACTGGATGTGGGTCTGGGAACAGCCCAAGGCAGCCTTGGGCCCTCCCCCCAGCATGGTGGGGCCAGCTTGCTTGTTCTCCGGCTGTCAAGGTGATCCCATAGGACCACCTTTCTTTAAGCCCCGCCCACTTGGCCCATTCGCAGACAGTAACAAACAGATCGATAGGCGCCTCCAGAAATACGTGCAGACAAGCAAAACCACCTATAAACCACTCTAGTGCAGTTTTAAACTCTTGGTTTCCAAATTCCCATTTTGTCTGAGCATAAACTGACCTTAAAGCATCAGAAAATATCTGTACATTTTTTTTAAGGACATGAACATATTATCTACCTACCTTTCCGAAAACTAAAACACCGTTTGATTCTTCGGTATGTAGTTTTAGGAATGAAAGTAGTAGACGCCAAGGCACCTGAGGGGCGCTCCCCAGTATTTCGGTCTTCAGGCATCATACAGGCCCAGAGTTCTGAACCCAGTTCAGGCTTCCTTTAAAACCTGCCTCTGGGCGATCTCAGGACCCCACAGCCACTCTGCCTCATGCTTGTTAGGTTTGAAGCGCGGTTTCCTAGAACTTGAAGATTTTGATCAGCCAGGTCCTGGATGGGGGACAAGTTATCCCCTCTTATTTACTTCTTTTTTGGCCCCCCAAAATAATAATTTCCTTTTCTCTTGCCTAATCCCGAGAGTTCTGGAGGCTGTTTCTTTTTAAAGTTTCTGCAGACATTCCAAAATGTCACAGCAAAAAGCACCACAGCAAGCAAGCTGCACCTCCCATTCAGACAGCAGGATTGTTTAATTTTTTAATTGAGAACTGGCTTCTCAGCTGGAATTGGGGGGGGGGTACTGAGGTTCCTCTGGAAAGGTCAGCAAATAGCCATGAACCGGGGGCAAGAGGAACAATGACCACAAGGCCCCTGAGGGATATACTTCAGGACCGTCCTTGCCGGCTCCTTTCATCTGAGCAAAAGGGGAGGCTGATAATGGCACCTTCTCCAGAAGGCATTTCGATGCATGAGAGATTCTTTTCAAAGAACTCCCTCGGTCCCTTTACAGCACCCCTCAGCCTTTGATGCTCTCGGCGGGCTTCTCCCTTCTGTCTTTAAACTCCCGGGGCTCTCCAGGGACCGCCACGTCAGAACAGCCCCAGTGCCAGTTCCAGGAAGGCTCAGGAGGATCCCTGTTGGAGGCAGCTGCTCAGGGAGCTTTTCCTCCCCCTCGTCCCGCTCCTGGTCCCCTTTTCTCAGTGAGAGCTGGGCGGGAGCTGGCAGGGCTGCAGCCGCCCTTACCGCGCCGCGGCTGCGGCTGCCGTCAGTGCCCGTGGTCACATGCAGCAGGTGCAGTCACAACAGTGCGAGGGGGAGGAGGGAAATGCCACGCGGCCGTGTGAACCCCTGGTTTCTTCCTCTGACTTTGCCGCTGCCTCCCCTGGCGGCTCTATTCCTCTACATACCTTCACAGCTGGCTGCCTCAGCCCCAAAACATCCCCACGGGGGGGTCAACTTTTTGACCCTTCCTTTCTGCATTTATTCCATTCCTACACAAGATTTTTTTTTTTCCAGGTACTTTGCCACTGAATCTATTTGTGAGTGCCGATCTCAATGTGCATATCATTAAAACCTATGGGTGTAGGGACTTCCCTGGAGGTACAGTGGTTGAGACTCACCTTTCAACCCAGGGGGTTTGGGTCCCATCCCTGGGCAGCGAACTAGGATCCCACATGCCTTGTGGCCAAAAACACAGAGAACATAAATAACAGAAGCGATATGGTAACAAAGCCAGTGAAGACTTTAAAAATGGTCCATATTAAAAAAAATCTTTAAAAAAAGCAAAAAATATGTGTATGTTTATACACACGTGTGTGTGAAACAGAAAAATATTCAAAACATAGCAACAAGGAATCTGCAAGTATAACCACAAAACAAGTTAACTCCTTTACACATATATATATTTATATCTAACTAAAACGGGTTCTTATGTGTGTTTTTACATTTATATATTTATTTCTCTGGCTGTGGTTTGAAAATTGATCCTGTTTTTATATTTTCCCCAGCTCTTGCATGCACCCACTGAACCCCAGCCCCCACGTCTTACCAACCCCCTTGGTCCTAGTCACTGAACAATTGACTGGCTAGGTTAATCATTCATCCACCTGGCTGTTCCATGAACAGATTGGGAATGCGAGTGCTTTAACCCCAACTGACCCCTCTGGCCTCTGGGTGCCTTCCGAGCCTTTCAGCAGGAGTGTTAAAAAAAGCTGTGAGGAATACTACACAAAGGTCCTCCCTTGAGAAACTTCATCATCATTACTCTGATGAGCATGCCTAGATAGGAGAACTTCTGTTGGAAATCGTTATTATTTCTGTCCCATGGTTCAAACATTGTTTTTGTTTTCCCCGTCACAGCAGGATGCTAGGAAAAGAAGGAACTGTGACATACATAACTCTGTCCACCAAGACAGTGGCAGTGCTGGAGGGAGGCACCTTGGTGACTGAAAGCATCTCTCCTCTGAGCCTTGGTATGGAGGGAATGCATGTAATCACAGGACTTTGGAGTTGGACTGAATCTTAGTTGACACATTTTTCTCCAGTGTTATTTCACAAGTATGGAAACTAGAGGTGGGAGTAACACCACTTATGGGAAATGACACAGTGGTCTGTGTCAGAGGCAGGACCACAGAGCTTCTTAATTAACCCCTGCTTGCCCACGTGCTAGTTATTCATCATGAGGATTACATTCAGTATTTTTACTGCCTTGATACATCTCTGACTCAAGGCTTTTCGTAAGGAGACAGAGATATACAGGAAGAACCCGTTTTAGTTAGTAGCTAAAATTAGGCTCTGCATTCAGGTCTAATGAACAACTAATGGAATTCTTACTCTCCCCAGATCCCAGGCTGGGTACCTCCATATACACTGCCTCAAAAACAGTGAAAAAGGAACCCAGAGAAAAAAAAGACAAAAACAAACCAACAAGACAAAAACAAAGCCCTAAAATTTTCCAAAGTTAAATACATGTTTCGACATCGCAACTTTTGGATTTGACTTTTAAGCAGATACCATGTACTTCTCAGTGAGCATTATGAATAGGGAAGCAACTTTATCGGGGGAAGTTAATCAGGTAACAGAAAGTGGAGGTATCTAGATTCAATATTGAACTAGGTTATCAGGTTTGGTTGTTAAGAGAGGATGTCTCCTTTTTGCATTTCCACTGGTTCCTTTCCTTCATCTCAGTATTCATCATAAGTTTGTTGTATTTCATAGGAAGAAACACCAAAGTCTATATTTTATGATTTTCACTTAGTTTTTAATTTCTAAATATTGAAAAGCAAGGCAACTTCCTCAGGTGTTGCCTATATTTTAATTAAAAGTCCAATATAAAAACCATAAAGAAGAAATATATTACATGGATAAACAACCTGAACAAGATAAGCTCCAGTGCCTTATGAAAATCTGTAACTGTTTAAAAACACAGGCTGTCAAACTGCAGTTATAGACACTGAATTGTCATAATTGCTTTTCATTGGAGAATACATTTCCCTTTCCTATCTTCATCACAGAATCCAAGATCATTAATCCCAAATAAATACCTGTTGGCTTCCAATCTCCTTCCCACTGCTCAAAGATTGTTGCTGTCATTGATTAAATGGCATCCATAAAGACTTTTCACCAGGTGACTTTTCACCCTGATTTATCATAGTCTATGTAGTACCTTTGGATACATCTTCAATGTATTTATTGCAAAGAAGACATTTCATTGTCTATAATTGCAGTTCCCCCATCCCAGCCCTAAGCAATCAGTAATCTACTTTCTGTCTCTATAGATTTCTCTGTCCTGTACTTTCATATAAATAGGACTATAGTTCAGCAGTAAAGATTTGGCCTGTAATGCAGGAGATGCAAGAGATGCAGGTTTGATCCCCAGGTTGAGAAGATCTCCTGGAGAAAGGCATGGCAACCTACTCTAGTATTCTTGCCTGGAAAATTTCACGGACAGAGGAGCCTGGTGGGCTGTGGCCCATAGTGTTGCAAAGAGCTGGACATGACTAAAGTAACTGAGCATGCACGCACATACACATACAGCTCCTTCTGGCTGGCTTCTTCCTCCTAGCAGGTTTTCAAGATTCAATTGCACTGTAGCAGGTATCAATACCTCATTCTTTCTATGGTTGACTAATCCATTGTATGAACATACCACTTTCTGTTTATCCATTAGTGCATTTCCACTTTTTGGCATTTAGGAATACCACTTTTTGGCATTTAGGAATAATGCTGCTATAAATATTGATGTACAAGCTTCCCAGGTGGCACAATGGTAAAAAATCTGCCTGCCAATGCATGAGACACAGGAGATTTAGGTTTGATCCCTGGGTCAGGAAGATCTCCTGGAGTAGGAAATGGCAACCCACTCTAGTATTCTTGCCTAGAAAATTCCATGGACAGAGAAACCTAGTGGGCTACGGTCCATGGGGTCACAAAGAATCGGACACAACTGAATGACTGAGTATACCAATATTGATGTACAATTTTCTGTGTGGACATACATTTTCATTTCTTTTGGGTATATACCTAAGATTACAAATGTTGGGCCATGTGGTAACTCTATGTTTAATCGTTGAGAAACTGCCCAAGTTTTCCAAAACAGCTACATTTTACATTCCCAACAGGAATATAGGGAGGTTTCAATTTCTCCACATCCTCACCAATACCTGTTATTATTGAATTTACTGATTCTAGCAATCCTACCGTGTATGAAACAATATCTCATTGTGCTTTTGATTTTTATTTCCTTGATGACTAATAATGCTGTGCATCTTTTCATGTGCTTATTTGGATATTTGTATGTTTTCTTTGCAGAAATGTTTATTCAGATTCTTTGCCCATTTTTAAATTAATTCTAACTGAGTCAAAATTTTGATTTGTCTTTAGTTTTGAGCTGTAAGAGTTATATATACATTCTGGATACAAGTGCAAAATCAGATTTATGATCTGGAAATACTTCCTCCCATTCTATGGGTTGTCTTTTCACTTACTTGATGACATTAATTCAGATTTTTTGAAGGACTCAACTATACTCATTCTACTTATCACACTTTTAAACACTCGTGTTTTTTATGTACTGAATAATATACTATCAATAAAACAGGGACTTGTAATTGTGGGCTTCCCAGGTGGTGCTAGTGGCAAAGAACGTGCTTGCCAATGCAGGAGACATAAGAGACGCTGGTTTGATTCCTGGGTTGGGAAGATCCCCTGGGGGAGGGCATGGCAATCCACTCTGGTATTCTTGCCTAGAGAATTCCATGGACAGCGGAACCTGGTGGGCTATAGTCCATACGGTCACAGAGAGTCAGACATGATTGAAGAGACTTAGCACACGGTCCCACAGTGAAAGTAACAGATCACACTATTGTGTAATAAAGCAGGAAGCTCACTAGTCAGAAGACACAAGGTTTCTTCCTACTTATATTACTCAGGATATGACACTTGAAAGTCATTCTTTCTCGCTGGGTCTTAATGACCTAATCTACAAAATGTGAGGTTGAACTAATGGAGTGATTTTAAAATATTCTTAATCAGTGAAAAACTCAGCTTATTTTCAAGGAAGTACTAAGTAGAATCCCTAGGATAAAGGAATTCTCAGTCACATAAATTTATTGTTTATTGCCCAAATTTATAATATTTCTTTAAAAATCAATCAGTAAGTATAGAGGAGCCATATTAATACGAACACTTGAAACAAGATTTTTGGTGACATTTGCAACCTTCTATTGGGATCAGCATCAGTTTGGTTCTGCATTCTGTAATAACTTTAGAAAATTCTGACTTTAAGATGAGTCACAAAAAAGATTTCTTGCAAATTGAATGAGTAAGAGTTTGGTGTTCAATCTCTTAACACTCTTCAATTAAACAAAGAGGGCAAGAGAAGATTTATTCTTCAGACTATTGTTTCTATTCTAAGTGCTCTATGTTAAAATAGATCTCTTTATTTTTTTTAATTTTATTTTATTTTTAAACTTTACATAATTGTATTAGTTTTGCCAAAGATCTCTTTAAAAGTAAATTTGAATCAAGCATTTGCAAAATTTTTGAAGCATATCCCATAGGATAAAGAATGTAAACTAATCAACTACTAGAGTTCCAGGTTCATAAATTTGAAGATTAATGCTTAAGAACCAAGATCATTTGTGATACCCCTGTGCTGACAGGACTTGTTGTGGCCACTGATCTGGTGAAGTAAACTGGATCTCATTCGTTTTCCTTAAGAAAAGGACAGATGGAAGAGGAGGAAAGGGAGAAAGTAACACACTTGATGGAAATAATCCCCCAACAAAAGTACCATTTTCTACAGATATTAAGAATCCTCCTGAACTCAGGAGCCCCCAAAATCTGATAATGGAGGGGAGAAGAGGGTCTTTAGAAACAACACAAACTTTGAAAATACATATCCTTAGTATTCCCCATAAATCCTTGACCCTGAAGGTAACAGCACATGTATCTCTCATGAATAATCACGAAGACCCCTCTGCTAAGGCACTGGGATGGAGTCTTAGCCCACCAGCCTCTTCAAACATTTTGAAGTCTTATTAGCCATTTTAGTATATGAATAGGGTGACCATACAAATTGCCATCCAAACTAGGACACCATGAGAGCGAGAGGTAGCACTATCAATAATTAGCCTGGGATTTACTGTTACCCCTGTTACACTGTTACCAGGCAAACTGGGATGAATGGTCAACCTCTCCTTTTCCCACATCATGCTAAAGGACCACCAATTTTAAGACATGTACCACCGCTTTTATAAAATATCAACACATCTTCCATGCAAGTTCACTATTTTAACTTTAACCTAACTTTTCAAGTTTTTAAACTAAATTTTTGAAGTTATTTTAAAATATAATAAGGTCAGTCATTAAGAAGCATCTGATATGTTAAGGGAAAAACATTTCACATCTGAATTCAGGGTGCTGACAATACACAAAAGAGAATATAAAATAAATACAAAAGTTGCAGTTGCTTTATTAAATATGCATTTGATTTATGCCATCTATTTTAACTACATCAACATAAAATAATTAGGTTTTACAGTCTTAGAAATACATGTTAGTTATAGATGAATATTTTGGGGTCCTTATTTGTTTGGTTCCATTTACTGAATTTTCTCTTGAAATATGTTTTTCTGTTTATATCATTTTATTTTATAATACTTGACAGAAAAGATCATATCTTTTATCCTTCCTTCCCTCTTTTAGCTCTGTTCATAGCACCATAAAACTTTTTCTTCAAATATGTATTCTTTACACTGTATAAATAATATTTTTTTTTAAAAAAACACATTATCCAACCCAGAAATGCTTTCCTGATTTCAAAGATTTTTTTTTTAACTCTGTTAATTAGCAGATTCTCATTCAATGCTTTGCTACTTCTGTTTGATACCACCGTGCATTTGGGGACTGAAATCTCATCCAAAACTAACAGTCAAAATGTTTTTTGTCCTGTATCTACATGCTATTAACTAATCCACATTTATGGTATCAGGGTCATATATATTGTTAGTACAATACAAAAAGGAACAATCTAAAATAAAAGAAAAATATTATATCTTTTTATAATTCAAAGTATTCATGAAAGAAATTTGGTTACTAATGATATTTGATCCAAATTCCCAGGTGGTGCTGGTGGTAGAGGACCTGCCTGCCAATGCAGAAGACATAAGAGACATGGGTTCGATCCCTGGGTTGGGATGATCTCCTGGAGTAGGAAATGGCACCCCACTCCAATATTCTTGCCCAGAGAATCCCATGGACAGAGGAACCTGGTGGACTACTGTCCATGGGGTCGCAAAAGAGTCAGACACCATTGAAGCTACTCAGCACACACACAAGCATTTAAAAGTTACTTAGATATGTGTCTAAAAATAAATCAGTAGTCTACTACTTACTTTAACATTCATTCATGTGAAAATAGGAGTTGATAGTGACACTGGGTTGGGGAAAGGATGAACAGGTTTGGACAACCTTCCTGTTTTTCCATGATTTTAAAATATACTCACCTCCTCCAAATGGTCCCCAGATGACTCGGCGGATGGACTTGACCCAGTCTTCCATATCATTCTGGGTGCTCGCCATAAGGAGATAGCTCTCATGATTGGCTGTCATTCGATCTCGATCACCTCCTGTAAAAAGACAGGAACAGTTACACATGAGTGTATGCTCAGCCAAAGTTTCCTCATCAGCTGCCTCCGATGAATCCCTGAAACATAAACTGTACCTAATGCAGCTAGCACTAGGTTCTACCCAATGAATTGAAAATATTTACCATGGTTTCAGCATGGGGAAAAAAAAAGAATCTGCTTAAAAGGGAAAGGCTCTTATGTTTCCAAGAGAAAGCCAGCAAACAAATGTCATTCCCCAAACAAAGCCTAGCTTTTTGTCCTAGCAACAGCCCATAGGCCTGCATTAACTCATAATCCAGTCTATTCACACTGCACTGCTGAATAAGGAAAAATAGCAATAGCAAAATGAAAGATGGAGAAGTGGTCCACAGAGCCTGAGCTTTCATTCCAAGCAAGAACTGAACAGTCTGCCTTTGCTCAGCACACACAGGGAGGCCACCAGGATATCATGGTTGAGAACAAGAGTCCCAGGAGAGGGGAAAGAGCCACATGTGAAAATCTGACCCAGAGGTTTTGCCTCTATTTTTCTGTGCTGGAAAAGGGAGCCTCTTCTCCTTGATCACAGTTTCAGGGGAACAGACAAAAGAAGACAGAAGCCTGGCCAGTCACAATGGCCAAATCAACATCCCAAATGGCCCTCCCACCTAAGAGTGAGCTTTAGGAAACCTCAGCAGTTAACTCCTTGCTTGTTGTTCAGGTGCTAAGTTGTATCTGACTCTTTGCGATCCCATGAACTGCAGCATGTCAGGCTTTCCTGTCCTTCAATATCTCCTGGAGTTTGCTCAAACTCATGTCCACTGAGTTGGTGATGCCCTTCAACCATCTCATCCTCTTCGCCCCCTTCTCTTTCTGCCTTCAATCTTTCCCAGCTTTAGGGTTTTTCAGTGAGTTGGCTCTTTGCATCATGTGGCCAAAGAAAAGCGTTAGCTTCAGCGTCAGTCCTTCCAATGACTATTCAGGGTTGCTTTCCTTTAGGATTGACTGGTTTGATCTCCTTGCCATCCAAGGGACCCTCACAAGTCTTCTCCAAACCACAGTTCAGAAGCATCAATTCTTTGGCTCTCAGCTTTGTTTATGGTCCATTTCTCACATCCGTACATAACTGCTTGCTTGTTGGTTTCTCTTATTTCCTCCTCCCCTTCCCGGAAAGATAACACATACACTTTGAAACCTGTATAATCTCTGAAATCAAGCTTGAAATGCTAGTGGTCTCTGAATACTTTTATGCTTAAAGGAGTATTTCTGAAAACAAGTATCTGAGACTGAACTGCTTCACTCTCTTTACTCATGACTAGCATTGTTCACAGAAGGAATAATTAAGAAATTGGATCACTAAATACTTAATTCTGAATTCTGATAATATGTCAGTATTATTCGATTTCTAAGGTGCTCAAACTATCTATGCACAATTTAATTTTCATGAAGTGCTGGAAAGGTGTAGCCTTGGTTTGGATGAATTCATACCCAGTGTTTTATTTGTTTAAGACATTGCTGTCATTTGTTTGTAAGTGATCAGAGCAGATACCAACTGTTTTAATTCACAGCCCTTTAGTTCTGAGAGCTGGCTATCACACCTTACAATTGAAGGAGCTCAAAAACAGCTCCTTTATGAGGAGCTTGAGGCTCCAATTTACAAGTCCCACCACTCCCTATTCTTGCACATCCAGCCTCATTTGCAAAGCTCCAAAAACTCTAGAATTTGAGTTTGTGTTCTCTGAATTTTATACAAATGTCCTAGGTTGGAAATATGACGTTTCTAGCATGATGCAAGTTAACAGAACAGGTGAGAGGTTAGAGAAATGAAATAACTTTAAGCCAATCAGTAGAAATGCCAGCATTGATGTTTTACATTTCAATACAATTGAATTAGGGGGTGGGGATGGTGAGAGACAACATCCAATCAGTTTCCTAAAGTTTATAAATCTCTTGAATAAACAAGAGGAGCCTTTTCACTTTGAAGAGAACAGCTCACTATTAGGGAAACAATGACCCTCTTACACTTCTAGGTCTATCCTAGGTCAATCCTCATACTTGTATCTGAAAAAGTATAGGTTCAGGATATCAGAGAAAACCCTGCTGAAACCGCAGTTATATTTTCTATTAGCAGTGTATCTTCTGGGAAATCACATAACTTCTGGAAACTCAGTATTTTTAGTCATGCTTTAGAAATAATAGTCTCTAATAAATTTTTTGTGAAAATCAAATGAAACGAAGTTAAAATACTAGTACTGTTAGGCTGAAAGAGAAATTCTGAAAATATTCATTCATTCTAATTTAACTGCCTCCTGTATCTACAAATGCAAAAAGGACATAGTACATCTAATTTGACCTCAGAGATATACAAGTCGAGTATGCTACTAAGGGCTTAGGAACAATTAGTCAATAATACACATACACAGGAGGCTTTTTTTTTTTTTTTAGAAGGCTGTCTTTCTTTGATACATAACACTGCACATTAAAATTGTATACTGTACATGTAGGAAAATTTGCTAAGTCACTTCAGTCGCGCCCGACTCTCTGTGACCCCATGGACTGTAGCCCGCCAGGCTCCTGTGTCCATGGGCTTCTCCAAGCAAGAATACTGGAGTGGGTTGTCAAGCCCTTCTCTGGGGGATCTTCTCTGTAGGAAAATCTACCACACATTAATATGCATATGCATGACTGTGTGACATAAGTAGCAGAAAGAACTAAATGACAAAAGAAAAAGATGCTTCATTTGGCATGGCATAGTACTAAAACTTCATTCTGTATCTGATCCACTCATAAAAAACATTACCATTTTGAAATCAAAATATTTTAATTATTGTCTTTGCCTGGAGGATGCTTAGCAATTCAGACAGCAATATCCTGCTGTGTCACTCCCAACCCTGGCAGAGACAGGCCTAGTAATGAGAGTGAGCGACAGCCACTGGAGTGTTTCTGCCTGAAAACGGGGGGAAAAAAAGAGAATGATAAGCACTACAGGCCATTATCCCCTGACTTTTCATTTGATTCTCTATCTCTGCCAACGATGTTGTGTGTCTGACCCTGAATCTCATTTTGACTGTCAATCACAGATATAAAATCCCACCTGTGAATTTCACCCATGGATATAGATCTCAATTCTTCAGTTGAATTAGCAGAAGAAGGGGAAGAAGATTTAGAAAGACTTTTCTCTATAGGTCTCAGTGGAAATAAAAGACTCATTGCTAAGAATGTGATTAAAACAATTGGAGACATTTATATAGATATGAACTAAATTCTCTGCACTAAAGGTATGTGATTTCTAACTGGAGAAGCCACCTGTTCCTAATTCATGACCCTTCAGTTCTGAGAGTACGGTGTTCTGAGAGTACACAGTTCTGGTACGGTGCCCTGCAATTGCAGGGACTCAAAGACAATTTATTAAATGTATGATTTGATAAATGAATAACCTCAATGTTGACTTTCAAGGATTGGGATCAAGTTTCACTCTTAATGTTCCATTTAACTATTTAACCTAAAATTCTTTCAAAAGGTAAAATTTTAAAAAGCATCCTTAAGATGTAACTACCAGAGTGATAGTATTATAGTCATCTTCAATCCATGTATATGTGTAATATGGATATATATTATAATATAACCAGTATACATTTTCCATTTGTAAACTCTGCTCGAACATAAATATCTATGCAGTGCTATTTTTATTTTTTATTATTATTATTATTTTTTAATTTTATTTTATTTTTAAACTTTACATAATTGTATTAGTTTTGCCAAATATCAAAATGAATCCGCCACAGGTATACATGTGTACCCCTTCCTGAACCCTCCTTCCTCCTCCCTCCCCATTCCATCCCTCTGGATCGTCCCAGGGCACCAGCCCCAAGCATCCAGTATCATGCATCGAACCTGGACTGGCAACTCGTTTCATACACGATATTTTACATGTTTCAATGCCATTCTCCCAAATCTTCCCACCCTCTCCCTCTCTCACAGAGTCCATAAGACTGTTCTATACATCAGTGTCTCTTTTGCTGTCTCATACACAGGGTTATTGTTACCATCTTTCTAAATTCCATATATATGCGTTAGTATACTCTATTGGTGTTTTTCTTTCTGGCTTACTTCACTCTGTATAATAGGCTCCAGTTTCATCCACCTCATTAGAACTGATTCAAATGTATTCTTTTTAATGGCTGAGTAATACTCCATTGTGTATATGTACCACTGCTTTCTTATCCATTCATCTGCTGATGGACATCTAGGTTGCTTCCATGTCCTGGCTATTATAAACAGTGCTGCAATGAACACTGGGGTACACGTGTCTCTTTCCCTTCTGGTTTCCTCAGTGTGTATGCCCAGCAGTGGGATTGCTGGATCATAAGGCAGTTCTATTTCCAGTTTTTTAAGGAATCTCCACACTGTTCTCCATAGTGGCTGTACTAGTTTGCATTCCCACCAACAGTGTAAGAGGGTTCCCTTTTCTCCACACCCTCTCCAGCATTTATTACTTGTAGACTTTTGGATCGCAGCCATTCTGACTGGTGTGAAATGGTACCTCATAGTGGTTTTGATTTGCATTTCTCTGATAATGAGTGATGTTGAGCATCTTTTCATGTGTTTGTTAGCCATCTGTATGTCTTCTTTGGAGAAATGTCTATTTAGTTCTTTGGCCCATTTTTTGATTGGGTCATTTATTTTTCTGGAGTTGAGCTGTAGGAGTTGCTTGTATATTCTCGAGATTAGTTGTTTGTCAGTTGCTTCATTTGCTATTATCTTCTCCCATTCTGAAGGCTGTCTTTTCACCTTGCTAATAGTTTCCTTTGATGTGCAGAAGCTTTTAAGGTTAATTAGGTCCCATTTGTTTATTTTTTCTTTTATTGCCAATATTCTGGGAGGTGGGTCATAGAGGATCCTGCTGTGATGTATGTCAGAGAGTGTTTTGCCTATGTTCTCCTCTAGGAGTTTTATAGTTTCTGGTCTTACGTTTAGATCTTTAATCCATTTTGAGTTTATTTTTGTGTATGGTGTTAGAAAGTGTTCTAGTTTCATTCTTTTACAAGTGGTTGACCAGATTTCCCAGCACCACTTGTTAAAGAGACTGTCTTTAATCCATTGTATATTCTTGCCTCCTTTGTCAAAGATAAGGTGTCCATATGTGCGTGGATTTATCTCTGGGCTTTCTATTTTGTTCCATTGATCTATATTTCTGTCTTTGTGCCAGTACCATACTGTCTTGATAACTGTGGCTTTGTAGTAGAGCCTGAAGTCAGGTAGGTTGATTCCTCCAGTTCCATTCTTCTTTCTCAAGACCACTTTGGCTATTCGAGGTTTTTTGTATTTCCATACAAATTGTGAAATTATTTGTTCTAGCTCTGTGAAGAATGCTGTTGGTAGCTTGATAGGGATTGCATTGAATCTATAGATTGCTTTGGGTAGTATACTCATTTTCACTATATTGATTCTTCCAATCCATGAACATGGTATATTTCTCCATCTGTTAGTGTCCTCTTTGATTTCTTTCACCAGTGTTTTATAGTTTTCTATATATAGGTCTTTAGTTTCTTTAGGTAGATACATTCCTAAGTATTTTATTCTTTCCATTGCAATGGTGAATGGAATTGTTTCCTTAATTTCTCTGTTTTCTCATTATTAGTGTATAGGAATGCAAGGGATTTCTGTGTGTTGATTTTATATCCTGCAACTTTACTATAGTCATTGATTAGTTCTGGTAATGTTCTGGTGGAGTCTTTAGGGTTTTCTATGTAGAGGATCATGTCATCTGCAAACAGTGAGAGCTTTACTTCTTCTTTTCCAATTTGGATTCCTTTTATTTCTTTTTCTGCTCTGATTGCTGTGGCCAAAACTTCCAAAACTATGTTGAATAGTAATGGTGAAAGTGGGCACCCTTGTCTTGTTCCTGACTTTAGAGGAAATGCTTTCAATTTTTCACCATTGAGGATAATGTCTGCTGTGGGTTTGTCATATATAGCTTTGATTATGTTGAGGTATGTTCCTTCTATTCCTGCTTTCTGGAGAGTTTTGATCATAAATGGATGTTGAATTTTGTCAAAGGCTTTCTCTGCATCTATTGAGATAATCATATGGTTTTTATTTTTCAATTTGTTAATGTGGTGTATTACATTGATTGATTTGTGGATATTGAAGAATCCTTGCATCCCTGGGATAAAGCCCACTTGGTCATGGTGTATGATCTTTTTAATGTGTTGTTGGATTCTGATTGCTAGAATTTTGTTAAGGATTTTTGCATCTATGTTCATCAGTGATATTGGCCTGTAGTTTTCTTTTTTTGTGGCATCTTTGTCAGGTTTTGGTATTAGGGTGATAGTGGCCTCATAGAATGAGTTTGGAAGTTTACCATCCTCTGCAATTTTCTGGAAGAAAAGAGATCATAGCAAAAATCAACAAAACCAAAAGCTGGTTTTCTGAAAGGATAAATAAAATTGACAAACCATTAGCCAGACTCATCAAGAAACAAAGGGAGAAAAATCAAATCAATAAAATTAGAAATGAAAATGGAGAGATCACAACAGACAACACAGAAATACAAAGGATCATAAGAGAGTAATATCAACAATTATATGCCAATAAAATGGACAACGTGGAAGAAATGGACAAATTCTTAGAAAAGTACAACTTTCCAAAACTCGACCAGGAAGAAATAGAAAATCTTAACAGACCCATCACAAGCATGGAAATTGAAACTGTAATCAAAAATCTTCCAGCAAACAAAAGCCCAGGTCCAGACGGCTTCACACCTTAATTCCACCAAAAATTTAGAGAAGAGCTAACACCTATTTTTATTTTTTAAAACTATCTTTTAGATATTAACTTGGGTTGGTAGCAATGCTTTGGTACTAGTGTTAACACTTCAAGCATTTGATTTTAAATTAACCAAGTAGGTCACATAATTCAATTTTACTTGTTTACATGTAATTGAAAGTATGTATACATTTCATTGGGATCTTCTGTATATTTGCATTTAATATGAAGTTTTTCCTTCCCCAAAATAAAATAAATTCTCCAAAATAAAATAATTGGCATGATTAACTTTTGCAAAAATTAAAAAGTAGATTAAGAAAAGCCTAATGAATTTAATAGATTAAGAAAAAGCTTAATGTAAAATTCAAGTGTATGTGTGTGTGTGTGTGAGTCGCTCAGTCGTGTCCAACTCTTTGTGACCCCATGGACTGTAGCCCATCAGACTCCTCTGGGATTTTTTCCAGGCAATAATACTGGAGTGGGCTGCCAATTCCTCCTCCAATGGATCTTTCCTACTCAGAGATAGAACCCACATCTCCTATGTCTCTTGTATTACAGGTGGATTCTTTACTTAACCCTGAGCCATGGGGGAAGCCCAAAGTAGATGCACAGTTATTCAATAAATAAATACAAATATTTACTACATGGAAACTTCAACCCCTCTTATATGACAGAATAATAATTTAAAAGATAATACTTTTGACAAAAACCTCTGCAAAGATTTTAAATATTTAAGAGAAATATTGGGAATGGTATACTGAGATATATATGCTCACTGTTGATGGGAATATGGATAATATTCCTTATGATGAAATCACTAAAATTAAGATTTTGAAGAATATTTGTTAATATGAACCTTTAATACACAAGAGAATGTACAAATTATATAGATACACATATGATATCTCTATTTTCATATAGATATAAAGCCAGATAAATAAGGTACTAGATTGAAACACACAATAATTTTAATGATGATTATCTGTGAATGCTAGGATTGGAAAATTTTTGCTCTCTTTTCGTGCTTTTCTGTATTTTCCAGATGTTCAGCTATGTATTATTTTATCATCAGAAAGAAATTATTGCAAAGAAGAAATGATAAGAATTGTATGCTCATGAAAGCATTAATCAGCAAAAATTCCAGGTGAGCTGGAAGGTAATTATGACTAACTTCATTCAGTGCTGCTTAAAATGCTTCAATTTTGAACTTTCAGAATTCTCAGTAGGTTATCTACCTATGACCTCTTTCCTCTTTCCCAAAATACATCCCTGAGTACATTCCCAAGAGAGGATTTGGGGCAGCAGACCGGCATTGCTCAAAGTATAGGCTGCGTCATGTAACTAGGACTTTCTCAGTAAAATAGGCTGCTACCTTTCATAAAGACAATATTTACAGAAATATTTCGCTGAATTTATTGTGTGGAAATTTCCAAAAGCAGTCACCAAAGTAGGTTATTATCCCTTGGAGAATTAACTGTAAATTGTCAAAATTATGAACTTAAAAGCAAAATGATCAGAAGTGAAACATTATATGTGTATCAGCTCAAGTAAACAAACTTTTAAAGATACACAGTGAACTACTTGCTTGTGTTTAAACTTTAAAACAACTCGCTCATGGGAAACATTTGGGTTCAGTTTCCAAGCAGAGTTCATGGTACAGACCTGAGGACATTTCAGTGAACACCTCTGATACTGTTAATAATTTCAAGGGCCAAATGTTTCCTCATTCCCAATTACAGATCAGTTCAGACTGAGACCTAGTGTACTACCAATTTAATTAGAGCTTACAGAAAATATTTAAGTGTTTCAAGTAGGGCTATTAATTTTTACACATATGACTCCAAGGTCTTAATTTTTTAAGCATTATTTTCTTCAGCACTTAGTCTGAGTCTTCAGTAGTAGAACTCTAATGATAAATTGCAAGATAAAAAGTAAATTATGAAGCACATCAGTGGAAAGTTACTGAAATAGAAAAACATTTCTTCCCTTTTATGGAGAATGACATTTGGAAAACAACCAGTGTCCTGTGAACTACAAGCAACAAATTGTAGGTTTCTATGGATACAATCATCTCAATAAACAACAACAAAAAAATAATAAAATAGCATGTAATTTACAAAATAAGGCGAGAGAAAAAATTGACCTCACATTCAATATCCTTTTCATTTTTTCATGTGTACTATAGAGACATTGTTCTCTGAAAATTAAGAGTTTTGGTATGCTTTACTAATCATAATTTTTACAAGTATTTTTTCCTCCAAGGTTAATTTCAAAAATATCAGAGTGGCAAAATTTCAATGCATTTTGTCAACAGAAACTTTGCATTAATCTTTAATGAGATTTAAAAAATGTTAATACTCTTAAACAAGAAAATGAGAATTAATTAAAGGCCGAAGGCTGTACCATCAGTCTATAGTCTGCTGTCAGGACACAGCAAACACATTACTAAATGTCTTACATTATAATAAAATTAATGTGACATTTTAATTTCATGACTACTTTATAATACTGTTTTACATACTTCTTATACTCCTTACTAGATCATATTCTTTGTTTTTATTTTTTTATTTTTAAACTTTACAAAATTGTATTAGTTTTGCCAAATATCAAAATGAGTCCGCCACAGGTATACATGTGTTCCCCATCCTGAACCCTCCTCCCTCCTCCTTCCCCATACCATCCCTCTGGGTCGTCCCAGTGCACTAGCCCCAAGCATCCAGTATCGTGCATCGAACCTGGACTGGCAACTCGTTTCATACATGATATTTTACATGTTTCAATGCCATTCTCCCAAATCTTCCCACCCTCTCCCTCTCCCACAGAGTCCATAAGACTGTTCTATACATCAGTGTCTCTTTTGCTGTCTCGTACACAGGGTTATTGTTACCATCTTTCTAAATTCCATATATATGCGTTAGTATACTGTATTGGTGTTTTTCTTTCTGGCTTACTTCACTCTGTATAATAGGTTCCAGTTTCATCCACCTCATTAGAACTGATTCAAATGTATTCTTTTTAATGGCTGAATAATACTCCATTGTGTATATGTACCACCGCTTTCTTATCCATTCATCTGCTGATGGACATCTAGGTTGCTTCCATGTCCTGGCTATTATAAACAGTGCTGCGATGAACATTGGGGTACACGTGTCTCTTTCCCTTCTGGTTTCCTCAGTGTGTATGCCCAGCAGTGGGATTGCTGGATCATAAGGCAGTTCTATTTCCAGTTTTTTAAGGAATCTCCACACTGTTCTCCATAGTGGCTGTACTAATTTGTATTCCCACCAACAGTGTAAGAGGGTTCTCTTTGGAAGAAGGAATCATCCTATCATATATAGCTACATTATGTGTAAGCTGAAAACAGCTGTAAACGCACATTTATTAACCAACTATGATTGGTATTTATTATTTATGGTACATTTCTAAAATTTTCTAATAATATTTATAAATGATTTATTTTGAGAGTCTGTCTATACTTGGCTAGTTGTTGTTGTTCAGTCACAAAGTCATGTCCGACTTTTTGCAACCCTACAGACTGCAGCACACCAGGCCTCCCTGTCCTTCACTATCCCCTGGAATTTGCTCAAATTCATGTTCATTGAGTCTGTGATGATATCTAACCATCTCATCCTCTGTCATCCCCTTTTCCTTTTTGCCTTCAATCTTTCCCAGCATTACGGTCTTTCCCAGTGAGTTGGCTCTTTGCACCAGGTGGCCAAAGTATTGGAGCTTCAGCTTCAGCATCAGTCCTTCCACTGAATATTCAGGATTGATTTTCCTTAGGATTGACTGGTTTGATCTCCTTGCTGTGCAAGGGATTCTCAAGTGTCTGTCTTCAGCATATTTCTAAAGTATCAATTCTTCAGCACTCAGCCTTCTTTAAGGTCCAACTCTCACAGCCATCCATGACTACTGGAAAAAACATAGCTTTGACTAGATGGACCTTTGTCAGTAAGGTGATGCCTCTGCTTTTTAATATGCTGTCTAGGTTTGTCACAGTTTTCCTTCCAAGGAGCAAGCATATTTAATTTCATGGCTGCAATCACCATCTGCAGTGACTTGGGAGCCCAAGAAAATAAAATCTGTCATTGCTGGCACTTTTCCCCCTTCTATTTGCCGTGAGGTGATGGGACCAGATGCCATGGTCCTAGTTTTGTTTTCTTTTTAAATGTCGAGTTTTAACCCAGCTGTTTCACTCTCCTCTTTCACCTTCATCAAGAGGCTCTTTAGTTCCTTTTTGCTTTCTGTCATTAGGATGGTATCATCTATATATCTGAGGTTATCGATATCTCTCCCTGCAATCTTGATTCCAGTTTGTGATTCATCCAGCCCGGCATTTTGCATGAGGTACTCTGCATATAAGTTAAATAAGCAGGGTGACAATATACAGCCTTGATGTACTCCTTTCCCAATTTGGAACCAGTTTGTTGTTCCGTGTCTGGTTCTAGCTATTGCTTCTTGACCTGCATGCAGGTTTCTCAGGGGGCAGGTAAGTTGGTCTGCTATTCCCATCTCTTTAAGAATTTTCCACATTTTGTTGTGTGGATACATAGTCAAAGGCTTTAGCATAGTCAATGAAGCAGAAATAGCTATTTTCCTGAAATTCCCTTGCTTTCTCTATGATCCAACGGATGTTGCAATTTGATCTCTAATTCCTCTGCCTTTCACAAATCCAAAGGGTACATCTAGGAGTTCTTGGTTCAAGTACTGTTGAAGCCAAGTTTGAAAGATTTCGAGCATAACCTTACTTGCATGTAAAATGAGTGCAACTGTCCAGTAGTCTGAAATTCTGTGACATCGTCCTTCTTTGGGATAGGAATGAAAACTGACCTTTTCCAGTACTATGGCCACTGCTGGGTTTTCCAAATTTGCTGACATATTGAATATAACACTTAAACAGCATCGTCTTTTAGGATTTTAAATAACTAGCCTGGAATTCCATCACCTGCTAGCTTTGTTTGTAGTAATGTTTCCTAAGGCCTACTTGACTTCACACTCCAGGATGTTTGGCTCTAGGTGAGTGATCACACCATCATTATCCGGCTACAGATATAGAAAGCATTGACCTAAAAATTCTATACCGTACAAATGATTTCTGATGATCTTTCTACAGGCTTCACTCTAAGAAATGTCCAAATATGTGACTATCAGAGCAAAAGTGATGCCTGGATCAAATTGCAAAGACAGATATGTGCTTATGAAGAAGTACTGAAAAGTGGTTAAGAGTTAAGACAGAGAAGCCAGATTCAAGTTCAAATTACTCACTGACTAGCTATGAGATCCCTCAGCTTTAACTGAGGGTGACGAGTACCTGCTTCTTAGCATTATTGTGAATTAATCGGGCAAGTAATACCACAAAATATGTTGTATAGTGCTTGGGACATAGAATACCCTGCTGCTGTAACTGCCGTGTATCATTGCATGCTTGCTTAGTCATGTTCGACTCTTTGTGACCCTATGGACTGTAGCCTGCTAGACTCCTCTATCCATGGGATTTCCCAGCAAGAATACTGGAATGGTTGCCATTTCCTTCTCCAGGGGATCTTCCACGATCCAGGATTTGAACCTGCATCTCCTGTGTCTCTTGCACTGGCTGGCAGATTCTTTACCAACTGTACTACCTGGGAAGCCCCACTGCCATGTAAAATTCAAACATAAAGTTTTTTGATAAATTAATTAAATATTTATAATTTGAATCCCTTAAAATGCAGGAAAGTAGCTTACTTTTGAAAAGTATACATATATTCTGACTAAAGCTATGTCAAAGCTATGGTTTTTCCAGTAGTCATGTACGGATGTGAGAGCTGGACAATAAAAAAGGCTAAGCACCGAAGAATTGATGCCTTAGTACTGTGGTGTTGGAGAAGACTCTTGAGAGTCCCTTGGACAGCAAAGAGATCAAATCAGTCAATCCTAAAGGAAATCAACCCTGAATATTCACTGGAAGGACTGATGCTGAAGTTGAAGCTCTAATACATTGGCCACCTGATGCGAAAACTGACTCATTAGAAAAGATCCTGATGAGGAAAAGACTGAAGGCAGGAGAAGAAGGGGATGACAGAGGATGAGATGGCTGGATGGCATCACCAACTCAGTGGACATGAGTTTGTGCAGACTCCAGGAGATGGTGAAGGACAGAGAAGCCTGGCATGCTGCAGTCCATGGGGTCGGAAAGAGTCAGGCATGACTGAGGGAGTGAACAACAAAGCTTACTATTGAAAAAAATTTTATATATATATTCCAACTATACTTAAGGAAAGTCCTTTTATAGGAAAGTAACCATTGATTTATCTTTTAAGGAAATGTTAATTTTCATATTGGTCATGTTTTAAAAGTACAATTGTGATACATTTATTTTCAAATGATTAATTAAAACTTTACAAACTTAAATAGACACAGTTCATATTTCCTCTAATTTTCTACATTTCTTGGACTCATTCTTTCAAAAACCTACTATTTGTGCTGAGGACATTAACTATAAAAAGTGATACAATTTTTACATTTTGGGTAGCTGTTTTCCAGATTGCACTGAGCAGTCAATAGAAGTCCAATTTAAATCCAACAATATATTTTGGACTCACTTCTGTCAAAGATTCAGGATCGAGTCACTTTCTTCACAGTATCTAATTAAATTTTGCTGATGAAAACTGAGAATTTAAAGTAGAACATTTCTTTAGAAGAACCAAAATATGTAGACGTTTGCCTTTTAATTTAGCTTGGCTCACTTTGGGAGATCAATGAATTAAAAATCTTATCTGATTGACATAGAAGGCAGGCAACGCAACGAGAATAAATGACATGTATATTCGGATCAGAGTTACTCTGACAGTGGTGATACAGATGAAAGTTACAAATGAAAGCAAGTCCCGATGCAATAATCTACAAGTTGTAGCAAATGAAATGCCATTCACAGTTTAAAAAGCAAGGCACAGAGGTTTTGCCTTGAATGAATCTAAAGTGAAAATGTTCTTCAATAGGGAGGTCCCTTAACAGTATAATTGATGACTTTAATATTGGGGAATATTGGGAAATTTTGGAGAAATGTTTTGGAGTTATATTGAATTTTATATTCCATATGAACATAACAATAAACTTTTTATTGCAGCATTTCTCAAAGTGTAATGAAACTCGTATCTGTCCAAGAGAATAATAGGAAACAACTGAGAACCTGTTAGACATGCAAATACTTGGTCCCAAGCCCAACTGAATGAGAAACAGTGGTGGTGGGACCCAGTAACCTGTGTTTTAAGGTGCTTGCCAGGAGATTTCTATGCACCATAAAGTTTAAAGAAATCAACCATGAATATTCATCAGAAAGACTGATACTGAAGCTGAAAATCCAACACTTGGGCCACCTGATGCAAAGAGCCGACTCATTGGAAAAGACCCTGATGCTGGGAAAGATGGAGGGCAAAAGGAGAAGGAGGCAGCAGAGGATGAGAAGGTTAGACAGCATCACCAACTCAATGGACATGAGTTTGAGCAAACTCCGGGTGATAGTGGAGGACAGGGGAGTCTGGGGTGCTGCACTCCATGGGATTGCAAAGAGCCAGACATGACTTAGTGACTGAACAACAACAAGAGAACTTGTTATAACAGGCAGAACTTACAATTTTAGAATTGATGCGTTTCAACTGCATTCATTGTATTAGCTTGCATCCATGCCTCATTCTTTCATTGACAGCCATTAAGCCAGAAAGTGTTAAGCTTTAAAGCTATGAATCATATAACTTATCTAATTGCTTATTTCCATTGTAAATGATTAACACTCTGCAACTAGTTTTGCAAGGACCTGTCTTTCAAGTTGGAATTACTGAGTCTATCAAATTTGTGGGCCTCATGCATTAAAGATACTATGCTTTTATCAGAGTAAACATTAGAGCATTTATTTTTGCACTTGAATACAGATTCATTATACCTCTTTTCTTGGTTCTCAGAGTCTGAAGAATGAAACAGACCATTGAATTTGGGGAGACATGCCATTTTCGAAAATCTAGATTAGAAACTTGAAAAAATTATAAAAATCCTCTCATCCTGTTGTTTAGCTGCTCAGTTGTGTCTGACTCTTTTGTGACCCCATGGACTGCTGCCCACCAGGCTCCTCTGTCCATGGGATTCTCCAGGCAAGAATACTGGAGTGGGTGACCATTTCCTCCTCCAGGGGATCTTCCTGACCCAGGGATCCAACTCCCATCTCCGCATCTCCTTCATTGCAGGCAGATTCTTTACCGCTGAGCCATGGGTAAGCACCACCCCCCACCCAAATCCTCTCATATCCTACTGCTTTTATCATTTTTGAATAGTGCAAAAATGCAGGATGAATAATATTATGACAATTTCAAGGTAAATTACCTTTATCTCCTGATTTTACTTGGTTTCTACAACTACCCTGAGAAATAAAACAGAACATTCATTCATTTATTCAATTAATATTGATCGAGCACCTGTACTGTGTCACTCTTCTGAGGATATAGCAGGGAACAAAACAAAGGGAAAGATGTGGACTGAAGATACAGATTTGGAAGTCATCAATGTGATAATATAAAAAGACATAGACCTGGATGAGGTCCCCAGGGAATACTGTAGCTAGACTAGAGCAAAAAAGTTCAAGTGAGCTCCAACTTTTAGAGATTAAGAAAAGGAATCAGATTGAGATGATGGGAAGAGAAACAAGCGAGGTTGAGTAAAGAAAGTGATCAGGTGAGGGTCAGATGTTGTCGAGGGCATTCAAGAAGATGAAGAGTTAAGTACAGACCACTAAATTAGGGGAAGCAGGGGTCACAGATTAGATAGCATGGAGCTTATCGGTGACCTTGAAAGACTGACTAGGCCAACACAAATAAAATCATCATTGGAATGTGTTCATCAGATCATGGAAGAAATTGACATGTACAAACTGCTATATTTAAAATAGATAACCAGAGAATTCTCTGGTTGTCCAGTGGTCAGGACTCCGGGCTTTCATTGCCAGGAAGCTGGGTTGAGTCTTTGATCAGGGAAATAAGATCCCATAATCCAGTGGTATGTCCATAAATAAATAAATAAAAGTGAGGTAACCAACAAGGACCTACTGTATGGCAGCATGTTTAGGGAACTCTGCTCAGTATTCTGAAATAACCTAAATGGGAAAAGAATTTGAAAAAGAAAGTCCAGGTGGTGCAGTGGTAAAGAATCTGCCTGCCAGTGCAGGAGACACAAGAGACATGGGTTTGATCCTTGAGTCAGGAAGATCTTCTGGAGAAGGAAATGGCAATAAACTCCAGTATTCTTGCCTGGAGAATTCCATGGACAGAGGAGCCTGGTGGGCTACAGTCCATTACAGTCGCAAAGATTCGGACATGACCGAGGAACTAACACTATGGGAGACAGAAAACAGAAATGGCCAATATAAACAAGTCTCCTAGGCATTTTAATGTATAGAGAAGCAGAGAAATAGGGGTGGTGATGGGTGAGAAGGGGCGCTGTAAAGGGATTTAAAAGGAGAAATATTTCAGAATATTATATTCTTACTGGACTTATTCACTGGAGAGGGAAAATTGATGATGTAACAGAGAAGAGGTTTAAAGACTCATCTATATTTCTTTAAAGCTATGTTCAAAATTTCTCATCATCTCTATGACAAACTCTAGGTCCATCCACGTCTCTACAACTTCCAGTTTCATTCCTTTTAGTGGCTGATAACATTCTGTCGTGCCACACTGTGTTTATCCATTCATCTGTCCCTGGACATCTAGGTTGCTTTCATGTCCTGGCTATTGTAAACAGTGCTGCAACGAACACTGGGGTGCATGCGTCCTTTTGAGTTATGGTTTTCTCAGAGTGGGACTGCTGGGTCATATGATAGTTCTGTTTTTTAGTTTCCTAAGGAATTTCCATACTCTTCTCCATCGTGGCTGTATAGAGTGAAATAAGTCAGAAAGAGAAAAATAAATGACATATTAATGCACATACGTGGAATCTAGAAAAATGGTACAGATGAACCTAATTGCAGGGCAGGAAGAGAGATGCAGATGTAGACAACAGACGTGTAGACACGGAGGTGGGAGGAGGAGTGGGGTGAGTTGGGAGATCGGGACTGGCATATATGCACTGCCATGTGTGAAACAGCTAACTAATGGGAGCCTGCTTACAGCACAGGGAGCTCAGTGCGGCTCTGTGCTGACCTAGAGGGGTGGGACGGGGATGGGGGTGGGGGAAGGTGGGAAGGTGTCCAAGAGGGAAGGGATATATGTACACAAATATCTGATTCACTTCATTGTACACTGCAAACTAACACAACATTGTAAAGCAACTACACTCCAATAAAAAATGAAAATAAAAATTTCTCACTCTTTATGAATCTTTAATAAGGTTTGAAAATTGATATAATGAATTTTCCCTCAAGTGTATTAATTTCAAAATATATAAAACATCTAGGAGAGAACCCCTGAAAGAAAAAGAAGAGACAGAGTAGCTGTTTTCCTCACATCTCTGCCTGAGAGCAGCATAAGGAGGTTATACGGAAAAGTCATCTTTTAAAGTTAGATTTTACTATTTTTATTTGAACACAATTTTCAGCATATTTGCTCAATAGGAAATTTCTGGCAACTTAATTGGGATAATATTCTTTATACTCTATTAGTTTTAATTGCCACAGATGCTAATTGCCCAGCTTTACATAGCAGCAATTACATAAAATGTGTTTTTATATAAACAAAAGAATTGATATCTTAAA
Source organism: Bubalus bubalis (assembly GCF_019923935.1). Classification (NCBI taxonomy): domain Eukaryota; kingdom Metazoa; phylum Chordata; class Mammalia; order Artiodactyla; family Bovidae; genus Bubalus; species Bubalus bubalis. The sequence continues at coordinate 16,776,840 of NC_059163.1, forward strand.
ATGCTATGATGCAAAACTCAAAATTTAATTATTTCACTCAACAAATGACAACTAGTAATCATTGTGATAGTGTAAAATTAAGAAGAACTCTTTGATTTAGGTTTCAATGTTGTTCTCTTGAGCAGCTAAAATTAACTTTGTGATCAGAAGAGCTCAACTGTACACTGTGCTTTATTTCCCACAGTTTATGAATTTTCTGTTTTCATGAGATTTCATGTATATATGAAGGGTAAGATAAAAAATTTGTCTTAAGAATCTGGAATTTGAACTTAGGCTTTCAGGTAAAGACACCACTTCAAAGAGCACACATTTGTATAATGTGTCAAAAGCCTAAACAGACAAGATCATTTGTATTCTGAAACTATTATCAGTTCCACTGGCAAGGATACCTGGGAATAATTTCCTAACTCACTTGATATAAATATTTTTGCTGTTGCTTAGTCGCTCAGTCATGTTCAACTCATAAGCAGTGAAAATTTTTAATTCCAGAGAATTTGAAAGGAATTTCAACTTTTTGAAATCTGTAAGACTGAATTACTATGAAGTCTTGCCTGCATGGACTGTAGCCCACCAGGCTCCTCTATCCATGCGATTCTCCGGGCAAGAATCCTGGAGTGGGTTGACATTTCCTTCTCCAGGGGATCTTCCTGACGCAGGAACTGAACCCACATCTCCTGCACTGCAGGCAGATTCTTTACCACTGAGCCATAAATATATTACACATTAATTCTATGATTTCCTTAAGTTTAAGCAGTTTCCACAATGAATGGTGAAAAGACTCTGTATGTTCACACAGTGTCTGGGGTTAGGGGTGTCACCTAATTGTCCTATTCTAATTTAAATAATTCCATGATCCTACAGGAGTAGGGACAGGACACATATTGGTCCCAAACTGACTACAGACATAGGAGTTCCTAGAAAGAATACTCTTCCATATCTGCTTCTTAATCCAAATTTAGAATGGTTAACACTATCAGAAGGGCTATGCAACACAGAATTTCATTTTTAGTTTTCATATTGGTGACATGAACACATTTTAGGATGATTTCTTTCAAAATAAACACATATGAATATACTCATAACTGCATTCAGGTTGATTATAGATCATTTGATCTATTCTTTTTTTTTTTAATTTTATTTTTAAACTTTACATAACTGTATTAGTTTTGCCAAATATCAAAATGAATCCACCACAGGTATACATGTGTTCCCCATCCTGAACCCTCCTCCTTCCTCCCTCCCCATTCCATCCCTCTGGGTCGTCCCAGTGCACCAGCCCCAAGCATCCATTTAACTCCTTGCAGGCAAGACTTCATAGTAATTCAGTCTTACACATTTCAAAAAGTTGAATTTCCTTTCAAATTCTCTGGAATTAAAAATTTTCACTACTTATGATAGGTTGAAAATGAAAGTTGCTCAGTCATGTCTGACTCTTTGTGACCCCATGGACTGTCATGGAATTCTCCAGGCCAAAATACTGGAGTGGGTAGCCCTTCCCTTCTCCAGGGGATCTCCCCAACCCAGGGATCAAACCCAGGTCTCCCACATTGTAGGTGGATTCTTTACCAGCTGAGCCACAAGGGAAGCCCAAGAATACTGGAGTGGGTAGCCTATCCCTTCTCCAGTGGATCTTCCCAACCCAAGAATTGAACCGGGGTCTCCTGCACTGCAGGCAGATTCTTTACCAACTGAGCTATCAGGGAAGCCCTATGATAGGTCAGTGCATCAGTTTTCAATATAATCAATATAATGACATTACAGTCAGGATTAATAAGTCAGGTAGGAAATTTTATTATTAAATGAAGGTGTAGGATCAGTAAATCAGTTGGTGAAGAGATGATTTAAGCCAAGCAGAAGGCAATGGCACCCCACTCCAGTACTCTTGCCTGGAAAATCCCATGGATGGAGGAGCCTGGTAGGCTGCAGTCCATGGGGTCGCGAAGAGTCGGACACGACTGAGAGACTTCACTTTCATTCTTCACTTTCATGCATTGGAGAAGGAAATGGCAACCCACTCCAGTATCCTTGCCTGGAGAATCCCAGGGACGGGGGAGCCTGGTGGGCTGCCGTCTCTGGGGTCGCACAGAGTCGGACATGACTGAAGCAACTTAGCAGCAGCAGCAGCAGCAGCAGATATGTACTGGCAGAGTTTAACTAACTTCAGAATTTTTGAAAGAAAAATATTTATGGAATCTAAATGCTTAAATATAATAGGTTGGCAAGTATTCATTATCTACTTGGAAAGATTTTGGTATAGCTCTATGACTGCCTTGGGAGGTGACAGAAGTATTAATTACTAATGAGAATTAAATATATTGTACAATTTAAAATGATACAGGGATTTCAAGTAGTATCTTTTGTTATTGTTGTTCAGTCTCTCAGTCATGTCTTGACTCTTTAACAATGTTTATTTCAGTTCAGTTCAGTTCAGTTGCTCAGTCGTGTCCGACTCCTTGCGACCCCATGAAGGCCGCAGAAATCTAATCTGTCAAATTCATGTTTATTGAGCTTTAAGCAAAAACATATAAAAGTTATTTTTAATCATAACATAATTTACTAGATTTATATGTAAAATAGGAATAACTGGAACTACAATTGAAGGCTCAGAAAACTCTAGGGTTCTACATCTTTAATTAATGGAATAATAATTTAAATACAATTATTCTTGCCTTGTAGCTCACATGATAAAGAATCTGCCTGCAATGCAGGAGACCCAGGTTTGATCCCTGGGTTGGGAAGATCCCCTGGAGAAGGAAATGGCAACCCACTCCAGTATTCTTGCCTGGAGAATCCCATGGACAGAGAAGCCTGGTGGGCTACAGAACATGGGGTAGCAAGAGTTGGACATGACTTAGAAACTAAAGTATGCTGCTGCTGCTAAGTCGCTTCAGTTGTATCCGACTCTGTGCGACCCCATAGATAGCAGCCCACCAGGCTCCGTCGTCCCTGGGTTTCTCCAGGCAAGGATACTGGAGTGGGTTGCCATTTCCTTCTCCATGCATGAAAGTGAAAAGTGAAAGTGAAGTCGCTCAGTCGTGTCTGACTCTTCACAACCCCATGGACTGCAGCCTACCAGGCTCCTCCATCCATGGGATTTTCCAGGCAAGAGTACTGGAGTGGGTTGCCATTGCCTTCACCAAGAAACTAATGTATACCACCACAATATTGAGGAATGTTTGCCTCAGCTAAAGTAAAAGTGTTAGTCGCTCAGTCTTGTGTGACTCTTTGTGACTTCATCAACTGTAGCCTGCCAGGCTCTTCTGTCCCTGGAACTCTCCAGGCAACAATACTTCAGTGAGTCTCCATTCCCTTCTCCAGGGGATCTTCCTGACCCAGGGATTGAATCTGGGTCCCGCACCGCAAGTGGTTTCTTTACTCTCTGAGCCACTAGGGAAGCCCAGTACCCCTCTTAAATGATTTTTCTTTTTAAATCTTGAGTAGACACTAATTTTAAAGCTCAGAAACACATCAAATCTATCTTACTAAAATAGTAAACTTTCTGTTTACTCCAAATTAGATTGAATCTGACTAATTATATCATAATTATTATAGAAAGGTTTTCTTGGGCTTCTTAAAAAGTCAATTTTATAGTTTTCGATATCATTAAGTTAGCAAATGAATGAAAATCTGAAAGTCTCCCTTAAAACTATGGCTCTCGTAACCATTTGCAGGCTGAAACATAAATATGGAGTCATATACTACTTATAACAAATGAGAACCATCTTGAGAGAACCATCATAAAGCCAAAAAAACAAAATATTTCAAGAATTCCTTCCTATTTCTCAAAATAATCTGCAACTACTTCCAAAACCTTAAAAAACAGTGACCATCCTTAGCAAAGAGAAGTATAATGTTCACTTAGGACAACAACAGAATGTTCCAAGTTCTCATAATTATCCACTAATCTACAAATATGTTAAAAAGTAAAAAAAAAAAAATGCCACTTCACTTTTGCATGAATTTTGGATAACTGAGTCCAAATGAGAATTTAAAGAGGAACAAAGGCAAGGAAAAGCCCCTAGAAAAAACTCTCAGATCTTTCACATTGCGTTCATTTTTTTGTTATATATTATGTTTCATATATAATACAATATCCACTTCTTTGAATTCTTAAAGCTTTACAATTTTCTAGACACATGCAATAAATTAAAATTGATCCTGCCTGCTGATAGATTGATGTTATGCATCTCATAATTTTAAATTGAAGAGCAGTCAGCCAGAATCCACAAGTCAATTCAACTCAGCATACCATTATTAATTAACGTTTAATGAATACCCTCGGGTGTCTGCAGCAGCATTCGAAGTCAGTAAACCAGTTGCTGTTTGGGGGTATGTAGTCTAATTCATATATAATTACCAACCTAAATCTGACTAAACTCTGAATACAAATTGGCAGATCGATGGGTATATTGTTAAACTAGAGGCAAGGTTCCAAAAAAAGAAAAGTGAGAAAATATTATTTTTTTCAAATATAATGTACAAAAGTCACCAAAGAGGTAATAGATATATGCTATATATCCTGATCTTTTGTGTGGTAGGTGGGGTGTCAGGGCAAGAGAATAAAATGAATGGATAGATACACATCTCTTTATACATATACATCAAGACAGAAAAAGAAAAGGGATATAAAGCCAGTTATTTACTGAAGAAGAAAGTTTCATAGTTGAAACCAAGACTAAATCAAGGTCACTGAGTTTCTCTTCAGTAGAGTTCATAAACACCTCAAAGTTAGCAAATTCAATATTTTAGATAATGGAAAAATCTGACCCTTTTCAGAAGATGTGAAGAAAGTAAGCGAGAACTAGCTATGAGAGTTGTTGAAAGATCTTTCTTGAATAACGTAATAGAAGATTAGAGACTTATATGACTCCATTCACTGAACATTATCATTTTTTGCTCTTTAATATGCATGTAGGGGCTTCCCAGGTGGTGCTAGTGGTAAAGAACCTGTCTGCCAATGCAGGAGACTTATGAGACATGGGTTCAATCTGGGTCTGGGTCGGGCAGATCCCCTGGAGGAGGGCACGGTGACACATTGCAGTTTTCTTGCCTGAAAAACCCCATGGACAATGGAGCCTGGCCGGCTACAGTCCATAGGGTCACAAAGACTTGGACACAACAGAAGCAACCTAGCACACATTCATGCACGCACAATATGCATACAAGCTTGACCTAGAGTATATTGAAACCCACCATGAAGACTTCTTTACGGTTTACAACGTATTTAAAAGGAGGAAATGAGCAAAAATGGGGAAATTATTCAGTACCCAAACTATCAATAGAGGCCAGCAGAGAACAACCATACACGAGAAATGGTGGAATAACTTACCGACTATTGTAAGTGATCCACCACCCAAGACAAAAGTTACCATGTGAATCCAAGTTAGAAAGTTATTTTGTTGATGATTTGTTTGTTTGCCCTTTTAAACTTTTTTAACTAGTCAAAGTACAATATTGTGGTTATTTTCAAATGTACAGCTTCACATTCTTTTCCATTACAGATTATTACAAGATACCCAAAATAGTTCCCTGTACTATATGGTAAATTCTTGTTGCTTATTGGTTTGTTTGCCTTTTTATCTATAGTTTCTCAGCCTAATAACAGGTTATTATTTTGTAATCTAGAATAAGAATTTGGACATAATAGTCTCTGTGTCTAAAGGGAGTACTCCTAACAATTAAATATAGCTATTGGTACTTTTCATACATTGTCTCATTTAATCAATAAAAGTAACCTGTGAGGTAAGAATTACTATGTCTCTTTTACAGATGATAAAAACTGAGCATCAGAGAGGTTTATTCATTTACCAGCTGCTAATAAATAGAGCTGGGGTTTGAACTGCTTTCAGTTTAACCCCAAAGGCCAATTTTCTTTTCCTATTATTCTTGATTTCTTCAGAATCATGCTATGCTCTTTCAGGAATCACCTTGTCCTCTCTGTATAGTATCTCCTTCCTCTTTTCTTCATTAGAACAATGAAAGGTCTTACCCAAAGGAGAAACCCCGCTGTCTTTCCAAATAAAGTTGACTCCTCCCTCCCTGACTTCCCAGCACTTTGAATGTATCTATTGGAGAAGGAAATGGCAACCCACTCCAGTATTCTTGCCTGGAAAATCCCATGGATGGAGGAGCCTGGTAGGCTATGGTCCATGGGGTTGGAAAGAGTTGGACACAACTGAGCGACTTCACTTTCTTTCTTTTCTGGCATAGTACACGTAACATTTTGTTATTAAAGTTGAATGGCATCACACAAGCATTTGACTTAACTGAATAGAAAATCTGTTTACTATTAATTTTTAAAGAAAACATTACTCTTAGTAGTAAAAATTTTCAAGTATCACGGCAGGCTCCATTAAGAGATGATGTGCCAGATATTGTCCATGAGTTCCTTCAGATACGCTCTGCACTTTTCCATCCAGACTCCTGCCCAGAGAGACTAACTTGCATGGATAATAGAACCAGTTCCCGTCCTTATAGTTTTCCCTTTGGATTAGGCCAAAATACAGAGCTAACTCAATGCAACCCCAGAGCTAAGGAGTCAGGGAAATAAATACTCTGATCTCACACTTCTATCTCACCTCCAATCTGTCTCCTGCCATGGCTGCCTATTGGCTAAAACCAATACTGCCATCTTTTTCCAGGATTGCTGTTTGCAAATAATTGCTCCATGATTATAAGATTCCTCAGATAGACGAGAAGCAGCTAAGCATCCCTTTTTGGATAAGTTCATCATCAGCAACAGGACATGACATGGCAAGCACCAAATTAGTCAAGAGCCATTGACACAAAGATGATTGTCATAATTGTTCGCAAGTAGTATGCCTTTGAGTAGGAGAAATTAAAGAGTATATGAATCTCCACTTGCTGTTCCCAATAAAAGCAGGGGCATTGTGGGCAAATACAATGATTACACATATACAAATGCATACATACACTGACATATACGCTTGCTCACACAAAGACACTTTTGCTGGTAACCTTGTATCAGGCAGGAATTCATTTGCACATAAGCTTATAATGAAGAGAAAATATGTAATATTAAAATCATCCAGGGAATCAATTTCAAAGAGAGTATAGAAGTGCAAGATCTTTGATAACTATGCAGATAATACTTCTTTTTACTTAATTCATCTGGACAGATCTACTTAGGTTTCATAAAGGGATTCAGGTGAACAAAATATATTGAACATTTAAATATATGCATAATTTTAAATAAAATAAACAGATTTGCTTGGCTATTCATGTTTGAGTTGACATGGGAATTCCAAATGCTAACTTGGCCACAGCGGGGCTATTCCTTTTTCTTGGTACCTGACAACATATTAACACCAGGAATACATTAACAACTGCAAAGAAGAAAGGTGGTAAAATGAAAATCCAATTCAGAGGTTCAGAGTTCGGTCAAGACTGAATCATTGTTCCATTGAAAGATGTCTGAGCAAGCAAAATGTCATGCAAATCATATTTAATTTTCATTTTGCATCTACAATTTGATTTAGATTTAGTAATCAGAAGATTTAATAATCAGTCAGTTCCTTGCATATTCAGTCTCCTTTTTCACCCATATGTACCTTCCTGCCAGGACTTTAACCTTCTCCTTTAGTCAAAATAGAAATAATAAAAATATCATTCTGATTTATAAAGAATAGCACAAACTGGTGGGTGAGAGACTCTTCCTTGACTAGGATCCCTGTTTAAATATAAAAATCATAGATTTCATGTAGCTCAGCCACATCTCTCTTATCTTGCCCCTCATGAAATTTTGGCAGTGAATCAGTCTATTATCGTCATCTTCCAATGATGCTGAGAACTTTACTGTCCAATATTATGCACTAAAAATTCCAAATGCTAGCAATGATGAAACTTTGAGATCTATTCTTTAGTTATATGAAATATGGGGTCAGTATGGTGATGTTTTTTTCTACAATTTTCCATAATTTTTTTCAGTTTTCTGCTTATGTTAGTTTGTAGAGCAAAAATTTAAATGGTACAAAATTTAAGGAGCATCAAAGCACATAGTAATCAACATAAAACATTTAACAGAAACAAATTAATATTTAAAAAGCCCATCATGAATGAAATATAAAAATAAAGACACCATCACTATTACTGATTTTTCCTTTTGCCTTAGGTTCCTATCGGTATTATTGATCCTAGCCCAATTAGTTTGAATGTTATCAATCCCAACTATTACCTTATTTCTAAACTCCCATTTCTGCCAAGTGAGCATACCCCCTGCCTTCCAGATGATAAACCCTTTATTCGACTCTGAGAAATAGCAGAGAGAGATATAATCAACTTCGTTATAAAAATGATGGGCTTCCCAATTGGCTCAGATGGTAAAGAACCTGTCTGCAACGCAGGAGACACAGGAGATGGAGGTTCAGTTCTTGGGTCAGGAAGATCCCCTGAAGAAAGGAATGGCCATCCACTCCAGTGTTCTTGTCTGGAGAATTCCATGGACAGAAGAGCCTGGTGGACTACCATTCATGGGGTTGCAAAGAGTCAGACATGGCTGAGTGACTAACACTTACGTAAATGATAAGCTTTAGTATGCTGGAAAAATCTATAATATGCACCTTGTATGCTGGTATCAATTACCATAATTCTTAAATGTTTGTGATAGGTTTTCACTATCTTTCTTTTGTAAGAAGACTGAAAAAGCAAGACAATTCCTGCATAGTCTCTCTTTATTGTAAACTCCTGCATTAAATACAGTTCCTGGACGAAACAATGTCTTTGGCCTCTAGCACCTGGTTAAATACAGCTTAGCAGTAACCTTGGTGCCAAGATGAAATGAGCCGATGGCCTTATTTCAGCTCCTTCTTGGCAGATGTCCAGTGTACTAATTGGCACCCAGAAGACAGCATCATGAAACCAACCAAGGTGAATTAAATGTGTAAAATAACCCATGGACACAATTTTAGGGCATCTACAAACTTGAAATCAGGCATATGAAGTTTTATTTTTGCTTCACTAAATGTAAGGGGAAAATTGACTGCTTTCTGACAATCCTGCTAGCATTATAATTTTAAGCAGAAGATTCTTTATATGTATTTAGGATAAGGTACAATGATGAGCTTATGATCCAAGGAGGACTGATGCTCAGTGCAAACCAATGGCAAAGGGAAGCATCTCTTCACACAGAACACATGGAGACAGGACTCTTCATTCACTTTCTTAATATTTTATATCAGATTTACTGTGTAATAAGCACAGAGTTGTTAAATACAGTGGAAGAAAGAACTGGAACAAAACAGGGCAGGGCAGATAAAGGAATAACAGGGAAAGGAAGTAAACAGTGTGGATACAGATATAATATCTAAGTCCATTATCACACACACACACCATTATCACAAATTTTTTTAAAGAAACTAAGCAACGGATGATGTTGTCTGTAACTATAAGAAGATTTAAAGAAAATTTCTTCTACTTCAGTGATATAATGTACTTAGTGTGCCTAGCTTAGTGACTGGCCCATGTGAAGTGAAAAGACACTGATTAACAAATCACTCTTTTTCCAGAGGTAAAACTAATGATTCCTTCCTCTTCTTTTTTGATAACATTTTCCAATGTTATGGAAATGCTTCCTTTCTTAGAATTGTGACTGTATGTCTACCTCCAAACCCAAAATGTCTCTAATATCTTTCCCTAGTGGAAGAAAAATACAAATATAATTCAAACTTCTTCTGAATATATTACAATAAATTAAAAAACTCAAGTAACTAATTTTGACAAATTCTCTGTCCCCAACCTCTGAACATAATTTTAGATTTGATCCTCCAATTAAAGGCAATAATTTTTAAAATTATTTATTTTAATTAGAAGATAATTACTTTACAATATTGTGATGATTTTTGCCATTCATCAACATGAATTGGCCATAAGTATACACGTGTCTCCCATCCTGAACCCTCTCTCCACCCCACCCTATCCCTCTCTGTTGTCCCAGAGCACTGGCTTTGGGTGCCCTGATTCATGAATCAAACTCTCAGCTGATCATCTGTTTTACATATGGCAATGTATATGTTTCAATGCTATTCACTCAAATCATCCCACTAAAGGCAATAAATAAGCATTTGTAATTTGCCTTTTTACCAGTCTATTGGTAAAAACTTGTGATATGAAAAGAAGCACTCACCAACAAAGTGTGTTTATTTCTAAACTTCAATTCAGCAGATTTCTAATAATACAGTGACAAGAGCACGTTTGGTAGTTTAGCTCCACGGAACCATTATTCCATTCAGGGAACAGGCACTCAAGTCACTGAAACAAAACACTCATACATACTTATTTATTTGCTTTCTTCCTGATTATTTCATGCAGTCAGAAAATAAATCATACAAATGTTGACTTAAAAAAAGAGTCACAACCTAAAAGTTGAGCTATGCTTTATTGGTGGGAATTTTTAGAACTTCAAGCCTGGGAGACACCATCTCAAATAACCCGGAGAGAACCATTTTGAGGAGGCAGTGGGGAGGGGTCCGCTTATACTGAAGTTTGCAACAAGGGGTAGGAGTCTGAACATCAAAACCTTATGATGTAAGCTGGTGCCCTGGGACAAGCCAGAGGGATGGGGTGGGGAGGGAAGTGGGTGCGTGGGTTCAGGATGGGGGGACACAGATGCACCTGTGGTCAATGCATGTCGCGGTATGGCAAAAACCACCACAGTATTGTAAAGCAGTTATCCTCTGATTAAAATTAATTGATTTAAAAAACGTTATTGTTAATTAAGGAAACCAGATATCTCAAATTAAGAAATGTAGTGCTTTTCTATGTATGCAAGATGCAACAGTCTGATGTTCAACCAGAAATCACTGAAATCATTCCTTTCATATGCATCTCAGCTGTATGGGGGCCAGCATCCTGAGATTTGATTTTTTGCATCCTTAGTTCCTCCCTCACCATAGGGAGTGGCAGCAGCTCACTGTGGCAGCTCAATGGCTGCCACATAGCAGGCACTATTCTTCCTGGGCTCAGAAATTCACATTTGGAGGGCCAGGATCCCTGAGGGCTGTGACATCATCGTTTATTGATATGGCAGGAAATACTCCATTTCACACAAAAGTAATGTGACTCTTCAGTATTTAATTTTTAGACACCATTTAGGCAATAGAAATATTCCATTCATAGGTCTAAATGGAGGTAAAATGTTTTCAATAGCTTTGAATGTGGCCCATTCTCAAATATGTTATAACCATATTGCATTAGAAAGCAGTACTGATGTAAACAACAATTTGGATCTTGTCCAATTTTATTCAGCAGAATTTCTCAAAGGACATTCTGGAGAAAATAGATTTCACAGTCTAGTTTTATACTCAATATTTTGAAATAACTGATAAGGGAAAAGGACCTGAAAAAATATGTAGAGATATATATATATATTTATTTATTTATTTAGAGCTGAATCACTATGCTGTACACCTGAAACTTATACAACATTGCAAATCAACTATGCCTTAATAAAAAAATAAAATATAAAGCACCATGGACAGAAAAAAAAAGTTATCCAGGATCAAGTCCATCTGAGAAACTACAGGTTACACTAAGGTAGAGTTAATTTCTGCAGGATTTCCCAGAACCTCAATATTTAAAAATGTTTTACAAAAATGCCAAGAAAGGATGATATGCAGATGATACCTCACATCTTGATATTTGAGGATGTGACCACATATTTGTATTTTTAAAACAGTTCCTAGAGTAATTTTGATGTTTTAAACACCCTGTGTTTTTGTTTGTTTGCTTTTGTTTGGTTTGGTTTTAGTTTTTCAGGAATACTTCAAGCTGTAAGCAGTTTGAAGTCTCGAGGTTGTACTTCACATTACAAATAGTGGAAGTTTTCAAATATGTCTCTAGATAAAGTTAACTTAGTAAAATTTTTATACTTATTGAACTACATTCTGGAAGGAGAACACCAAAATATTATGGCTATCCAGCACAAGAATCCTGAGGTGAACAAACTATAAGATTTTTAATAAGAACCAAAACTAAAAGCTCATTTTTAAGTTGCAATAGCCTAGCTTCAGTAAAATCAAATGTAGTATATATATCAGTGCTTTTAGCATTGCCATAGGTCCAGCATATATCAGAAGAATTTTAGATTTTAGATGCTTTTGACCAAAGATCAAAATGTTCAGTTAATTAGAAAAATTATTTGACCTTGCTCCCCTCTCTTACATGCAATATAGAACTATACAAAGTTTCTAATTTAAAAAAAAGTTAAACATAGTGTTTTTGATATTTTCAATAAATTGGAAGGATAAATATTTTTCAGTACACTCTCAGTTACATCCTCAGTTGATTATTTTTAAATCATACATGAAAATACCCTGTTTACTAGAGACAAAAAAAAAAAAAACCTGAGATGTGGGACAGAACAATTAAACCTTTCACCAAAACGCGGGTCAGTTTCAACAAGAAAGTTTTATGTTTTCATCAAATTTCAAAACTCTGGTCACATCTGATTGATATTTTGTTCCAGACAGGATTGATCTGCTTTTTAAAACAGATCTGTGACTCAAGCCAAGGGGAACATGTTACAAATAAGGGCAACCTATGATTACCAGACCATGATTACCAGACCATGGAAGTTTTATTTTCTGCTCTCAGCCAACCTTAAAAACGAGTGGCCAGTTAAAAGCTGAAAGGTTATTTGAGACAGAGAACTGTGATGTTGTATCAACCTACATTGGAATGTACAAGTATAAAGACACTAGATCCCCTCAATGTGATCATTTGGAAACCAAACTTCCTGGGAAAGAAAATATCATAATCTCTAAATTAGATGGACCAGTAGGCTTCATTTGTTAACTCTGTCTGCTGCCTGAGTTAATAGAGACTTTAAAATCTTCAAGAGTCTCTACCACAATAGAAGTGTTACACATTAAATATACCCTGAAGAGTATGATGCAGTCAATATAACTCAAATGCCATATATAGTTTGGTAAACAGAGAGTAATGTTGCCTGGAGAATCTCATGGACAGAGGAGCCTGGTGGGCTACAGTCCATGGGGTTACAAAGAGTCAGACACACCTGAAGCGACTACACAGACATGCACAGAGAGATTGCCAACAGAATGAACCATCTCTTATGATCAGTAAGTCTACAATAAATATTTACTTTCTATTTGGCAAACAAATAACTCCTTGGCTGCTAACTGAGATTCTTGAATGAGCAGGAGTACAATACAGTTGCTAATGCAACTACCGTATTATTTGGCTTAATTACTTTCCCATGAAAGTTTTCAAGTTACTTGCTGAGTAAACAAAACGTGCTTTTCAAGGAGGTAACCTATCAGCTAACAAACATTATCGATCCTATAATATAATGTCTTCTGCTTAGGATTCTAAAACAGCAGGTAAAAATCTGTTTACACATCAGATGGTCTACCAAGTCTGCTCCATCTAGTCTACTAATGATACGTAATTGAGTCTAGTCTACTATATGATACGTAATTGAAATGTAAGAAAGATTTCTTACAGTTTCGAGGTTCTTTTCAGTTATTTTTTGCTCTATGATTTCCCATAATGGATCCTGACAAGAAACAAACCATTACAACTTTCTATTTCTCCTCTTTCAATATGAAGGAATGAAGTTAAATTGAAGAGAGATCTCCATAACATAAATAATTACCTTTGATGATGTGCAACTCAGGTTGGTAAATCATTTATTTTTCTTATTTTTTTCTGACATATTTCTAGAACCAAAACAAAGGAGAAAATATGACTGCCCTAGAAGATGTTAAGTAATTGGTCTTGGAAAGATTTCCTTAACCAAGAAAAAAACAAGGTGACTGCACTTCATATGTTAAAGTTGCCACGAAAGTGAAAGTCGCTCAGTCGTGTCAGATTCTTTGTGACACCATGGACTATACAGTCCATGGAATTCTCCAGGCCAGAATACTGGAGTGTGTAGTCGTTCCCTTCTTCAGGAGATCTTTTCAACTCAGGGATCGAACCAGGGTCTCTTGCATTGGAGGCGTATTCTTTACCAGCTGAGCCACCCAGGGAAGACCATAACATGTTAAGATATGTATAAATAGTAAAAGGTTAACTTTGCCTTTAAGAATGAAGGTCACTGTTGGCACTGAGAGGTCACATGGTGAGTGTAATCAAAAGGGAAGAGTAATATTTATTGTACACCAACTATATGCCTGCCAAGCACTGTGTTTGGCATTTTTACACATTTTACTGTATTTAATTCTCCCAATAATCCTGCAATAGAGGTTTTATAATGTCTGTTATACAGATGAGATAACTGAAGTTCAGAAACATTGAGTACTCTTTTGACATCCAAGAGTCATTTGTTACTGGGAAAAGCACGGATGTTCACTATGCTTTGCTGGCACAAAATAGTCTTACCTAACCAGTCAGACCATAACATATACTTGCTTGAATAACACCACCAAAACTGTCCCTAGATAATTTGATAGGAGATGACTGTTTAAGTTATCATGATTTTGTATCAACAAACCATGCTGTTGTAGGAAGTTTAGAATGATGTAAGAATACTCTTCTTCCTATTGGGAGCAAAATTGACTCTATTTTCTCTAGATTAGGAACATCTTTACTTTGAGTACTCCCCAGAAGATAAACAACATTTCTAAGCCCTGAAGGCTTAACCTTGAAAATTAAAAATGTATTCATAGGTGAATTTTTTTTTTTTTTTTGCCAAATGTAGTTAGAAAAAGAAGAAAAGAGAAAGAAAAGAGACATAAGAATAGAGATAGAAAAAGACAGATAGAACCCTGAGGACAGTTGTACGCCATACAGAAGAGAGTGACTTTAGAGTATTTATTCTGGAGTTTATGGATAAGGACAACTTTATATATACCTATATAGGACACAGAATTTTCACAACCTTGACGTAATAAATAAGAGTTTCTTCACTAGCTTCCCTTGGTGTCACGGGTAACCAATGTTCTCCATTTCCTTCTATAAAACAGATTCATTTTTCCTCATAGGACTCGAATAAGTTTTGTGGCTGCCTTCCTTCTTGTGTGTGTGTGTGTTGTTAGTTGCTCAGTTGTGTCCGACTCTTTGCAGATCTAATTCTGCTTCCATCAGCTGGGTAAATTGTGTTTCTTGCCAAACGCATGTATGTAAGTCAGACTTGTTGCAAAGGCCATGAAAAAGTTATTCGGTCAGGAAACTTGCATAACTTGTTATAGAATTTCATAAATTTACTTGATCTAAAAACTTTTACTTCACTCCAATACCTACAGAAAAATGGTCTGATGTACTCAGTTTCATAAATATTATCATGTAGTGTATGTAATATGAAGTGATCAAACATGGAGGCAAAAAACAAAGAGAGGTGTTCCTATGAAAATGAGTTTAAGGATTTGCTGTATAAGACTGACATAAAGTCATTATTAAGTTAGATGTGAGCAAGACCAAAGTAATAATTGGTTTAAAAAAAAATCACACCTCAATATATTGACCTGACTTTAAAAACAAATCATAGAAATCTAGGAAGATTCTGAGCTTATATTACTTTGTAAAGAAACTGAATATGAAAATTGCAAGTGCTAAATTTTGCAAGTGATAAAAAGACAAGAAGAAAACCAATCATTAGGTTCCTACTCAAAGAGCCCAGTCTCACATCAAAATTGGCAACTGCATATACACTTAAATGTTTTAAATTGATACAAAACTTCTACATTGTGTATGTCCTGTTTCACAGTTCCCTACTTTAGCCAACATTTTCAGTGGATTAATTAACTGAACATCTTCTAGTCCAAACATAGTGGTGAAGAGAATTTCAACTGTATGGCCATGATACTCTACAAATTTATCTTACAGATATCTTCTCTTCTTTCTAAAGGAAGCTGTCCTTTTCCGCTATTGCAAGAGAAAATCAGCAGTGTAGAGTTCAAGTATGAGTGGAATTTGGAGGACTGATTTTGTTCAATGGAAAGGCATCAAGTCTGGAAGCCTGGGCTCAGCATTTCTGGGACCCCAGGAGAATCTCGTGACTCTGTGGTGCCAGGAACACTCTTTCTTCTGTATGAAGAAAGTTTTGGTATTAAAAATGATCTGCAGGATAAGACAACTTTAAATTCCTCATATTACTTAGTTTTACATACAAATGAATATTAATTGCACTTGCTGCATACTCTATTCCTTCTCAGACTCAGTCAAAATGATCAGCCAATCCATCCTGAATAGATAAGAGAAGAAAATATGCTGATACAAAGGAAGGATGCATTTGATATTGTGTGTGCTAGTCACTCAGTCGTGTCCAACTCTGTGCGACCCCATGGACTGTAGCCCACCAGGCTCCTCTGTCCATGGAATTCTCCAGGCAAGAATACTGGAGTGGGTTGCCATTTCCTCCTCCAGGTATTTTCCTGACCCAGGGATCAAATCGGGTCTCCTGCATTGCAGGCAGATTCTTTACTATCTGATTCTTTCACAGCAGGGAAGCCCCATTTGATATTAAGAACCTGTAAATATATAGATTAGCAGGTGGACATTGTCAAACAGCTGTTAGAAACAGCTAGACTATGTTCTTTGTTCAATAATTTCTGTGTTTGCTCCAAGTTTGCTTTGCACTGCAGGCTGGAAGCATAAGCACTTTAAAGCACACATTCTTTTTGTTCTTCTGGTTTCTTTATCATGTTAGCCATTTTAATGTTGCAGAACTTAGTAGACATCTCTCCATTGATAATTTTATAATCTTCATTATTCTGTGAATACCTTTATCATGTGAGGCTTGTCACATTTTAAAAATATTATCTTAATGGATATGGACTACTTTAAATAGTTTTATATATTACAGATGGCGATCTGAAGTTAAGGTGTTTTGGAATTTTGAAGAGTATTGAAATTAGACTTAATTTACTGTTTGGTTTAAATTTAATTTTGCCTGGAAGCTAACCAGATGATATCTCAAAGTATATTTTGTTTCTAGAACTTAAATTATGTTTGCCACATAATCTCAGCCTTATGTCTTTATCACTGGGTACTATCTTACTACCTTTTCACCTTTAAAGAATAATTTCTCCATCTTCCTTTTCCTTGTTGATTCTACCTCTGCATAATGGAAGTCGTCATACAAAAAGTAAAGAAAAGAAACAGTGACCTCTGAAAGTGTGTAGATGAAGTGAAGATAGGAACTGAAAGGTTCTCCTGAACAGTGCCTGTAACACAGCCAATCCATTTACTGATTAACTGACCTTGTCCCCAAAGCAAAGGAGGTACAATGCTATTTTAGTTACCAATGTAGTTTTGTTCTTTTCTTATTTACATTCTATAAATAAATTTCAAGCAATCTATGTAGTAGAGAAATTCTTATTCCCTCTAAAGATTTTTTTTTTCTTCACAAAACAGAGATTTTCCCAAAACAGAGAAAAGAGTAGTTCTGACTTTAGACATTTTACTAACAAGCTGCTGCTTTAAGAATTTCCAGAAAAGTTATCTGGTTATATTTTTTAATACAGGATCCATCAGTTTTTCTTTAAGCCACTAAAAATCTTAGACACATATTAAATCCCTGTAAGACTGATTTGATTAACTCTCTTACATCTTGCTAGCTGTTTGTTTTTTCTTAAGAAAAGTGGTGAACCATTGAGATCCTAATTCTGCCAGTTGATCAACTATCCTGGTTTGATGTTTTTGAAAATGCATCAGTCTTTATTCACGTTCACGTCCTGATAATTTACTTTGTAAATGCACTTTTTAATCTTACATGTATCCTAGACTAAACTACTCAGAAAGGACATCTCATCAACTCCAGCCTGAGGCAGTCATCTTGTTCTATAATCAATGAACAGGGTGTGACCATGTAGGTACAGATGCGTACCTAAGAGGGTATATGCACCCACGTTTAGGCACGAAGCTGATAGTGCTCTGTGCAAAGTGCCTTGGAATAAAATACTATTGGTAATTCAAGCAAATCATGTTGAAGTTTTATCGAGAGTTCTGGACCCATCATTCATGTAGTCATGTGCCACTTGGCCATGACTGAAACTCCACGTGCCACTTGCTGAAACTCCTTGGACCCATTTTCTTCCTGTGTAAGATGGAGATGACATTTTTCTATTGACAGTTCCTCAAAAAAGAGTATAATAATTGGCCTCAGAAGAAGAACAACAACAATAGTTTTTAAAAAGGCATTTCAAGAAGGATAGTAACAGTTTAATATTTTGAGGCTCAATTTCATTTAGAGATCTTTCCTAAAACCAAAACAAACAAACCCAACCAAACCCCAACCCCTCCCATGAAAAAGTTCCCCTAACGGACAAGCAAAACATCTAACCAAAAAAAAAATGAGCAGTAAATTGCTATATAGAAAGCATTTCTTATGCCTGGTCCATCTGAACCCGAGTCAACTCAGAGTGGATACATGTGTGCGTGTGTGTGCACGCGAACACACACACAATGTTATCTTCCCCCACCGCTGAGCATTTCTTTTCCTTCCTCACTTGTCTTGCTCTGTCTGTCAATTTAACCACTCTTCAAGTTGAAAAAAGAAAAGAAGAAAACTGGAAAACCATAGGAAGAAGAATAGATGATGAGAAAGTATCATAAAGAATGAAGAAGATAAATGAAAAAGAACAAATATAAGAATGGATGGAGAGGAAAGTAAAGGAATAAGAAAAGCAATAAGATGAGAGTTATGGGGAGAGAAAAGTGGGAAGCTGTTGGTTTCATTTTAATACTGATGATAACATTAATTTGTGTATCTGGAACCCAAAATGCAGGGCTTCCAGCAGCCTGGCCTAGGTCAAAAATCAAAATGAACTCAGCACGCACTCAGGGAAATGCCTCACTGTCATAGAAATCTAACACCAATCACAACCCTCCAAATCAGCTTACTCTAGAAAATGGGACCTGCCAGCCTTATAAGGAAATCCTTGACCTCCTAGCTAATCATGCCCTGCTCCAGCATGACAGACAGCTTCTCCAGCTCCTAAAACAGGCTCCTGCCATGACCCTCAGGAGTACTGCTCCACCACTGTGAGGCACTGTGCTCTCCCAATCCATGCGTTGATTCCCCTTGAATAAAGAATATCAGACTCATTACTAAATTGCTGTAGTTTTGAGAATATCAGACTCATTACTAAATTGCTGTAGCTTTGTCATTTGACATTGGTTAATCACCCTTTTGAGTCCCTGTGAAATTTTTCTCTCCATATCTTTAGATATCTACGTGTGTGCTAAGTCACTCAGTCGTGTCTGACTCTTGGTGATCCCATGGACTGTAGCCTGCCAGGCTCCTCTGTTCATGGGATTCTCCAGGCAAGAATACTGGAGTGGGTTGCCATGCCCTCCTCCAGGGGAGCTTCCTGATCCGGGGATTGAACCCAAATCTCTTATGTCTCTTGCACTGGCAAGTGGGTTCTTGATCTAAATTACCATGTTTGTTGCCATTAAGTTAGTTACTTCTTTTTTTAATATTAAGAATAAGAACAATAATCCATCATTCCTTAACACTAGAGTTTAAACAGATAACTGAACCTAATAATATCTTGGGGTCACATTTACTACTATGATCAATGTTAGTGAAGAAAAGCTGGTGTATGTAGTCCTTAAATAAAGCATATAACACACAACTAAATAAGAAAAAAAAATCTGATTACATGCAGTATTTAGAGTGGTTTCCCTCACACATGTCTTTTGAATGACTATTGACTTGAAGTGGGTGGTGCTTCTGCCTGAAAATTGATCCGTGTTCACACTAGCATTTGAACTGAGAGTATGGTGGAACAGGGATTGATTTGGTGAGTGACTCTGCATCCTTTCAAGAAAGAACTCAATCTGTGGGGAAAAAAGATTGAGACATCCATGTGTCCCGCGGGAGTGGGTAACTGCTAAAGAGGAGAAAGGATCAGGTGATACAGCACCCATTTCCTTTTAATCATATCTTCCTCAGTTTGGTTCATATGGCGCATCTAAGGCAGAAGGTTTGAATAAACTCTACAAGAGATATTAAAAGCAAACTGCATGAAAGGTTTTGAGAGTTCAAAGAAGTGCATCCTGAGCTCATGGGGAAGAAAGTCTTCCGTCTAACATTGGGGCGTGATAGGTTCTGCAAAGGATATTATGTCTTGAGCAGCATTGCAGACAATTCTGTATTTCAATAGAGAAATGAGAAAGAACATTGCAATTCAGTGGCATTCAAAAGAGAGCCCCAGAGCAGAAGCAGACAGCGACAACTGCAACCGTGGGAGCTGAAAGCATGGTTGAGAGAACAAGCATGCAACACCGTCAGGGCCTCCGAGCATCAGGAGAAGACGGAGAAAGTGAAGGCGCAAAAGGTACTGGGATAAAGGAACCTTATCTCTATGGCCCTCAAACAAGCAAAGAAATACACTGCTTGCTCTGGGAGTGAAACTTTAAGAAGAGGAATCTGGTACCCACTTCTAAACACATTCTAGATATGAGCCACTTCTACACAGAAATTCTATAACAACATTATTGGGGAAACTTCAGGAGGCGAGAATTTCCAGCATGAGGTTGCAAAAGGTGCCTGTGCTTAGTCACTCAGCCATGCCCAACTCTTTGTGACCCCTTGGACAGTAGCCTGCCAGGCTCCTCTGTCCATGGGATTTCCCAGGCAAGAATACTGGAGAGGGTTGCCATTTCCTTCTCCAGGGGACTCTTCCCAACCCAGGGATCGAATCTACATCTCCTGCTTGGCAGGGGGCTCCCCTGAGCCACCTGGGAAGCCCAATGTTAACAAAATAAACTACAGAAAATATTCTTGTTATATTTCTACCACTTCATTAATACAGATAAATTTGGTTTAAATATCATATCAAATATTTTATTTATTTAGCTACACCTGATATCAAGAGGCACATGCTTCCTTAAGAGTGGGAGCTCTTTTGTTCCTGCATTTTTGTTTCAATAAGGTAATTATTCTTATGAATTTAGTCATAGAAGCCATTAATGTTACATTGAAGTATAGTCTACTATGGAATTAAGGTAATCGATCACTATAGACTGTGAGATCTATATACAACTATTGGAAGAGAGAAATGGCCTATAAATCTTTCAGACAGGTTGTGGGAACCAGTATTAAATTTCCATATTATTAGGCAGGCAGGCTAGAAACAATATCAAAATACAAAGAAATAAGATAAGAACTATCTAGCACTCAGCTTTTGAAAGTTATTTTGTTGATCATTTACCTCCAATAAGTCTGTCAAGCAAAATTTCCATAGAATACTCTTTATTCATACGTTGCACCATTTATGTTTAGAATCAATGCTGACTTCAAAGATTGCACAGACAGAAGTCAGACTGGATGCATTTTAAGGAATTAGGATTTAGAAATATGAATTATGTCATAAAACATTGATGCAGAACATACCACATCAATAGTTGCAAAAAATAAAAACCAAAAAAGAAAAAATCTCTCCTGCAAAGTTTTCTCAGGAAAACAAATACACAAAATGGAAAACCCAGATGCTCAGAGAGCATGGGATGGATTCCACAGTTACTTATATGTGATTCTTCATGAGTGTTTTGTTGCCTGGAGCCCAGGGGATCTTAGGGATGACTGCCTTTAACATGAGAAACTGGTCATAGTCCAGAAAAATTTCCACAGGCTTCGACAGTTCTGGTTTTAAACTCACTAGTGTAAACTTCTCCATGGCAAGCCACAGAAGCTGGCAACAATAAATAAGTAAATTATGTCCTTCATTTTCATCCCTTTACCAATTCTCTGTTTTGTCTCCTGCCTGTTAAATATTTTCAAGAATCATGTGGGGTTTGGTCACCTACTGTCATTAAATTCCTAAGTGATTCGACTTGGCCTAGAGTTGACAAAGAAGATGAGCAAACTTTCCACCCTCAGTCATGTTTCATGCTGAATGCTGTGGATGTGAAACACAGCGGGACCTGGGGTCCTTGCCCTCCATCTCCTCAGTCTGCCTTTTGTCTGTGGAAAAACTTTAGCCAAGAAATAAGTTTAATCCGAGAAGTGAGAAAATGCAGAAACAAAGAAAAACAGTCCAACAAGACTGAACAATAATAGTTTAGTCATTAAGCCTAGTCGAGGACCTTCAGTCCCTCTCCCAGGGCTATAGATAGTATCCTGCTGCATTTCCCTTTAGCTGTTTTATAGATACCAAAACCCCCACCAGGTGGAAGAAATTAACTACACCATGATCAGACTAGTCGTAACATAAGCTGCCACGATTCTGAGAGCTGATCTCAGAGAAATGGGAACAAACTGACCCTGGAACTGAAGATCGACTGTTCTTAAAACAATCAAGATGATGCTGGTCAGACCACCACGTGACCAATTTCACCGCATGACTGTCAGAGCTGACTGTGCTGTTTCTACACTTAGCCCCCTCCTTCCATCTATAAAAGCTCATGCCCACTGATTGTCAGTGTGTGTGTGGGGGGAGGGGGCGGGGGTTGACTTTTGGTCAGGAGTCCACTCTCCCTACCTCCCCCGGGTTGCTGGCCTTGGAAATAAACTTTCCATCAACCTTGCCTCTTTATTGGCTTCAGAGAGCTAAGCAGGAAGACCCCCACTTTCAGTAACAGACGAGCCTGTTGTATCTTCAAAAACCAAGAGAAGAATGTTGTTCATAGAGGAGGAAGACAGGAGAGAGTAGACAATCTACACTTTTCCTGGAACTTCTTTCTTTTTTGGTTGTGTCTCCTCCTCTCCTGTCAGATAACTTTCTTTATCGTCGCTCTAAATAGTGACCTTCTGGTGTGAGGCTTTTCCTGAGGAATCTCATTTGCTTCTGCCAGCTTGGTTATTAACACTGGGGTGATGGTTCCTAATTTTACTTCTCCATCTCTTATATAGATGAGAAATGTACTCTACTGAATGCAAACATAAAGTATCCCCAAATAAGAATCTGTAGAAGGAAATGGCAAACCACTCCAGTCTTCTTGCCTGGAAAATCCCATGGACAGAGAAGCCTGGTGGGCTATAGTCCATGGCATTGCAAGAGTTGGAGACAATTCAGTGACTAAACCACCACCAAATAAGAGTCATCCATTTCACCCCCAAATCTGCATTTTCTCTTGTCTTTCTTATTTGGAAGTTACTTTAGTCCTATTGCAGAATGCTTCAATCCCCACACTGAGGTTCCAGACTTTATCAGTCACTGAGCCTGTCAATATTGTCGTTGGTCAGTTGCTATGTCCGACTCTTTGTGACCCCACGGACTGTAGCCTGCCAGGCTCCTCTGTCCATGGGATTTCCCAGGCAAGAATACTGGAGTGGGTGGTCATTCCTTCTCCAGGGGATCTTCCCAATCCAGGGATGGAACCTGCATCCCCTGCATTGGCAGGTCGATTCTTTATCACTGAGCCACCAGGGAAGCCCTGAGACCTGTCAATATTATGTCCAAAGTCATTTCACCTCTCCAGTTCACATTTCTCATCAAAGCAACACCTGGTCCCTAGCTCAGGTTGTCATCATCTCTCACCTAGATCACTACACTGTCTCCTCACCACGTCCCATCTCTGGTATCGGCCGTTAGCAATTCCACTGTCACATTGACCCTCTGCAATCTTCAGAACAGACATTTGCTGTGTACTTACTGATGCCTGCCAGCTCTGTAAAGTTCCTGTCCTAATGGATTTTGTGTGCTACTGTGATAGATTTCATTTGATGATTCTTCAGATTAAAAATCCATCATTAGAGAATAAGGTCTCCAGTTTTAGAGGTACACAAAGCTCTTAACAATCTGACTTTAGGGAACTCGACTCAATGCTCTGTGGTCCCTAAATGGGAAGGAAATTGAAAAAAGAGGGGATATAGGTATACGAATAACTAATTCACTTTGCTGTGCCATAGAAACTAACACAACATTGTAAAACAACTATACTCCAATAAAAATTAAAGAAAAAAATCCAGTCTGACTTCAGAAATATTTCTAGTCCTCTTTTCAATCAGAACCTCACTCTTTTCACCATTTTCTTTTTTAAATTCTAGCTGCTATTACCTGAATATGCTTTTATTAATGTATTTCCTCCTGACTCATTTATTTGCAAAATTTCTATTAAAGCTTTAAGACCCTAGCTAGAAAATGTCACTTTCAGTGAAGTTACCCTTGCCGTCCTAGCCAGGTTTCATTGATGCTTCTTTCATGTCTATGTTTGTTCATGCCTCTATCACTGATCATATTCACAGAATATTATAATTCATTGCTTGCACCTGTATGTCCCCCTCTAGGTTGTAAGTTCTTTCATTGCAAAAATGACGTAGTCATCTTTGAATCTTGAGTCCTTATCAAAGCAAAATTTCTACCATGATAAGAACACGGTAAGGATGTGTTTAAGGACCAAAAACAGAAAAAAAAACAGGAAAAAAAAGGGAAGAGGGAAAGAAAGAGAATAGTGAACAGAAAGGTGGGGCATGCTCCGCAATGCCCTAGAGGAATGGGATGAGGAAAGAGGAGGAAGGTTCAACAGGGAAGGGATATATATATAAATATGTCTGATTTGCATTGTTGTATGGCAGAAAACAATGCAACATTGTACAGCAATTTCCCACCAATTAAAAAAGAGAAAAAGAAAAAAATAAAATTGGTAATTTATTGTATTTCCAAGTTTTATAGATTTCCAAATAATTAAAAAAAAACAACAACAAGAATACAACATATGACAGAGTAGGGGGAAATGAATTTGGTTCCAGCTAATCTTAAATGTTAGTTTCATCTAATTAAAAGAAAAAAAGCCAAAGTTTAAAAAGCTACAAAAAAAAGAAAAAGAAAGAAAGTTGGGGGAAGGGAAGTTTTCAGGTTAAAAGTATGGGTGATAAAATGGTTAAGGACCTTTATTTTACACTCAATAAATGCTAAGGATTAGGTGTCATTGTTAGCTGACAGCTAAGAGGAAAGACACTGATTGTCCCCAGCAGACCTTTCATCATTCTAATGATTCATTTGCTTCAGCTGGCTCTTCATAACAGAGACGCTTTTCTTTCCTGTAACCCTGACAGTATGCTGGGGAAGAAACTATATATACATCATTCACAAGAAAATGAAAACTATAACCCCCTTTTCAGCTCGTGGATTTAGGAAATAAAAAAGAAGAAGAAGAAAGAAGTGGCAATAAAAAATGAATGAAATGGCAATAAAAGTCTTGGAGGGTCAAGACAAGATTCTGCCAGGGCGCAGATGATTTATACATGCATAAGGCATTGGGAGGATTAAGAAATATTGTGCTGGGGCTGCTTTTGCTACTATAAACTGTAAATGATAGAAATACCAGGAAGCATGGCATTATTTATAGAAGAGGCCATTTCAATTGCTGTGTAAACTTTGGGAGATTGAATGTGCATTACCTTAACCAGATACTGAGTGTTTTCTCTTGACTTTCCATCCATTTTGCTCTGTAAACACCAGTACACAAGCAGCTAAACAGTCACTGAAGGAAGACGTGTGGTTATCAAAGTGCTCTGACATATCCACTACAGAATCACTGTGTATACTATTGGGTTGGCCAAAAAGTTCTTCAGGCTTTTCATCAGCTGTTACCAAAAACCTGAATGAAATTTTTGGCCAACCCAATATTATACTGTGTGACTAAGCCTAGCAAACAACAGAATAAAAGGTGTTTTATTTTCATTCTAATTTCATGAGGTTTTATACTAAAAAGGAAACAGTGATTCCTTTGAGATTTCTCCCTAAGTATTTATTTTATCGAGAAATGCTAATGTTAATTACAATTTTGCTAAGGAGGAAGACATAAATTTGCAGTTTACCTGCAGTTAGCACAAAAAGCTGACACATTGAATAAATACGAGAATTCTGCCTCTCTTACCACCTTGCAGGTGACTACTAATGTAAACACTTTCTCAGCAGGAATGGGAAACAAAGCTCCTGTTACAGTACAACTCTATGCCCAAATAGAATTTACTTTTTGTTTAATTATATCTCTGATATTTTCTGGATGAATTGGGTAGGATTTTCTTCCACTTGAAATAATTACCTAATAAAGTTTAAAAGACAGACTTAATAAAGTTTTTGACTGCTGTAAAAATTGCTGCTCAGAACAATTAATGCAATATAAAATATATCTTAAGCTATAAACATCACTAGTAAACAGTAAAAATAGAATTTTTTTAAATCCAGATCACTGAAACATGCCAAAAATTTCAAACAAGGGCCTTAGAAGCAAAAGATCACAAATACACGAAATTTGTTTAATTGTATTCAGGGGTAGTGATTTTTAAAAACACATTATATGCCAATTTTTAAATAAAGCATGAGATGCATAGCCTTTCAAAAAATGTATGAGATAAAATATAGACTATCTTGTGCCTATATGAAGAGGGGAAGGGAAGGTGAAAGATACGGAGAAAAAAGATAGAGAACAGAAAGAGAGGTGGAAAGTAGGTTTACATGATAAAAGGTGAGAGGGGTGGTACTTCCTCTGGGTCCCAGAAAAAAAACTGACCATAGAAAAAAAGACAGTATTTATCATAAAGCACCATTCAGGCTTGTTAATATCAATATGTATCTTGTGTTGCAAGGAAAACTATGATTCATATATAATCCAGGATAGTCTCTAGTTGGCAAGGAAAGATCAGCAACTTATATATATAAAACTTTATGGTCTCTGTGATGACCAGTAATAAACTCTAAGCATAAAACAGATATATAGTCCAT